>NW_024080695.1:1859687-1944285 GCF_003009895.1 Hyaena hyaena
GAGCCCCAGGGCACGGCCGCTTCCCCCCAGGGACTGGCTGCTTGCCAGGTTTCGGGGGCTCAGTCCTGACCAGCACCCGAGATGCGCGCAGGCTCCGACCCCCCAGATGAGCCGGCTTGGCCCTAGGTTGGCGCCTGCCTGGGGGCCTGGCCCCAGCTCCCATTTGGTTTAAGGGTCAGGGGTCAGATCCAGGCGGCGTGGTTTTGGACCCCTGGCCACCCGAGAATGGTTTTCATGGTTTTTATTTTCTTTTTTATTAAAAATTTTTTTCCGATGTTTTTATTTATTTCTGAGAGAGAGAGAGACAGAGCGTGAGCAGGGGAGGGTCAGAGAGAGAGGGAGACGCAGAATCCAAAGCAGGCTCCAGGCTCTGAGCTGTCAGCACAGAGCCCGACGCAGGGCTCAAACCCATGAACCGTGAGATCATGACCTGAGCCGAAGTCGGACGCTTAACCGACTGAGCCCCCCAGGCGCCCCGAATTTTGTAGGTTAAAAAAAAAAATAGAAGCTCTAGCCTCACTCTGGCAGTACATACACTAAAATTGGAACTCTCCGGGAAGAGTAGCTTGGGCCCCGTGCATGCAAATCTGTGAAGCACTCCATTTTTTTTTACGGCTATAATTAGCAAAACTGTTTCCTTGAGGCTCCAAACTGGAGTCCACGCAGGTGCAAAGGGCCGGAGAGCCCGCGTCCGCATTCGCTTAGGCCGCCAGTCTCCCGCTGGATGTCCTGTCAGGAGAGCAGCAGAGAAAACGCCAGGATGGATGAGCATGTCTGTGTCTCAGTAAAACTTTATTGACAGACACAGAAATTGCATAGAAGGAAATTTAAATTTCATGGAAAGTTTTCATGTCACCAAGCATCTCCCATATATTTTTTTTCAACCTTTGAAAACCATGAGAAGGGTGCCTGGGTGGCTCAGTCGGTTAAGCAAAATAAAGACATAATTTTTTTTTTAAAAAAAACCCTATAAAGTTGGGTGACTGTAAAAACCTGTCATATATTTTTTTAATGTTTTATTTATTTCTAGGAGAGAGATAGAGAGAGACAGCGTGAGCAGGGGAGGGTCAGAGAAAGAGGGAGTGACAGACTCTGAAACAGGCTCCAGGCTCCGAGCTGGCAGTCAGCACAGAGCCCGACGCGGGGCTCGAACCCACGAACCGCGAGATCATGACCCAAGCGAAAGTCGGACGCTTAACCGACTGAGCCACCCAGGCGCCCCTGTCATGTGTGTTTTTAAAAGTGTGATAAAATAATTTAACATGATCTTGATGATTGAATCATCTGCAAATGCACTATTCAATGGCATTAAATACACCCCCAGTGGGCACCCATCGCCACTGTTCTTATCCAAAGCTTTCTCATCCCCCCTGTGATGGTGAATTTCATGTGTCAACATGACTGGGGGGGGGTACCCAGATATTTGGCCAAACATGATTCTAGGGGCTTTGAGGGGGGGGAGTGTGTTTTGGGATGAGTCAACATTTGAATCAGCAGACTGAGGAGAAAAGATTGCCTTCTCCAGTGTGGGTGGGCCTTGTCCAATCAGTTGAAGACCCAAATAGAATAAAAGGCTGACCCTTCCCCAAGGGGAGGGAGTTCCCCTGCCCGATGGCCTCTACGCTGGGACATTGGGCCTTTCTGGTTCTGCTGCAGCTCCTGGCCTTCGGGCTCCAAACGGGACATCAGCTCTGTCGGCTTCCGGTTTGCCAGCTGCCCTGGTCACCGTAGCCACTCTGTGTAATGAGTATCTGTATCTGTATCTCTCCGTAGCTTACATATCCATCTCCTCTTGGCTCTGTTTCCCCGGAGAACCCTGAGCCCCCCAGCCTCCAACATAAACTCTGTACCGCTGACCATCCCTCCAGAGTCCCCCGGGCACCCGACTGATGCAGTCAGCAGAGGGGGGGGGTGGGCCGGGAGGACAGGGGTCAGGCCTGGCATGGCCGGGTGCCCGAGACTCTCTCACTCCAGGGCATGGCACGCGGGGACCCAAGCTGGCTCAGCTGTGGCCCAGCGCCCCGGCGTGTTCCCGGGTGTCTCCATGGGCAAAGCGCCTTCCCACCACATGCCTCCCCTCAAATTCCGAACACCGCCCCTGCTGGCACCCCGGTCGCGCCTCACTGGAGAGCGAGCAGTCACTGCCCAGGACCCAGGACGCGTCTGGGCCGGGGGGCCTGTCGGGAGGTCTGGGGTAAGGACCTCGGGGGAAGGAGACGGGGCCGAGGAGGGGGTATCTGTAAACCAGGGCTTAGCTCTGAGGCCGAGCTGGTTAGGGTCCCCATGGTGCTCCCACAGAGCCCCCCAACGTCAGATCTCTCCCATCACACTGCCAGGGCCCCCGCTCTGTCCCTTGTCGGACTGTGAGCCACCTGAGGGCATGCCTTGCTGGCCTCCACGGTGTCCCTGCACCCCACACAGCATGGGGGAAGCGTGAGGAACCCCAAGAGAGCCAAGTCCACATGTACAACCGGGGCCAGTTGTGGGGCTTGGCCAGCCTGTGGCAGGATTACCTCCAATTACTCTGAGAAATTGGGAAGGCTTCCTGGAAGAAGCGGAAGCAGGGCAGCGGGGGTTCTCCCTGGGGAGGTGCCTGTTGGGAGGCACACGTGGGGAGGTTCTGCGGGACTAGGGCCGGGGCCCCCGACGGGAGGGCGGCCTGCCAGCTACATTTCGAACTTGGCCGAGACCTGCCTGCTTCTCGGTTTGGGAAGAACGGATGAGCTGCCAGCCAAGGATGTGCCTCCCTGGGGCCGTTGGCCGGGGTCCAGACCAGCCGAGGAAGGGCAGCCCGAGGCGTCTGCAAAGCTGCTGCTGGCCCAGCCCTGGGGCGGACCCAGGGGCGAAGGTTGGGGGGAAGCTGGCGCATGATGATCGCAGGGTCATTGTGGGCCCGGCTCTGTCTCCCGGACGTTCCCTGCAAGGTGACGAGTGCTTTCACGAGCACCTGCACATCCTTGCAGATTTACCTGCGGCCCCGATGCCCATTTCATGGTTTCTGCATCACAGGCGAGGACACTGAGGCCCAGAGGACCAAGGTGTTCAAGGCTGCGAAGGGCGTGGCGGGCTGGGTCCAGGGCGGGTTTTCTGTGTCCACAGCTGGCGTCCCCTCCGGCCCCTGAGCCCTGAGTGCGACTGAGACATTCGGGCAGTCACTTTTTTTTTTTTTTAAAGGTTTTTTACTTATTTCTAGGGGAGAGAGAGAGAGACAGCGTGAGCAGGGGAGGGTCAGAGAGAGAGGGAGTCGCAGACTGAAACAGGCTCCAGGCTCTGATCTGGCAGTCAGCACAGAGCCCGACGCGGGGCTCGAACCCACGAACCGCGAGATCATGACCTAAGCGAAAGTCGGACGCTTAACTGACTAAGCCACCCAGGCGCCCCTCGGGCGGTCACTTTCTGAATAAGTATTTTTGCTGTTAATTCTGAGTGCGTCCTGGAAGCCATGTGAGATCTTTCCTCTGTCGTTTCGGACGCTGAGATCAGGGCACCTCTCTTCCTAAAACATTGGACTTGCCCCCACCCGCCATACCGGCCGCTCCGGCACAAGCTCTTCCAGGTGACTGCCTCCCCCGTGGACCCAACAGGGCTCGCTTCCCAAGCCAGCTGTACCGACCCCGACCTCCTCAAAAGCATTCAGAGCGTCCACTTGGACTGTCACCGGTCTGCGGGGCACGAGACGGCATTTCATACTTGAACTTCCCTCGTCGTTGACATGGATCCTTTCTCCATACGTTTCTGGGCCGTTCCTGTGCCCCTTTTATGAAACAGCTCTTTGATCTTGAACTATTTTTTTCTTATTGATTTGTAGGGACTCTTTATATATGTGGTGCACGAATTCTTTGCTCGCCACGAGTGCTGCCAGTACGTTCCCCCACACTGCGCACTGATGCCCCATGTTCTCTGTGTCGCCCTTGACGATGATTTATTTTTTTCAAACTTCTCCGGCTGCTGTTTGGAGGCTGGCCCGGCTGGAGACGGCTGCGGGTGGGGGAGGGGAGGCTCGTGGCCCGGCTCCATGGGGATGAGGTCTGTGAGCAGCTCTGACTCGCCTGGGGCCCGCAGGGTGTGCTGCTGTGGCTGTGCCCGGGCTCTGGGACCGGGGAATCCTGGAGCCTGGAATCGGTGTGGACCAGGAGCCCCCTGAGAAAGGGGCTGCCGAGGCCCCCCGCTGACACCGCTCTCCCGGGGGCCCGGGCCCCCCTCCCTCCTGGTCACCGAGGCTGGACGGGGCCTCTGGCCTCACCAGGCTTGGCCTGCCCGTCCCTGGGCGCCGGCTCCTGCTCTCTGACCTCGGACCCCGCTCCCGTGAGCCTCTCCAGTGGCTGGAAAGCACAAGCCTCGTCCCCCCTTCCCAGCTGGTCCCTGAGCAGTCCCCATGCTCGCTCTCCCGGTGTCCCGATCTTCCGGCCCCCTCCCCCTCCTCGGCATGCCCTCAGCTCTTCACCGTCTGCACCCGCCTGTCCCCTCACTCGTGGCCGCCCCCCCGCCCCCCGCTCCTCCATCCCTGCCGTCCCTTCTCCGGGTGCCCAGGGCTGCCCAGAGGCTCCAGCTTTCTCCCTCCACGTCCTGGCTTTGGACAACCTCGGGGGTCCGTGGCTGCAGAGTCTGGTGTGGGTGGAATCGTGTCCCCCAGAGCCGTGTCGGCATGCCCACACCGGTACCTGGGATGTGACCTTCTCTGGAAGCAGGGTCTTTACAGAAGCCGCCGAGCATGAGTGTAGATGCAGCCACACTGGAGGGGGTGAGCTTTACCCCCTGGGGCCGGGGGCCTCGAGAGAGGAGAGACAGACACACGAGGGGACAATGCCGTGTGTGGACAGGGGGAGACGCCCCGTGGCGACGGGCCGGAGGTGCGGGTGAGCTGTCGACACGCTGGGGGAGGCACAGGATGCTGGCGAACCCCAGAAGCCAGGGGAGAGCCCGGGACGGGGTCCCCTCACAGGTCCTTCTGGAACCAGCCCCGTGACCTCTGGACCTCACTTCTGGCCTCCAGAACCGCTGTCCGAGCCGCCTGGTCTGTGGTCTCTTGCTGTGGCTGCCCGGGGACGCTGGTGGGTGACTGTCGGTGTGCCCACAGCTCCAGATGGGGCCTCGGGCCCGGAGCCCCCGCCCGAGCGTCTCCCCTCGGGGCCTCGTGGCGGCCCTTTCCCGGAGCACCGACCCTGCAGACACGCCAGGTCTGCTGCGTCTTCAGATGCGAGGCCGCCGCCCAGGAAGACTCTCCTGGGGCTGAAGGGCGTCCCTTGTGGGAGAGACGGGGCTGCCTCCCGCTCCTCGGAAAAGCCGGGACCACCCCCGGGTCAGCAAAAGTACAGGCTTCCAGTGAAATCAGTGGAGGGGGCAAGGCTCAAAATATCTGGGTTAGAGCCTCTATTACTGGCACAGGTGGAGACAGTCATACATTCAATTAGTATTTACTGAGCACCTACTATGCTCCAGGTCCCGGGGCTGCGAGAGACCAAGGGGATGTGGCCCCGCGTCGAAGGCAGTTACGATTTCACGGTGGAGGCAGGAGGGTGGACCACAGCGGCCGCATGTGCAGGGGTGAAGGGAAGCAGGGCAGCGGGAGCCCACGGGAGGCCCCCAACCCAGCTGGGGAGGTGACGGTCGGACTGGGCTTTGTAAAAGGGACAGAGATTGGCTGAGCACAGGGAAGGGCAGCTCATGCGGAGCCCGGCGGTGGGTCACAGCAGACCCCTGGGCCCCTGAGAACGGAACGGGGAGCTCAGTCGTTAGCATGAAGGGCGCTTGTGTGTTTGCGTGCGTGCAGGAGGCCGGTGTGCACGCGTGTGTGCCTGCGCGTGTCTGTGTGTGCGTGTAGTTAGTGCTTCCTGATGTATTTGGGGAGCAGGGTGCTCTCGTGAAAACCTCCTGGGCTAAGCTTAGGAATTTGAAGAATGTTGAGAAAAATTAAGAAAATCGCAGGAGCTCAGTGACCTGCGTTGCAGCTCAGGGCACCCTTGTCCCCGATGCGGGCTTCCTGTCTGCACACGGAAGCACGGCTGGGCCCTGACGCTCAGATGCCCTGCGCCCCCAGCCTCCGGACCCCGGCCCCCGAGACAAGGAAGGGGACCCCGTGCAGCTGCCGTCACGTCCGCGAGAAGCTTCGGAGGCCCGGCCTGCGGAGAAGCGGCCGTCTGTCCCCCCGCTCGCGACGCCCGGCCCCGTGTAACCAGAGCCGGCCACACGGCCCAGGACAGCACCAACAACAGCCTCGGCTTTTAATCCTGCAATCGGAGAGTGCGGTGGGGACCCGGCCTCCCCGGGGGGGGGGCCTCGGCTGACACTGATCCCCCGGTGACAAAGTCGGCCATCCAGGGTGAGGGGCCGTGCTTTGGCAAGGGTGGGACCTAGCCTGCCTGGCTGAGAAGCCACCGTGTTTACAGGCGCCGCTCAGGGAAGGGCTGGGACCGGCGTCTCCGCTGCTGGAATCTGGCATCGAACCGCGTGGGCGCAGACAGAAATGGCTGCCGAGCCCGATTCCCAAGCCTCGTAGCCCCGGGGGTTACGTGCCCGCCAGGGAAGGAGGCTGAGGCTCAAATGTGAAGGCCGGTGCAGGCGGTTGGTCCAGGGCCGCATAGACCTGGCCGCCCCCGTGCTCCTCCTCTCCTTGCAGCACCCCCGTCCCTGGTGCCCCTGCTCCTGACTCCCCCCAGCCCCTGACTGCAGCCCCGGCCCCTGGACCCCTCCCCGGCACCCCCACCCCTGGCCCCCCTCACCCCGGCGCCCCCAGTGCCAGAAGAGCAGCCCCCTGATCCGTCTTCATCTGTGAACGCGGTACAGGCCTGACCGTGTGTGCGAGTGTCAAGTTCGCAGAGTGGGGATTCTGAACCCAAACCAGCGCTGCCAGCGCTGCCACGCCCTCCTTGGGGATGCAACGAAGCTTCGTGCACCCCCCCCCCACACACACACACAGCCAACGGCTGCAGGCCTGTCGCAGGGACAGGCAGTGAGGTCTGGGCACTCTCGCTGGAGACGGAGTAGCAGAGACCTGTCTTGGGGGGAGGTGCTCCCGCTCAGGGGATATCCTGCTGAGAGATGCTCCCGCCCAGAGGTGCTCCCACAAATAGGTGCTCCCACTCAGAGATGCTCCCGCTTGGAGGTGCTTCCTGCCCAAAGGCCTCCCACTCAGAGGTGCTCCTGCGGAGGTGCTCCTACGCGGAGGTGCTCCCTCTCAGAGGTGCTCCCGCTTGGAGGTGCTTCCTGCCCAAAGGCCTCCCACTCAGAGGTGCTCCTGCGGAGGTGCTCCTACGCGGAGGTGCTCCCTCTCATAGGTGCTCCTGCTCAGAGGTGCTCCTGCTCACAGATGCTCCCGTTTGGAGGTGCTCCTGCTTGGAGATTCTTCCTGCTCAGAGGTGCTCCCGCTCATAGGTGCTCCGACTCGGAGGTGCTCCCACTCAGAGGTGCTTCCTGCTCGGAGGTGCTCCCGCTCATACATGCTCCGACTCAGAGGTGCTCCTACTCGCAGGTGCGCGCCACCCCGCGCTCCCTGCACCCGAAGCTGGTGGTGTGCCCTCGCCTCCGGGGGTCGGCAGGTGATAGGGCCTGAGTGTGCGTGAGCCCCTGTCCCCCACGGACTCGGACTGGTAAGTCAGCAACCCTGACTTCTGTGGTCCCCCTCGGCTCAGGCCGTGCTCTGGAAGAGGGGGCGAGCCGGCCTCCGCCCCGCCCCCGGGGCTGCGCACACACAGCAGCTGCTGCGCCAGGCGCCGGTCTCCAGAAGTCCTTCCACTCGGCCGCAGGGCAGCTGGGGGCTGGCGCGCGGGGAGTCGCGGCCTTGCGAGCGGAACCGGGCCGCCGTCCCCCCGGGCTGCGCTGTGCTAACACAGGGGGCACATGTGGGCGCTGAGAGCAGATGTGAGGAGCTCCGTGACCGTGACACCGCGTGGCACGGTTGCCCTGACGGCCACGGAGGCGCTGGGAGCCGTGGCCCCGACGGGGCCCACTCCAAGTCCAGGACAATCTCTCCTCGAGACCCTGGCTGACGGCACCAGAGGCTCTGGGTGGACGCGGCTCACACCACCCTCCCCCCAGGTGCCCTTCTTGGGGGCGGGGGCTGGGCGGCAGGCGGCCTCCCTGGCTCAGGTGGGACCCTCCCTGCCCCGGAGCCTCCTCCCCAGCCCCTGAGTGCTCTCGCCTGCTCTGATGGGCTTCTCAACAAGCCTTTCCTGGGACCAGCGCGAGCTTTGCTGGGCGCCAGAGCCGGGGGTGATTTAAGTGAGGTCAGCCCCCCCGACACAGTGGACCCTAATTCCTTCCCCAAACCTATGTCATGGCAGAGATACAGTTTTCTGTCTTTTTTTTTTTTTAATGTTTATTTTTGAAAGAGAGAGAGAGTTCACGCACGTTCAGGGGAGGGGCAGAGAGAGAGGGAGGCACAGAATCCGAAGCAGCTCCAGGCCCCGAGCTGTCAGCACAGAGCCCGACACGGGGCTCGAACCCACGAACTGTGACATCATGAGCCGAAGTCAGACGCTGAAGCGACTGAGCCCCTGGTGCTTCGAGACATGACTATCAAACGAGGAAACATGATAGGAAATGAAAGTTCGGACGTTGACACGGGATCTAGAGTGTCATTGCGAGGGGTGGGGTGGGGGGGTCCATACCCTGTTCCCGCCCACAGGAAATCCGCACGCGGCCTTTGCGGGCAGCATGGGAGGAGGCCCTGGAGAGGGAGGAAGTGCTCGCCGGGCCCGCCATCTGTCGGCCTCCTTACAGCCTCCATTTCAGGTGAGGAAACAGAAACTTCGACAGCTTAGGCCTTGAGCCCGAGGCCCGCCTGCAGCCGAGGGACGCAGGGCGGGTCCCACCCCAGGCCTGGGCCTCCAGGGCCACCCTGTCCCCTCCCCAGCTGCACCCACGATAGGAGCCCCACGACTGCTCTTGAGAGATGCTCACGGTCTTTGACGTCGCCCTGCACTTTGGGCGCCGCGCCATCACGGGTCAGGTGTAGAAAGGGGAGGGCCAGGTGGGCTGGAGATCACCCCTGCCAGCCCGCCACTGGCTCGCCGTCAGCTCCCCCTGCCTGGATGTCATTGGGGCAGATCTTACCTCCAGCGGTCGCCCTCACCAGCCCCAGGCCAGCAGTCCAGCCTCCCCCTTCACCTGCCTGGGTGACCCCACCTGGTCCCACAAGCCTCCTTGTCCCGTCTGCATCCGGGCCGGCCCCACATCCTGTCTGGCAGACCCCCCCCCCCATCACGTCCCTGTCCTCTCCCTGAGGGCGCCCGGGCTCCCTCCCGTCACCTTGTGTGTGCAGCAGACACCGTGGGCTCACACTTGTCCTCACCGCCGGGGACCCTGCTGGTGGGCCACAGCCAAGGACTTTTCTTCATACTCTGTCCCTTTGGCCCCTCGCAAGCGGCAAGGGCACAGGCTGGCAGCCGGTCAAAGCCTGCCTTGCTCACGTACCCGCCATGTGCCCTTCACAAGTCTTAACAAGTCTCAGAGTCTTTGCGTTCTCGCTGCAAGAGGGGACAGAGACCTTGATGGCTGCATGGCGCTGGTCGGAGAAGGTGCTGGGCAGCCGTGACCTCCTCTGTCCCCCCCCCCCCCACACATCCTGCGGTGGGCCCGCCACTGGGCAGTGCGGCTCCAGGCCGCAAGGGAGGCTCACGTGACACTTCCTCAGGCTGCCGCGGTCGGCACCGTGGGCACCAGCTTCTCTGCAGAAGGCCGGGCCTGGGAGATGTGCGGCCTCTGCCCTTGGGCAGCAGCGCTGTCCCTGCGTCCCCCGCTGACCCCACTGGGGCGCGGGCCTCCTGAGCGGGCGTCCTCGGGATCAATAGCTGAACCGATCAGCCGGCAACGTGACACTAATGGACGCAGAATTAAAACGCAGAGGCACATATTAATCTCGACGGCCATGGGGCCTGGGTGGGGCGGGCGGGGGCGCGGACAGGCGGCCCTTAATGGAGTTGTATTGACCAACGCCCAGACCACAGCCCGGGTTGGATGTCACTCTACAGCCCGGGAACTGGGGGTTATGGATTTCAGCGTTTTATAGGTTTGGGTTTAAAAAAAAAAAGTGACCTCTCTTTCTCCCCAGATCAATATTCTCTTTTTAGCTGAGCGCGATCGCTGATAGTCCATCAGCGCGGCCTCTGGGGACGCTTGTGAATATCAGTGTTGGAAATATTAATATCTGATAGTAACGGGGCCTCGGCGACACGGACGGGGCACGTCCTGGCCCTGGCCTCTCCCCCAGCCCCCGGACTCCAGTGGCGACGGGCAGACGTGCCGTTTGCGAGCCTTCTCTTCCTCGGATGGAGTTTTCAGTCTCTGCAAGGCATCTGACTGGCATGGGTTGCAGGCGGGGGCATCGACCTTTCTTCCCAACACAGGGGGGCCCGTAGGGTTTGCACGGCTGCCCCGGGAAGGAGTAACCCCGTTTTATTTTATTTTGTTTGCTTATTCATTTGGACAGAGACAAAGTGAGCATGAGTGGGGCAGGGAGAGAGAGAGACAGACAGACAGATAGACAGAGTCCCAAGCAGGCTCCACACTGTCAGCTCAGGGCCTGACTCCTGGCTCTAGCTCACAAACCACGAGATCGTGACCTGAGCTGAAATCGGGAGTCAGACACTCAACCGACTGAGCCACCCAGGCACCCTCGAGTAACCCCATTTTAAAGATGGGGACACTGAGGCTCAGGACAAGGCCCTGCAGCGTGTGAACTCCATCCTAGCTGGCTGCTGCCGGGAGCTGGCTCCGAGACAGACAGGAGCCTGCCGCTCAGCCCTCTTGCGAAGTCGGTATTTGCAGGGACGTGAGGGTGACCAGCGCCCCTCACAAGGATGCCCTGAGGTTTGACGTCAGGAAACTCTGGACTCTGTGCACTTAGTGGCCTGGCAGGGGTGGGGACAAACCCAAAGTCCCTACCACCTTCCTGCCCGCGAGGGACTCCTGGGCCTTTGTCTCCCTGCCCTCACTGAACCTCTCCCACCACCCTGGGGGCGATAACCAAGGTGAGGGCGATTCCTCCATGCAGCCCTCCAGGCTGCGCCCATGCGGTCGCTCTGCCCTGAATGGAGCCTGTGTCTGCCTCTGGGGATCCTGCCCACCCCAGACCTCCTCTCCTCCCGCCTCTCCCTGTTCTGGTCTCACCCTCCCCGATCTGTCCCCTCCTGCTGCCTGAGTGACCTTCCTGAAGGTCATGTCCAGCCTCAGGCCTCCCGGCCTTCAGGGTGAAGTGCGCTCTGCCGGGCACTCAGGCCGAGCCCGTCCAGCGCTGCTGGCCCCGCGGTCCGCCCCTCACCCTCTGCGCCTGCCTGTCCGCTGGAGCCACACGACACACTGACGTGGCCTGGGACACACCAGACCCCGCTGGCCCGGGCCCGTGCTGGTCGCTGCTCCCCAGCACCGCGTGAAGCCCAGAGCCCCGCCCTCCCCGCGCCGCAGCTCCCTGCCTCCTCCCTGCCCCCTCCCTGCCCCAGGCTCTGGTACAGTCCTGACCTCGCCTGGTGGAGCTTCTGCCTGGCTGCCATGTTCTGCCCCCCCCCACGTCCCCCCCCAGCCACCCCGCTGTTCCCCCCTCTCCGTCCATCCCCCTCTCTGCCTCCTACGGACCAGGGCCCGGGCACGCGCAGGCTGGCAGGTTGGGGGCAGAGGACCAGCTTGGGAGAATGAAGCCCCAAGGCCCGGGGAGCACAGGAGAGCTATTAGCGCCCGAGGGGCTGGGGAGAGAGGGGTCAGGCCGTAGCAATTCCACGTTAGCCAGTCTCAGACGGTGGCCGCCCCCAGCCTGGGCCCTCGTCACCCCTTCCTCAAGGCCCGGTGGCACGGGCTCCCCGCCAATCAGGCTCTTCTCCCAGCAGGGTCCGGGGCTCCTGCCCCTCCTGAAGGCCAAGTTCTCCATCTGGGCCCCCCACCCCCCACAGCATCCCCAGCCCGCCTCTGAGCCCCGACTCGGCTCGCTCCGCAGTTGCTCCGTGAGTTCTGGCCAAACGCGTAAGTGAATCCGTGTCCCAAGCGGCAGGTGCTGGCCCTCCACGTCTCCTGACGGGGCCACCCCGCTCCTTGGACACCCGGTGCGACCAGCCTTTGCTCAGGGAGGGGTGTTCTCGGCAGCTCCCTCTGCACCAGGGCACCCGGGGCCGTGACGGTGGGGAGGGTCAGGGACCCCACGTCCAAGCCAGGGGGCTGCGGGGTGGCCCCTGACATCCTCACCTGGACAACGACTGTCCCATCCCCCAGGCCGAGCCCCTGGCACCTCCCCCCACTCAGCGTGTCAGAGGCAAAGCAGCATGGGGGGTGGGCAGTCACCGGGCCCTCAGCAGGCCCCAGCCCCTGAGCCCGGCGGACGGCGGCGAGCAAGGCGGCGAGAAGGGAAGCGAGGTGCCGCCAGCCTCCTGGGGCTTGGCCCCCTCCCTGCCATCGGCTTCGCCCGAACCTGCCAGACGTGTGTGCATCATACATGACGTGGGGGTGGGACTCGGGCCGCAGAGCGTCCGAATCGCGGCGCGGCCCCTCCTTCCGTGCCCCTGCACAGGCGCGCCCCCTCCCTGACTCAGCCTCCCCCTGCACTGAGGGCCCCGTCCTGGCTGGCGCGGTCGGGCCACCCGGAGCCCGCTCCCCCCCCGCCGGCAGCGAAGTGAGCGAGAACATGTTCGACACTGAATAATTAATTTTCGTTCTGCGATAAAAATGTTGTCTATTGATTTACAACCCCTCCCGGCAATAAAGCTTTTCGAAGGAAACCTGATTCTTAATTATCGTCCCCAGACCCGCCAGGAGGCGTGTCCAGCTGCCGTGGGAGCGGCCCCAACTGCCCCCGGCCGTTTTCAGGGCCACGGGGCCAGCTGCCGCCCAGCCGTCCCGCTCGGTCTTCCCCTGTGACTCTGCCGCCCCCACGGCCGCCACCCCCTGGCTCACGCGCCCAGCCTGGCGGGGGGCAGGTCGGCGGGAGTCGGGGGGGGGGCACCACACCATGGCCGGAGGGCAGTGCCGCTTCAGGGGGTCAGAGGGGCCGTGGACGGCACGGGGTGGATGGGGAGGAGGGGGGCAGAGCTGGGGGTCACTGCCGGGCCGGGTGGAGCCCGACCCCGGGGCCTGGCTGGGCTCCGTCCACGGCAGGGAGAGGCGGGCGGCTGGCGTGGAGGAGACGGCCCCGTCCGCCCCCCGCACGGACTCTGGGCTGCACCCGGGTCAGGCTCCTCGCGCCTGAGGGGTCCCGGTGATCCCACCGCTGCCGGCGGGGTCCGAGCTGGACTTGGTCCCCAGTTCCCTCCCCGCAGCCCAGAGGGGTGGAGGGTGACCCGCCCCGTCCTGGGCCACCCAGGTCACCACTGCCGCGGTCGCCCTGCGAAGGCTCGCGGGATGACGCGGAGAACAGGTGGCACCTGGAAAGTCAGCAGAGAAGACACTTGTCAAAGCCTTCCCAGCGGGGGCCTGGCCCTGCCTCCGGCTTCCGTCTAACCGCGCCGCGGCGGGTCCCTGAGCCCGGGGCACTGGCGTTCCCGGGCACGGGCCGAGCACGGCCGGCGGAGGCAGGGCGGGCGCCAGGCTTGGGGACTGGCCGTGCCCTCGTTCTGCCCCGGGGCCGCTCACGCGGGCCACGGCGTATGACGACCGCCCGCTGAGATCCCGGGAGGCACCCTTCTCTGGAGCCGGTCCTGTAACCGCACGCGCAGCACGGAAGGAGGCAGCCATAAAAGGTGGCTGGAAATGCACCTGCAAGGTCACGGGCGCACTCGCCTCCTTTGCCCAGTCCCTCCCCCGCACACCTCGTTTTCACGGATTTGCTGATGCCGTCGGGCCTCTTCTCCCGCCTCGGCCCGTTTGCGTTTCTGAGCGGCGGGCTCCAGGGGCTCAGCGCGGGTGCCCGGGCTTCGCGCCTTCCCGCGGCGGGGAGGCAGGCTGTGTGGCCGCGGGCGGAGGTGGTCAGCTGCCGCGCGCGGCCTGGACCCGCGGCCGGTGCCCAGCACAGCGCCTGCTAGACGCCCTCCTGCCACAGGCAGCAAACAGAAGGAACGAGTTTTAAACATTAAGAGAACAGGACGGCTTGACGAAGCGGGGAGTTTCGGTGTCCCCGTGCCGCCCTGCGGGGCCCCCCTGAGCCCCACCGCGCGCTGGGCCAAGGGATGCTGTCAGAGGTCATTAGGACGAGCAGAGACGGTGACTTGTCACCTCAGGACAGAGGGGGTCACAGGTGCTGAGGGAGGAGCTGACACCAGCTGCAGAAGCAACAGTAGAAGATTCCGGATTCCTCTCTACTTACACCCCTCTCCGTACCCTGTCTGCTGCCGAGAGATTCCCAAACTCCCACCACTGGGTCTGGCTTCCTCGGACACACTGGGTTTCTTCAAATACCTCTTTCATTCTTTTCTTTTTTTATGTTCATTCACTTTCGAGAGACAATGAGCAGGGGAGGGCGCGAGAGTGGGCGAGAAAGAATCTCAAGCAGGCTCCGTGCTGTCAGGGCAGAGTCCAACCTGGGGCTCGATCTCCAAATTGTGAGACCGGGGCCTGAGCCAGAATCAAGAGAAGAGTCAGATGTTTAACCAACTGAGCCCCGCAGGCGCCCCTCAAATACCTCTTTAGCATGGAGATGCCCTTGACCTGGCGTGGAAGGCCCTCCCCCACTGTGCTCCAGGGCAACGAGCCACCCCTTAAGCTCCATGGGCTTCGACACATGAAGCAAATATTGTCACTGCTTAGTCACACAGCACGGTGATATCTGTCCCATCCGATGCCACCAAAGGAGGGAACAAGCTTCCTGGTGCAGCGTCCACATCTTCTACATCACTGGGGCTGGTGATTGGCAAGGAGGTGCTTGGTGAGTGCTTAGTACACAGGAGGTACGGGGCGAGTGCTTAGTACACAGGAGGTACTCGGTGAGTGCTTAGTGCTCAGGGGGTATTCAGTGAGTGCTTAGTACACAGGAGGTACCAGGCGAGTGCTTAGTGCACAGGGGGTCCTGGGTGAGTGCACAGTGCACAGGGGGTCCGGGCCAGTGCACAGTGCACGGGGGGTCCGGGCGAGTGCACAGTGCACGGGGGGTCCCGGGCGAGTGCCAGGATGCAGGGAGGCGTTGTGGGCTGCAGGGCACCAGGCAGGGTGGCCAGTGACGCTCACGTTAGAGCCCTGGCTCCAGGGACGCGGGGTCGGCAGCAAGGGCCGCTCCTGCTGGACCTGGGGAGGGAGCGGGGGAGGGGCAGCTGGAGGGACCAGGTGTGTCGTGCTGGACACCTGCCGCCCCGGAGGTGAGGGGTCCCGTGACGGCTGCGTAAGCTGGGCTGCGGGGGGCCAGTGAGACTCGGGAGCGCTGACGGAGGCGTGAGGAGCAGCGGGGCCCCCACTCTGCGGACGCGGATGGGACGCTGACGGCCGCACCCCACCCGGGACGCAGCGGACTCAGGACGGGGTGGTGGCGGGAGGTTCCCGGGTCCTCCCTCCCCAGCGCCGTCCCCCCGTCCCCAAGGACGTCCTCCCCGAGGGGCCGCTGGGACGAGCCCGCCTGTGAGCTGGAAGAACACGGGCGAGACGGAAGGGAGGCCCACGCGCGGAGGGGTGCCAGCGTCCCGCCGGCCCCGTTCTGCCTCAGGACCTTGGCACTCTCTGTGTCTGCACGGAGGGTTCCTTTAGATCCTGAACCTCCACCCGCCCCCTGGGTCTGGCTCACAGCCTGAGACTTCCACGCCCCGTGTGTCCGGGGCCCCCACTGTGGCACCCGTGGCCGCGGCCTGCAGGACGGGACGGGGCTGGAGCACGGTAGGGGGACACGCGCTGCCCGCCCGGCCTCAGCCCTTCCCTCCGCGGGCTCTTACTCTTCCAGTCTCCTGGAGCGAGACTGGGGGAATCTGACCCGTCCACTCTCTGGTCATTTAGCAAATGACTCGTATTGACCTCCACCGGGTGCTTGTGCTGGGGGAGGGGCCTAATGGGGGCAATTATAGGATTTCCGTCCCCCTCGGTGAGGCCTTGGCCGGACCTTCAGCGGCTGCTGACCCCCTGCCTTGCTCAGGAGGGGGGCCACCCGGACCCCGGGCTGCCCGCTCGCAAGTGGGGAGAGCCACGCACTGGCCGGGCGGCTGGCGACGCACGCCCCAGGGCCCCTGTTCAGGGAGGGGGAGCCCGTGGCGGGCCCAGGCACCGTGCTGACCGCCGTCCCCGCTGCGCTGTGCCGCGCTCACCCTTGCTGTGGGCCGGGCCCTGTGCGGGGCGCAGGGGCTGCTCATGCGGGAGGGAGGGGGGCATAGACCCCCGCACCATGGTTACAGGTGAGGGGCCGGGAGGGCTCTCGGCCGAGCACTTCCCTGTGAGGCCTCTTTGTTCCCGAGTGGGCGCGGGGCCCTGAAGCGCATGCTGAGGGCTGTGGCGAGCACGGCGTGGGCCACCGCTCAGGGGCTCTCGGGGTGGACAGCGTCCAGAAGCTGTGGGCCGTCAGCCCGGGCCGGGGGGGGGCGGTGTCTGGTGTGCTGGGGGCTGCGGTGAGGGAGGGGCTGAGAGCAGAGCACGAGGCACAAGACATGTGAACACACGTGACCGGCCCCCAGGGCCTGGGAACAAGGAAGGGGTCAAGAGGTGGCTCTGCTGCCTGCGAGGGACCCCCGAGCTTTGTCCCCGGGGCAGGACAGACACCGAGACGGGCAGAGAGGCTGCGTGAGGCCAGGCGCCCAGAGGCGCCCAGACTCCTGCCTCCACCGCCACTGGGAGAATCGGAGAAGGCCGGCGGTACAGCCACAAGTGCAAAAGTGAGGTTCAAGGTCGGGAGGGATGTGTCTGAGGCCGCAAGGAGCCGTGTCACTTTCCTGGGCGAGCTCGCCGCGGCCCCGCATCTACTCTTGGGGACTGTGGCCCGCTTTACAGATAGACAAAGTGAGGGAGCCATGGCAGGGGTCACGCTGAGGTCCTGCAGCCGGGGGGTGGGGGGCTGGGGTGGAACTGGCGGTCTGCTCCAGAACCGTCTCTTAGCTCTGCATTGCGCTGTGCGGAGACTGGCTGCGGCCACTTCCAGAATGTAGGCGTTGCTACCCCGGGGACATCTGGCCGGGTGGGAGCCCCAGGGGCACTGGGTAGAATCAGAGGCTCAGAGACTCAGGGTCGAGGGCATGGCGGTCCGGGCTGCCTCCCTTGGTCCAGCGCGGACCTGGGGCTCACGGAGCAGGTGGGGACACGGCCGGGAGAGGCCTCCTGGCACCGCGGGGCAGGACGGGCTGGGCAGCTCCGGGAGAGAGGGCTGGGGTCTCCCCAAAGACCCCCCAGGAGCACTGCTGCTCTGGGTCTGCTGAAGAGAGAGGAAGAGAGGCGCCCCCAGGGGCCACAGCAGAAAAATGGTCATAAAGTGCTTTTCCTCCCCTGAGGACAGGGAGGGGGTGGGAGGGGCTGCGCAGCGTCCCCTCCCTGCGTCCCCCTTGGCAGCTTGCTCTCATCCTGACCCCAGCGCTTGTCACGCGTGGCGGGCTCAGCCGCCAGGTGAACAATGCTCTGGGACCAGGTGAGCCGCTCAGCCATCTCAGCGTCCAGAGGCTGCTTCCAGAGTGTTCCCTAGTCTGCCCAAGGGAAGGAGGGGGCCGGATGCACGAACAGCCGGAGCTCCGCCCAGTGGGTGCCCACAGGGGCCCGGATCTGCTGACGGGGTGCACACGGTCACACGCGCTCCGCCACACGCAGCACTGATGGGCCTGTCGCCGGTGCTGGAGACCGTTGGCGTCCGCGCAGACGAGGCCGGCTGGGTGGGGGATGCGCGTGGGGGGCGCACACAGGCAGCGCGGGGCGCTCCGGGGGGGGCCAGCTGAGTTCTCTGCTCTCAGTCCCTCCCCGCGCCCCGGGGGTTTTGAGAGGAGTTAAGTGACTTGCCCACAGTCCCCAGGGCCCCCAGGCCTGTTTCCAGACCGCGCTCACTGATGGCTGTCTCCACGGGGCGGTAATGAAATAATGCTGCTGTGACAGGGCTCTTGTCGCCTGAGAGTGTCTAAGTGCTTTATGAACAATTAATCGGCTCTCGCCCACTCCGGGGGCTCAGCAGCACAGCCCAGGGGGCCCGGGCCCGGGGCTGGGAGCCGGCGCCCTGAAACCACAGGGGCCCGGGCTCTCCGGTGCGGAGGCTCGAAGGCGCGGAGGTTTAGGATAATAGGTGCAAAGGAGCGAGAGTCACAGCCTAACAGCTGCCGGCCCAACGGGTCTCGGGGTCTTTTGCAGGAAGTCTTACCTGCACCAGGGCCCCTTGCCCCCGCCTGGTCTTTCAACCCCCCCAGCCCCTCGCTTCGCCTCCTGAGCCAGCGTCCCAGTCCCTGTGGAGGGGATGGAAAAGACAAAGCAGGGCAGCGGCCGCTATGGGCAAGGCACGGTGGTATACAGCAGGCGCTCATATAAGGTCCTGGAATCAGCCTCAGATCCGTGGGCAGGGAAGCTGCCTCCCTCCCCGGGTGGCTGCCCATCTGTGTGTGTCTGAGCCTGTCGAGGAAGCAGCCCCGCAAGTCACTGCTTTTCCCGAAAGGGTGTGGGAGGCACACACAGTAGGTGTTTAATCCATGTTGGTAGACTCCCCCAGTTTCAGAATCGTGGATTCACGAGCTCCTGGGTGGGAAGAGGCCCTGGAAGCCATCCATTCTGCACTCTGGCCAGGCGGGGTGGTGGCCAGTAGTGCACTCCTTGCATGCCTCTCCTGACCGGGAGCTCACCACCTGCCTGAGCTGTTATTGTCTTTATGCCTTCCAACTCCCCACGCCCCATGGCCGCTGACTGTAAACACAGCTATGGCCGTTTACAGATATGCATTCAGGGCCGGCGATGTGCCAGACACACACGAGGGAGGGGCTTTCCCTGGAAGCCTCCAGAAATTCAGCCTATGTCTGCCTAGGATCATCCACAACCCTTTCACTGAGACCTGGGAACACGAAGCGGATGTGCTGTCATCACCGCACGTCACGGATGAGAGAGCCCAGGGACACGGGGGTTAGGTGACCGGCTCGCAGCTGGGAAGACAGGGGTGCCAAAATTCCAACCAGAAGAGCCCTGTGGCCTCCCTGACTGTCTGCGCCACCACACATGAGGCAGAACATTCTGGATCGAATGCAGGAAGGATTCGTAGCTCAGTCCTCGCTTCTCCTGGATGGTGAGAGGGGCTCACGCGGCCCCTCCTCCCGGCCTGGCCCACAGCCCCTGCACGTCTGCCTCGGGGTGCCGTGCCACGGGGCTGACCAGCCCGTCTCCACCATCAGCTCCGCAGGGCAGCGCCCGCCTCCCCTCTGTGTCCAGCCCAGGCTCCCACCCAAAGGGGTGCTCAGGACATTTCTGTGTGAACGAAGGAAAGAGCTCACATGTCACCCCTATTTTAGAGCTGAGGTGACAGGGGCCCCCGGAGCCGAGGAGCCCAGGAGGGGGGGCCGCTTCCCACCGGCTGCTCCCCTCTCAACACCACACCCCTGCCATCCTTGAAGACAAGTTTGAGCTCTTCCTGGAGTCCCCACCTGGGAGTGGGGACGGGCGGGCAGCACCCCCTCGGCACCCCAGGCCCCCGCCGTGCCTGAGCTCTATCTATTGGCCCCTCACACCGTGTCAGGGGAGGAAGCAGCCAGGAGCACGGCTCGTCTCTCCGGGCACCCCCCCTGCACCGCCAGTGGAGGGCTTTGCCCGTCTTTGCTTACCTGAGCTCACAGCAACCCCGATGTTGACTGTCCTCGCCTTGCAATCGAGGCAACCCCGGCGCAGAGAGGTTAAGCACCATGCCCAGAGTCACACAGCGATGGAGGCCCATCCGGGCTTTTGACCCAGTGCTCTGGCTACAAAGCCCGAGCTCGCCGTCTCTGTGTTCTCCCTCCCTCCCTTCTGGTTGGGGTACCCTGGGAGGCCTGAGGACCCTCCCCCGCTTACGAATCTGGCTTTTCTTTCAAAGATGAAATCGTGCAGTCAGATTCTAGAGATGAATGTGGGAGGAGCTATCACACAACGGGATGGAGACGCCGACAAAATCGTTCTCTTCGGACGGAAACCTATTTCCGGCATCCTGGTAACAACGTACCAAAAAGCCCCAGAAACTTACAGTCAGAGATTTACCTTCCGGCGAGAGCCACCCTCCTCCCCCATGAAGCCCACACCTTAGCAAAGTGGCATCACACCTGCTGGGCCCTCCCTGCCCACACGCAGCACCCCTGCCTTTGGGTGTGGCCTGGCCAGGACGGCGGAAGTGGGGAAGAGGTGTGGGGGTGAGGGGTGGGCTCTAGACGCGGGCGCTGGGCTGGCTCACGGGATGCGCTCAGATCCAGAGGTCAGGGTCTGCACCTCCTTACGAGGCCGTAAGGAGCCGTTCGCGGTACTGAACGCAGTGCACGGAGGATGCAGGGGTGGGGGCGGGGGCTGGGGACAGAGAAGAGAGCAGGGACAGAGATGTGAGACTAGAGTGTCACGCCCTGATCCAAACCTGCTGAGCCTCCTGTGACCCAGACACCTCCCTCGGTGGCCCAGGACGCACACAGTGAACACAGGAGGCACTGCCCTGGCGGGGAGGGGAGCGGCTGGCCTTCTAGGGGCCGTCAGTAAACCCAGGACAGCTGCTTGCCGAGTGGAATAAACCTGGGCAGGGGGGTGGTTGCGGGCGGCATAGGGGGAGGAGGCAGGGGTGTGGGGGGGGGGCATGGTGGGGGAGGGAGGAGGGGTGTGGGGGAGGGTGGGCATGGCGGCGAGGGGGTGTGGTGGGTGGCGGCCCTGGGGTCAGGCAGGGGCTTCGGGGTATCCAGAGCAGAGGGACACCCGGGAGGGAGGGCGGGGCGGAGCAAGGCCAATGGGTGTTTCGTGGCCGCGCTGAGCGTGGCCGTGACTTTACAGGCGGGCGGGGGGCTGACAAGATGTATAAGCGGTCTCGGCGCTCTTACAACTTAGGCGCCTCTCCTTCGGGGGCGGTTGAAGTGCCTGGGGAGACCTTCATGTGCCGACTGTAGGAATGACCCGAAAGGCATTTGGAATTCTTGGAAAACAAGACAAAGCAATGTAGAAACATTTAGTGCAATTTAAAAAAATCCAATTAATTAATTTGTGGGGTGGGCTCAGTGTGCTGCTTGGAAGAGCCTCAGACACTGATCAGGGGGCACATGAAAGCTCTTTCTCCCCTTCAGCGCCCGGCCTGGGAAGTAACGGAGTGAGGTTTCCACCCGCTCGGAGGGGGGTTAGCTTTCTGGATATAGGACTTCAGTGTGAATGCTAATAAGTTCCATATTAATCAAATCCCCAATTAAACGGCAAATGATGCTGCTGCTGGTAAACCCCCCTCCACCAGAGGCTCCGCGGGCCCCCACGGACGCCGTGGTGCCGGGCGGGCCTTAGCAGGAGGGCATCCGAGCTGCAGGGGGAAGGGTGGGGGGCAAGCTGAGTGGGAGCAGCGTGTGCGGGAGCCCGAGGGGCGGAGTGGGAGCAGCGTGTGCGGGAGCCCGAGGGGCGGGCGCAGGGCTGGGGAGAAGCGTCTGGGCGGGTCTGGGGAGGGACAGGACGACCCCCCCTCCCCCGCGGGGCCTTGTAAGCAGAGACGAGGAGAGGCAGAGATGCGGCCTGACGGTGGCCTTGAGTGGGACGGGCCTGGCTGCGAGCCCCACTCTGCCCTCTGGGCCGTGTTCAGGCAGGTCCTCAGCCTCTGTGCCCAGGCTCCCCGCCCGCTGCCCTGTGATGGGCTCCCTAACTTTCGCTCTGCCCTCCGGCCGGGAGCCCCGTGGGCAGGGCACCCCCCCCCGTCTCCGGCACCCACAGGTGCTGAGTGAATGGGTGGAGGAAGGCCCGCCCTGCACGGCTGCCAAGCGTGAGTGGACGCGGGGTGCCAGCCCGGGGACGGCCGGCGCGCTGCACACCCAGCACTCACACGAGCCCTCCTGTGATCAGACCCGGGGCCGCGCACAGACCGGACAGGCCGCTCTGGACACATTTGTGAGCACATCCGGCCCGCCTGGCCAGGGGCAGTCCTGCCCCCGATGGCCGCCCCCCGGTCCAGAGGAGTTCGGTGCCTACTGTGCCCACCTCTCTTCCTGATGACCCCTTTGGCCGGAAATCACAGCGGGGCAGTGGCTCCCTTGAGCTCAGCCTCCCTGTGCGAGAGCACATCTGTGGGATGACTTTGGTCACCTGGGCAGAGCGACGGCTCCGGTGCCTTCCAACGCCTGCCGGCCTTCACTGCCGGGACTCGGCACAAGTGCCGTCAGATCCGAGCACGGCTCCGTGGACGGACCATCCTGCCCTGCCCCTGGTCTTCCTGGGCCGCCCCGGGAGAGGTCAGAGGTGATGCCAGGTGACCAGGTGGGCGTGGGATCGAGTGAGACCCCGTGTGCATGAAGCTCTGTGTGTGGAGTCACGCACGCAGCCAGCCGTCAGCCGTCACTTCACTGTCCCCACAGGCAAATCGACTCCGTTGGCTCTTTCTGGGGGCACAGCAAACCCCTCTAGATCAGGACACATCGGTCTCATCAGGGCATGGCCTGACTCACCTTGACAGGTGGCCTCGATGTCATCGAAGACCGCACCCCATGGGGGCAGATTAGGGAGTGGTTACAGAGCCACGTGGTGCTGGGCTATCGTCCGAGGTCCTCTGAGCAACTGGGGTCCCTTAGAGAGGAAGGAACTGGCAACCAGGTGCTTGACCCGGCAGACAGCCTGCAGAGAGGGGCACGGAGACCCCCTCGCCCACCAGCTTCTCCACCTCCACACTGGTGATATTTGGGGGTGGGTGCTCCTTTGTGGTGGGGGCTCTCCTGTGTGTTGTAGGGTGCCTGCCGGTGTCCCCAGCCTCAGCCCATCAAATCCCATCAAATGCCCCAGTCTTTTTTTTTTTTTTCTTTGAGAGAGAGAGACAGAGACAGAGAATGAGAGAATGAGTGAATGAGTGGGGGAGGGTCAGAGAGAGAGGAGGAGACACAGAATCCGAAGCAGGCTCCAGGCTCCGAGCTGTCAGCACAGAGCCTGACACGGGGCTCGAAGCCACGAACCGTGAGATCATGACCTGAGCTGAAGTCGGACACTCAATCGACTGAGCCCCCCAGGCGCCCCTCAAATGCCCATCTTGACAACCAAAAATGCTTCCAGCATTGCCTGATGTCCCTGGGGAGTCACCCCTGCACAGGAGCTACTGCTCTGAGGAAAGCTCTTGGGCCAGAAGTGAGGAGATTCTGGGAGGCGTGGGCTCACTCATCCACTCACTTCCGGGGGAAGAGGAGACAGCTCACTTCATGGGCGACCCCGGCACCACAGGGGTGGTGGTGGAGGTGGGAAGGCATAATTCAACACCAAGACAGGACATCTTTCTGTAGAGGCTGATGGCGAGGGAGATGCCTACCTCCTTCATAGGTGCTCCCCCGAGATGGGTGCTCCCCCCGAGAGAGATGCTCCCCAAGATGGGAAGAGTTTCACCCTGACTCTGGAGCCGCCTTATTTGCAGGCCACGTGGCATTGCAGCGTCCGAATGGCCGACAGGCCCAAGCAGGTCCCAGCTTTTGGCCTTGGATTTAAAAAGGCGAGAATCCCCAGCCAGGGCGGATCGATCTCATTTCCTTGAGAGCGCATTATCTGCACACGGCCTTGTGTTAATGGGCACGGGCTAATTTCCCTCGTCCCAGCTGCGGACCCCAGTGCCCGGGCCCTCCGCGCTAGCCCGTGGGGAAGGAGCTCATCTGGGGAGGGGGCCACGCCTCGAGGGGGGCCGGCCACCTCTGCAAAGTGCTCAGAAGCGTTGGATTGCTCCCCGGGGCACCAGCTCCCTGCTAAGTGTCGAAGGTCCCCACAGGGCCCCGCCGTGCCAGCAACAAGTGTGCCAAACACCACGCCCTCAGCTGAGCACCGAGGTCCTCAGCCTCCGGAATCTCAGGCATCGGGAAGGTCGGCGCGGAGAGGCTGCCGGCGTGCAGGTGTGGAGGCCGCGGGTCTCACAGGCCCCGGCCCCGGCTGAGAAAGCCCGCACCGCGCTCAGCGACCCGGCTCCGCTGCCACCGCCTCCTCCTCGTCCCCCGCGCTGCGGACACGCCGGCCCCGGTGCCGCGTCGTGAGTCAACACATGCCCCGCTGTCCACCCAAGGCCCTGGCCCTTTCCCCATGGCCACCTGGAACATTCCGCCCGGGACCTCAAGCGTCTGGCTGCTCCTGATCGTTGAGACTCCGGTGGGCTTTCCGTGACTGCCCGGCCCCCCCACCCGCAGGCACAGAGCGGGGCGCGGCCCGAGTGGAGCCACAGCCATGCGGAGCCTGGAGGAGAGCAGCCACCGATTTTCTTCGTATCGTATGATCGTGGTGCGAAAACGGACAATTTATACAAAGTGCCAAGTAACGTCTCCCACGCGTCCATGAGAAATGAGAGCTTGTGATATAGTTGGGAAGAAAGCTAAACACTTGGGTGGGACGCCCCAGACGGCAGTCATTCCTGGAGGTGCCTGCAAGGAGCCTCCGTCTGCGTCGTCGGTCGGAGCGTCTGCGGAGTGAAGCCAGAGGCCACTTCTTCGTGTCCACGTTCCCCAGCTGCAGGACAGGCTGCGTGGGGGCCCTGTCCACGTTCCCCAGGCCATCGTCTGTGCACCCGCCCTCCCCCACAGGGCCGAGAGCGCGTGCGCTGGGGGGGGAGTGAGTGTCACCTCCCGCGTAGCTTTGGGCCCCAGACAGCCTGGCCCGTCAGGCCTCAGGGCCCAGGTGTGGACCACAGCGCACTTTCCCAGCCCGAGCGTGATTGTAGGATCTGATCCGAGGGTGGGGGGCAGGCAGTGTCCGCCCGCAGGGGGGAGCAGGGCTCTCCGACGGACTCGGTGCCGCTGCTCGTGGGCTGCGGCTCTCGTGGGCCAGTCCACTGGCGAGCCGCCCGGCGGGCGCATCCTGAGAGGGAGGGAGAGGCGCGGCTGCTGGGCTGGGGCCCCAGAAGGCAGAGAGGCGGCTCTAGAGGGAGCGGGAGGGAAGCAACCGGTAATCACCAGATGTGGCCCAATTAATGGGGTCGGGAAGGGGCCGCGCGGGTCCCTGGGGAGGGCGGCAGCGGGGTCTGAGCGGGTCCTCCCCGCACGCTGGCCCGGCAGATGTGTGCACACAGGTTTGCTCCGGGACCCCGGGGTGGGGACCTGTCCCTTCTCTCGGTGACTTCCTCCTGCCTGCAACCCCACCTGCCAGGGGAGGTGGAGCGGTGGGGGGTGAGGAGGCTGCAAGCCCGGGTGACTGCCTGGAGTACGAGTCCCACACTGAGGGGTCTCTGAGCAGCTCAGGGAGCCGGCCGGCGGCAGGAGGCTTGCGTCTGATTCCTCCTGGGCCTCACCCTTGCTCCAGGCCAGACGGGACTCACGTGGCTTTCACAGCCAGGACCTCAGGGCCTTCTGCACGGGGAATCTTCCACACGACGGAAGGTGTGCCAGCAGCCACTCTGGTCACTGGTCACATGCTGATGCCTCAAATCCATGGAAAAGAGAAGCAGCTCTGTCCATATAGAGAATGCCAGAGCAGGCTTCTGATTGGCCAAACCAGGTCGTGTGTCCTTTCCAGACAAGTGCATGGACGGGACCAGAGAGATAGTGCAGAGGGGCAGTCCCCTAAGGCCGTGGGCTCCTCAGCACCGAGAAGTGGAGGGAGAGGTCTGGGTGGACCAAACACCAGTGCGCTTCTACGGTGGGTCAGGGCGGCGCAGGAAGCTGCTGCTGGGGCGGGGCTGGGGGAGCTCAGCACCGAGGGTGGGCTTGGGCAGGGGGAGCCAGAGAGGCCGGGCGGGGCGCACTGGGGCAGCTCTCCGGGGGTCCACCCCACATTGCGGATTTATAAACATTTCGATAAGATCAAATTTATTATTTTTTTCCTATTACGGATCGTGCTTTTATCGATGGATCTAAAACAACTTACCCACCCACACCCATGGAAATTTTCTTCTAAACGTTGCACCGTTTTACACTTTCCCTTTGGGCTTCGGATGCATTTTGAGTTAATTACTCGGAAGGTGTGAGGTGGGGGGTCTCACTGTGTTGCGTGTGGCTGACTGCTCCAGTGCTGCATGGTGACAGGCCAGTCCTGGGGGCGCCTGGGGGCTCGGTCGGTTGGGCGTCTGGCTTCGGCTCAGGTCATGATCTCGTGGTTCATGGGTTCGAGCCCCACGTCGGGCTCTGTGCTGACAGCTCAGAGCCTGGAGCTGCTTCAGATTCTGTGTCTCCCTCTCTCTCTGCCCCTCCCCTGCTCATGCTGTCTCTCTCTCTCTCTCTCTCCCCACCCCAAAAAATAAAATTAAAACATTAAAGGTAAAAAAAAAAAAGAAAGTCCTGTCCTATTGAATCACTTTGCATTTCCGTCAAAAATCAATCGGCCCTACGTGTGGACGGCTCTATTTCTGGAGCTTGTATTCTGTTCCATTGATCTCTGTGCTTTTTGCCAATATTGCACTGAAGTTTTACAGGAAGTCTTGAAATTAGGTGATGTGCACACGCCAGCTTCTTTTTCTGTCACTCTCTCCTGTGAACCTTTCACTGGGAGATAATGTTAGATTTACAGAAGAGTTGCAAGACTACTGGTAAGAAGAGAAAGTTCCCCTAAACCCGTCACCCAGTTTCCCCTAATGTAAGCATCTTACGTAACTGTGTACGGGGATCTGGGCCCAGGCATTCCCGTCGAGACGATGCTTTTATTACACTACAGATTTCTTTCCGATTTCATGGTTTTCCTCTAATGTTCTCATTTGGGTCCAGACTCTCTCTCACCTGTGGTCCCAGCTGCGTTTGGCTCTCCTGCTCCCTTAGTCTCGTCCCCTCTGTGGGTCCTCAGATTCTCCTTGTCTTCTTTTGTTTTAATTTTTTTTAATGCTTATTTAATTTTGAGAGAGAGAGAGAGAGAGAGAGACAGAGCACGAGCAGGGGAGGGGCAGAGAGAGAGGGAGATGCAGGATGCAAAGCAGGCTCCAGAGCTGGATGTCAGCACAGAGCCCGACGCAGGGCTCGAACCCACAAGCCGGGAGAACATGACCTGAGCCCAAGTCGGACGCTTAACCGACCGAGCCCCCCAGGTGCCCCAGGACTCTCCCTGTCCTTTATGACCTTAGCCCTCAAACAGCGCAGGCCAATTAATCCGTAGACTGCTTCTCAGCCTGGGTTCTTGTGGTTTTTTTCATGAACAGAGGAGGGACATCCCTCTCAGGGCCTGGATCATGTGTTTGTTACGGCGACTTTGGCCTTGATCACTTGGTTAAGGAGGCACCTGCCAGAGCTCTCCTTTGTCATTAATACCATGTGGGAAGAGATACTCGGAGATTGTACAGACATCCTGCGTCCCCTGAAAATCTGCCTGCCATCTCGGTGTTCAACAATGGGCTCTGCCTGCCGCGCTCAGTACTGTGGGGCTCTAGCGATCGTGGTCATTGTCCCTTCTTTTATATCTATTATTTGGAATTTTTCTGTAAGAAGAATTCTGTGTGTGTCTGTGTTTAATGTTGGCATGTGCTCAGAGATGTTTATTTTATTCTTTGGGTTCCAATCCGATAATATCTCATCTATTTTGTTGCTTAAATTGTTCCCACTTTGGTGCGCCTGGGGAGCTCAGTTGGTTAAGCATCGGACTCTTGATTTCAGCTCAGGTCCTGATCTCGCTGTTTGTGAGTGCAAGCCCTGCTTGGGACTCTCTCTCTTTCTCTGCCCATCCTCTGCCCTCTCTCTCTTAAAAATACATAACGAAACATTTAAAAAACTTGTTCTAGAATTGGCCACTAGATGCTCTCTCAGATGAGCCCCTGTGGCACCCACCTCTTTTTTAAAAGCAATTCCCTAATTTCCAGAATTCCGAGATGTTCCGGGCGCACCTTGGTCTTTCCCTTTGCTTCTTGTCATTTTATATCCTCTTCAATGAATTATTGGTCTAAAATTGTCCCTCTTTTGGGGCTCCTGGGTGACTCAGTCAGTTGAGTCTCTGACTTTGGCTCAAGCCATGATCTCATGGTTCACAAGTTCAAGCCCCATACCAGGCTCTGTGCTGACAGCTTGGAGCCTGAAGCCTGCTTCCGATTCTGTGTCTCTCTGCCCCTCCTCCACTCATGCTCTGTCTCTCTCTTTCTCTCTCAAAAATAAATAAAAATGAAAAAAATTTAAATTGTCCTTCTTTTAAAAAAACATTTGTTTCCTTATTGTTAACCTTTGAGCACTTCTTGCTTTATCATGTGTACTCTGAATACAGCATGCGGTCAGAAACGTGATTTGCAAATATTTCCCCCAAAGTGTGGCTTGTCTTTCCATTATCTTAACAACTTTTTGTATTGTTGTTTTGTTTTGTTTGCAGAGCAGAAGTTTTAAAGCTCGATCAAGTTCAACTTTTCCACTTTTTTTCTTCCGTGGATCACGTGAAAGGTGCCCTCTCTAGGAAAAAGAACCTAATTCAAGGTCACGCAATTTTCTTCTGAACTTCTGGAAGTTTTATGGTCTTAAGTATCTTACAAATGCACTGCGTCAATTTTTCCTAAGGTGTGAGGTTGAGGGTTGAGTAAGTAATTGCATTTGGATATGTAATTTTTCTAGGGCCATTTGTAGAAAAGATTGTCCTTTCTCTACTTAGCTGCTTTTACACCCTTGTCAAAAGTCATTTGAGAGACAGAGTGTGAGCAGGGGAGGGGCAGGGAGAGCGGGAGACAGAATCTGAAGCAGCTCCAGGCTCTGAGCTGTCAGCACAGAGCCCGATGCGGGTCTCAAACCCACAGACCATGAGATCATGACCCGAGCTGAAGTCGGACGCTTAACCGACTGAGCCACCCAGGTGCCCCTTGTTGGGTGAGTCCTGATAGTTTGTCATTTAACCTAAATCATGAAATTTAGGGTAGCCCATGTCATCTTTTTAATATCTGAGAAGTCTGTAGTGATAATCACTCTCTTCTTGCTGATACTGGTAATCTCTGCCTTGTCTTTTCATTTTTGTATGTGTGCTAGAGGTTCATTAATTTATCAGTCTTTAAAAATAACTCAGCTTTTGGATTTGTTGATCATTTCTACTGTTTTCACTCTCATTGATTTCCTTTCTGATCCATATGCTTTCATTCTTTCTACTTGCTTTGAATTTATTTTGCTCTTCTTTCTCTAGTTTCTTAAGGTGGAAGCTTAAATTATTGATTTGAGACCTTTCATTTTCTCTAATGTAAGCACTTCAATACTATGAACTTTCCTCTAAGCACTGTTTTAGCTGCATCCCACAAATGTTGGTACATTTCATTTTCATATTCATTCAAGATAGTGTTGACTTTCCATTGGCACTTACTCTTTTACCTCTAGTTATCACAAGTCTGTTGTTCAGTTTCTAAGTGTTTGGTTTTTTTCCCTGGTAATCCTTTGGTTATGGATTTCTAGTTTACTGTTATGGTGACAATCAAAAGATTTCTATTCTTTAAGATGATCTGAGTTTTGTTTTATGATCTGGATTTATTCTCCTGTTGTTGGGTGGAGTGTTCTATATATGTCTTCTAGATCTAAGGTCTACTTTATTCTTACTGGTTTTCTTTTTTCTTTTTCTTTTTCTTTCTTTCTTCTTTTTTTTTTTTTTGCCTAGAGTTTTTACTCTGTCCCGATAGAGTCAACCTCTCCAGTGATAATGTGGACTTGTCTTTTTCTCCTTCCAGTTCCATCAGTTTTTGACTCCTATATTTTGTTTTGTTTTGTTTGTCTTTCTATTTCTGCTCAAATATTCTGAATCTCTGTCATTAGGTATATACACATTCAGGACTGTTATGAGTTCACGGAGAAATGACTCCCTTATCGTTATGTGACATCCCTCTGTGTATTTGACAACACTCCTTTTTCTAGAGTCTACTTGTCTGATATTAATATGATTACTACAGACTTTTTTTTTTGGCTTAGTGTTTGTATGGTTTCTTTTTTCATCATTTCACTCTTTATAACCTATTTATATTTTTATTCTTAAGGTGGGTCTTCTATAGACAAAATGAAATTGAGTCTTGATTGTTTTGATTCACAGATGACAATTTCTGCCTTGCACTTGGTGTGATTTGATAATTCACATTTACTGTGATCATTAATGTGCTTTGATTAAAATCTACAGTTTTGCTACCTGTTTTACTAATTCATTTATTTTTTGTTTCTCTTTCCTGATTTTATCTTGCCTTCTCTTGTGTCAGTTGAGCATTTATATGATTCCATCCCATCTCCTGTACTGAATTTTTATTTATGCCCCTCACAAAAACTTCCAGTGGTTGTTCTTTGGTTTAAATATGCATCTTGAATGGGGCGCCTAGGTGGCTCAGTCAGTTAAGATTGGACTTCGGCTCGGTCATGATCTCATGGTCTGTGGGTTCGAGCCCCACATTGGGCTCTGTGCTGACAGCTCAGAGCCTGGAACCTGCTTTGGATTCTGTGTCTCCCTCTCTATCTGCCTCTCCCCTGCTTGCACTGTCTCTTTCTTTCTCTCTCTCCCTCTCTCAAAAATAAATAAATAAATAAATAAATAAATAAATAAATAAATAGGTACCTTGAATGAGCCAGAGTCTGGTTCAAATAACACTGCACCACTTCACATGTAGTGTGAGGATCATAGAACCGTGTTATTTCCAACCACACCTCATCTTTTGTGTGATTACTGTCATACCATTACACTTTTACATTTGCAAGACATGCACTGCTATGCGTTTTGCATTAGACAGTGTATCCTTTAAATTGATTATTTTTTCATTTATTTACTTTTGAGAGACAGAGAGTGAATGGGGGAGGGGCACAGAGAGAGGGAGAACAGAATCCGAAGGAGGCTCCAGGCTCTGAGCTGTCAGCACAGAGCCCGATGAGGGGCTCGAACCCACGAGCTGTGAGATCATGGCCTGAGCTGAAGTCAGATGCCTAACCGACTGAGCCACCCAGGCACTGCTTGGACACTGTATTTTTTAGAGCAATTCAAAGGTGGGGGAAATGAGTGGAATTACGCCATCACTCACTGCCTGCCCGTACTCTTCACTTCCCCGCCTGGAGCTGAGTTTCAGCCTAACACTAGAGTTTTCCCCCTGAAGAACTTCTTCAGCATTTCCATAGGTCTGCTTAAAATGCCGTTCCTTGAATTCTGCTTATTTGAGAAAGTCTCCACTTCTTCATTTTGGCAAAGATCTTTCCTCTGGGCTGACACTTTTCTCCGTCTTTCAGCCCTTTAGGGGTCTGCCCCATTGTCTTCTGTTCTCACAGGGTTTCTGATGAGAATTCTGCTGCGAGTTGTGTCTGTATTCTTCTCTCTGGCTGGGTCTAATATTTTCTCTTTGTCTTTAGTTTTTAGCAGTTGGAGTACAATCCACCTAGATGTGGTTTTGTTTGTTTGGGTTTTTGTTTTTCTCAGGGCTTCTTTTCCCTTTTTTTTTTTTTAACTTGTTTTTAAGCAGTTTTAGGTTTACAACAAAAGTTGAGAAGGAGGTACAGAGATTTCTCACACATGCACAGCCTCCCTCCTTGTCAATGTCACTCACTGTTACTGGTGGTGTCCCCCATTATGGTGTCACACATTCTGGGATCACTGCCCTGAGCACGCCCCGTGCTCCACCTCTTCACCCCTCGTCACCTTCTCTGGGTTTCTCGGATCCGCGTTTTGGTGTCTGTCGTTCATTTTGGTACATTCTTGGCTGTCTCTTCTGTACACGTTTCTCCTGTTCCCTCTCCTGGGATTCCACCCGTGCATACGTCACAATGTTCGAAATCGTCTCCCAACTCTTATGTGCTGCATTTAGTTTTATTTCCATTCCTTTCTTTTTCCAGGGTGGTTAGCCTTCTCGACGTGTCTTCAAGCTTGGCGAGTCTTTCCTCAGCTGCGTAGCGTCTCCTAATCAGCGCACCGGAAACTTCATTCCTCTCTCTTGACGCGGTTTTCCTTTTGAGCATTCCCGTCTGATTCTTGCTTACATTTTCCACCTCCCTGCCAACACATCCCATAATGCACGTTGTTTCCCTTCTCCATGCGAGCCTTCGACACATCGCTCACCGTTATTTTAAATTCCCGGTCAGATAGCTCCGGTCCGTGCGTCATAGCTGAGCCTGCTCTGATGTTCGTTTTGTCTCCTCTGAGGGTGTCTTGTTTTTCTTGTCCTTTGGGTGCCTCAGGGACCATTCGTGAAAAGCCACACGGCTTCTGTGGGCCACACTTCCTTTTTGCCTAGATGTGTAGAGCGGGGGCTTTGAGTAACTTCAGCTGCGGGATGGGCTGGTTTGAGGCGCTGGTGTGCGCTCGTGGCTGCTCTGGGCCAGCCTGAGTCCCAGGTGCGTGCGCCCCTGCTTCTCTGCTCTTCTGCCCGTCTCCCCGCTGCAGTCCTGGGCGCAACCCTGAATGCTGCCCCTCCCCCAGCAGCAGGCTCTCCTCCCGCCAATTCGTCTTGGTTACGAAGCGAGCGTTTGCTAACGCCCTGTCCTGGTCCATGGTGGACTCGGGGAGAAGGACCGGTGGCACGTCTTGCCCCTCCGCCATGCCGCTCCTCCCCTTCCCCAGGTCCAAATCGCTCCTCTGCGCGCATCTCTGGGCTTCCTCCAGACTTTGAGTCCTGGAGGGTTAGCAAGGAAGAGCCCACAGCACACGAGGACGCTTCCAAATTCCAGACGCCCCTGGGGTTTGGCACCGTGCTGCCCGCACCCTACTTGGCCAGCCTGTCCCTCATTCCTACCACTCTTTGCACTGATGTCCAGTCGTGTCCTCCCCGGGGGAGCCCGTGCTCACGTGCCCGCTCCCTACGTGAGATGGATGGTTGCTCTGTAATCTCAACTCTTCGATGGCTGGTTTGCTAGACGGATTTGTTGTAGTCTTTTTAATGTCTCAACCGCCCTCATGTCTTGGTCTCCCCTTTGCGATGAGCTTCAGAGACGACACCCTCTTGCCCACCTAGATGTTCCCCTCTGCTACTTGATGCTCGATGCCCGTGAGCCTGGCAGTGGGTGACGGGGGGGGGGGGGGGGGGGGGACATTCTCTTTCGTTCTGATTGAGCCCTTGGGCAGGGGGAAGGGCTCACATCCAATCTCTCTCGCAGGTGACTGTTTCTCCTTAGATGTGGGGACAGCCCGTTGCTTTTGTAACTTCTGTGTTTTCCATGGATGCAAGTCAGGCTTTGGTTCAGCCTCTGGGAGGTTGCCGGCTCTCCGCCCCTCGGAAAGGAGAAACTACGCAGCCACTCTTGAAAAAGTGTCTGCCTGGGCACAGCACTTGCCACGTCGGCTCACGTTCCACTGGCCAGTGCTCACTGGGGCCAAAGCTGACAAGGGATGGCCGGACCCTCTACCCACAGGGTGGCACCGCGAGTCACGCACAGGGAGCATTGATGTCCCCGGACTGTGACGCGTGACTTCCCAGGAGCCACATTCTCCAGGAGCCGAGCTCTGCTCGCTCAGCTCTGTGAGGGCCCGTCTCCGTGGATGTGGGAGGGTCGTGCACATTCGAGGGGGGGGGCGCTGGGTGGCCCCAGTTTGGAAGCACCGTGAGTGGTGCCGGGTCCAGGCGGCACAGCTGGGGTGGAATTACTGGACTGGGGACTCTCAGTATTAGGAGACAAGGCTGGAGGGTCTCCCCGAGGCGGGACCCACCACGGTGCAGAGGCCCTACTCAGCACCAACACACTTCCTGTGGGCGAATTAGTGGCATCAAAGAAAAGACGGGGAAGAAACAGGCCCCGATTGTCCGGCTTCCCAGCGTCCTGCGGTGCCAACACCCAGATGCCCTTCTGTGTGTGCTGGGGAGGCCCTGGGTCCCCCAGTGGGTCCCCACGAGCGAGCGAGCTGGGCGAAGGCAGTGGTGAGGAGCGCACGGCGAAGGTCTTCGTCCTCTGAGCAGGACACAGGGCAGCAGCACGGGGAGGGCTTGGAGCAGCTCGACTCAGGGGTGGTGGCCTCTCTGCTGCGTGCCCGGGGACGTGCTTTACCCCCGCCCCCCGCACCACGGGGGTCCGAGCAGGTGGTGCCACGATTATGCCCATGCTCGGCGGGCGGTGAGCAAGCTCTAGAGCAGTTTGGGGGTCGCCCAAAGCGGCGTGGCCGGGGCCGAGCCAGTTCTATAGCCCCGGCCTTGCCCAGCAACCTTTGTCCACGACCGCGTGGGAGGCGGCGGCAGGTCGGGGCAGCGCGGGCCCCGCCCCCACCCCCGCGGGGCACAGGGGGCACCGCCGCGCTTAATCTGTCTCGGGGAGCTGACCCGTACGCGGAATCTGTCGGGCGACCCGGGGCTCTCCAGCTTAAGGATGCCCGATTTCACTCCGGGTCAATCAGCCCCCAGGCTGCCCGAGGCTTTGGGGCCCGATGAACAAACGCCTGCTCTCTTCCCACGGACTGCCTCATCTGGAAGCTTCCATCCGGGCGGTGGGCCGGGCTGCCTCGGGGAGGCCACGTGGCACCTCCTCACCGAGTCCCCACACCCCCCGCACGGTCTGTGCCGCTCGCAGGACGAGCCAAGCCCCGGCTTCCCCCCGACAAGGAGGCGCTTGTCCCCGGCCGGGGCTCCCCGCGTTCACGGCCGCGGCTGTCGGCTGGGCGCGGCGGGCCGGGACGTCCCCGCATTTTACATGACCGCAGGCCCGCTCCTCGCGCCTGTCTGGTCGCGTCTCGTCAGGGCCTGTTCTCGGGGCGGCCGGCGGCTCCGAGCGCAGCTGCCGCCGGGGCCTCCGGCGGAGGTGCCGGGCCGCGGCCCCGTGGGGGCAGAGCCGCAGGCCGGCGGCTCAGCCTTTGAAAACGGGCATTCGCCCAAGTGGTGCCGGTGCAGAGGGGCGGGCAGGCCGGTGGGCCTCGCGGGCGCCGTCGTCCCCGGAGACAGGAATGCAGCCAGGGGCGGAGGGCCGTGCCCGACTCTGAGCGAGGGGGGGCTGACGGTGCGCATGGGCGTGCGTGCACGCGAGGGTGTGCGTGCACACGTGTGTGTGTGCGTGCGCCTGCGTACCTGCCCCTGTGTATCTGTGTGCGTGCACCTGCGTGCGTGCGCCTGCATATCTGCGTGTGTGACCCTCCGTATCTGCATGCGTGCACCTGCGTATCTGTGTGCGTGCACCTGCATGCGTGTCCCTGCGCACCTGCTTGCGTGACCCTGCGTATCTGCGAGCGTGACCCTGCGTATCTGCGTGGGTGCCCCTGCGCACCTGCGTGCGTGCGCCTGCGTATCTGCGTGTGTGTGCACTTGTGTATCTGCGTGCGTGCACCTGCGTGCGTGTGCGTCTGCGTATCTGCGTGCATGCACCTGCGTGTGTACGTGTGCATGCATGTGCCGACATACCTGTGTGTGCCTGCATATCTGCCTATGTGCCAGCGCCTGCGTATCTGTGCATACATGTGTGCGTGTGTACACATGTGTGCTTGTGTGCGCCTGCGTATCTGCGTGCATGCGTGCATCTGCGAATCTGTGCGTGTATGTGTGTGCGTGTGGGTACACATGTGTGTGCATGCATGCACCTGCGTATCTGCCTGAGTGCATGCACCTGCATATCTGCGCATTTGCGTGTGCTGGCATATCTGCGTGTGCCTGCGTATCTCTGCATACATGTGTTCGCGTGTGCATACACGTGTGTGTATGCATGCTCCTGCATATATGTGTGCATAAATGTTTGCACATGTGTGTCTGAGACATAGAAAGCGAGGTTTTCATGGGCACCCCCAAACCTACCGGGATCTGGATGCGTGAATCGAGAAGGCGGCATTGCCACCCGTGGCTCCCCGTGACGCACACACCTGGATTCCCTACTTTCACATTAATGGCTTACTGGATATTTTATTGCTTACTGTCCTCAGATATGGGCAGGAATGTCCCATAAGCCCAGATATGGGCTTCCGTCCCAAAGCCTTTCAGGGTTTCTGGAAACACAGAATCCAAACTCCTTGGCTCCATGTTCCAGGCCTCTGTGCACGGGCCCCAGCTCATCTGAGTGGTCGTCTGACCTGTGACCTTCCCCTCCTACACCTCGCGTAGGTGAAGGCGCCGCTTCTCTGGGCCCCATGTGTCCTTGCTCGGCAGCAGAGGCGAGGGCCGGGGGGCGCTCGACACAGGGCCTGGCAGCCTGAATAGGAGTTTTCCTCCCTCTTTCTGCGCACCTGCCTTCGTCTCCATTTCCGTGTTCCTCCAGGCACCTTGCAGACGCGGCACACGGTTCCGACCTTCCCACTGAAGGGCAGCAGGCTTCTCTTTCCCGGAAGGTGCACGAATCCAGCCATGGCCCCGCTGAAACGGTGCCGAGACACTCACCCCGCACGTGAGTTCTGAGCCCAGGACCTCGGTCCCGCTTCCCTGACTCCTTTTCCTCTGCTGGTCGGGCTCACAGGCTGTACGTATGAGCTGGAGCGTTCGGTAGCGATCTAATGAAATGTTAACACATCATTAAAGTGATTTGCAATAAGCACAGTTAACAGTTTGATAATTCCGTTCCTGGCCGACTCCATGCTGAAAGCAATCGCTCCCAATCAGCCGTGGGCTGTTGACGTCCCCAATCGTGAGCAGACACACGTAAGGGCTGCCACCCAGGACCTTCCACGGCCGAGCCCCGGCGTCGGTCCCTGGGGGTGCAGCGCAGTCGGCGGTGGACGTGGGGAGCAGCTGATTTCCGGGGCAAACGGTAACTTGCCGCTGTCCGGGCAGCCGGGCCGCGGCCAGCATGCCTTATGCAGGGTTAAGGAAGTGCCGCCTTGCCCTGGGTGACACTCTGTAATGAAGGCAGCCTCCGGGTTGAAGGCTGTGAATCACGGTTCGTTAATGGGATTAATTGCCTCGGAATTAACCGCATTGCTGCACACCTGGTGATGTGGGTGGAGGGACGGGAGCCATTTCTGTCTGAACATCGACACTGACTTGGGGGCCGGGGACAGATGTCTGGGGGGGGTGGGGGGTGTCTGCTGGGGGTGGGGAGGTGCCAGCCTCAGAAAGCACACAATGGTCTCGTGGCCGAGCTCCACACGATAGCAGCGGTCCTCGCCCCCCAAAACTTCAGCAACTGTTGGAGCTGGCGGCCCAGCCTCAGCCGGGGAAACTGAGGCATGGAAGGAGGTGGGAAGACCGGTGTGGGAAGCCCTTTGGGTCACGGGCAGTGTCACGAGGCCTGGGCTGCCCAGAGCCCCAGTGCCCTCGTCTGCGACAACTTGGCCTCGGAGTGGGAGAGAGTTGTGGGAAGTGGGGGCGGGGGTATCAGGTGCAGACACGTGGCCCCTCCCACCTCCCACCTCCCTCCTGGCGGCCAGGCCCTGCTGCAGAAGCTCCTGGAAATGAGGCCAGGAGCTTGCCTCCAGCCAGGCTTTATCTTTCAGTGGCCAGTTCCGTCTGGCTCCCGGACAACTCACTGAGCACCAACCACGTGCCAGGCTGGCGAATGACGGGGACATCAGTGTCACCTTCCTGGCTGCATTCTGCTCCCACCTCCGTCCTCTTTCTGGCTCGATGCGGGAGTCGTGCCTTCCAGACTCTGCCCCCCGGAGGCAGTGATGCTGCAGATACGTCCCTCCCCCCCTCCCCCCTCCCCCCCCCCCCCCCCCCCCCCCCCCCCCCCCCCCCCCCCCCCCCGTACTCGCCCATCCCCTGCGTCCAAGACAGTGCCTTCCAGACAAGGCCTCCACGATGCCTGTGATCAGGCCGGGGGCCCCTGTCCCCTGCTCTCCCAGCCCCCCGACCTCTCTCACGCCTCCCCAGCGTTTCCTCGTTAAGTGCACATGTCCTTCGTGGACAATAAGCCCATGATGCTTCCTAGCCACCGTCCTGGGGACGTTCCTGGTCCGCACACGGTGTGATGACAGCCCCCCCCCCCATGGGGCCGTGCTGGAGGGCCGGTCGCACAGTGCCTGGCACCGGTCAAGTGCCCGCGGCTGTTACCATTCCTCACGTCCTGACCCGCTCGCTATTCCCTGGCGCCCCGCTGCGACAGAGGACCCTCGTGGCTCCTTCTCTTGACAGGCTCCCTCGGGGGGACGAGAGTACGCAGGCCGCAGCCGACACGGGAGGGCAGCACAGAGGAAGGTGGTGGAAGGCTTTGTGGACCGTGCCCTCGCCCGCTCCGGGCCTCGAGTCAGGAAGCAGAGCGTGTGGTGTGTGTCTGGGGCCGGGAGGCGGCCAGGGAGGGGTATCCCAGCCGCAGAAAACTGTGAGTGAAGGCACGAAGGCCGGGCGTTTTGAACGGCTCTGGACATTTTGGCGTGTCTGGTGTACGAAGCGGATCGTGTGTCAGACAAGATTTGAGAGGGGGAGGGGCGCCTGGGGGCTTAGTCGGTTAAGCATCCGACTTCAGCTCAGGTCATGATCTCTCGGTTCGTGGGTTCGAGCCCCGCGTCCGGCTCTGCGCTGACAGCTCAGAGGCTGTAGCTGCTTCAGATTCTGTGTCTCCCTCTCGTTCTGCCCCTCCACCCCCCAAAAATAAATAAAAAATTTAAAAAAAGACTCGAGAGGTGGATAAGGACCACAACGGGCATGGGTTTGAGGTCTCTGCCAGGGAGGAGTGGCTTTGCCCCATGTAGGATGTGTGGCTTGTGAAGGGTTTTATCCTGCCCGACAATCTTACACTTTTACTTAGACTGTTTGCTCCATTTACATTTAATGTCAGTAGTGATTCAGTCAGATTATAACTACCATCCTACATTTGCTTTCCATTTCTCCTTTCTTTTCTCTCCTTCTCTGAATTAATCTTTTCTTTTTTTTTTCTTTTTTACAATTATTAACCCCTTTCCGTCTGCTAACTTAGTGTTGTGGTAACCTAGAGATTAAAACACACATTGTACATTCATTATGATCTGGTAGAAATGATGTCTTTCACCACTGCCTGATGGTGGGAGAAGCTTAGAGCATCTAAGTGCACTTATACTTCCCGTCTTCACACTATCATTGTACTGTTTTCCACTTATACACATACTGTAAACCCATAACACATAATTATTGTTTTTCTGAACAGCCGATACTCAGCTACACTTAGGAACGTGTTTGCCTTTCTTCACTGTTCATTCTTGCCTGCTTTCACGTGCTTCAGACAGACTATTTTCCTTTTGCCCCATAGTGTCCTTTTTAATATTTCTTTCAATGCCAATGACAAAGAAAGCAACTTTTTATTTGTCTAAACATGTATTTCACACTCGTTTAAAAATTTTTAATAACTTATTTATTTTTGAGACAGAGAGAGACAGAGTGTGAGTGGAGGAGGGGCAGAGAGAGGGGGAGACACAGAATCCAAAGCAGGTTCTAGGCTCGGAGTTGTCAGCACAGAGCCCCACGCGGGACTTGAACTCATGAGCAGTGAGACCATGGGCCTGAGCCGAAGTTGGACGCTTAACCGACTGAGCCACCCAGGCGCCCCTCACACTCACTTTGTTTTGTTTTGTTTTGTTTTTTTGTTTTATTTATTTCTAGGAGAGAGAGAGAGAGACAGCGTGAGCAGGGGAGGGTCAGAGAGAGAGAGGGAGTCACAGACTGAAACAGGCTCCAGGCTCTGAGCTGGCAGTCAGCACAGAGCCCGACGCGGGGCTCGAACCCACGAACCGCGAGATCATGACCTAAGCGAAAGTCGGACGCTTAACCGACTGAGCCACCGAGGCGCACCCCCTCACACTCATTTTAAAGGATGTTCTGTGTGGGTATAGAATTCAAGGTGGGCAGACACTTCCACCAGTGCTCCGAGGGGTCCGTCGTGTCTCCCAGCCCACCTGCCCCTTCACAACGGTTTCCCTGGAGATGACGTGCTCAATACGATGCTTTTCAGATTTTCTCTTTGCTTCTTTGTGGTGTTACTCTGATGTGCCCACGTGTAGTGGGGTCTTTGGTTTGGTTTGGTTTTGCTTTTATTGTTTTAAATCTCTCCTCCTCTGGCTTGGCAGAACCGTATGAATTTGTGGGTTTATCTCTTAACATTATTTTGGAAAATTCTAGCTCGATATTTCTTCCAACTTTCTTCCAGCCCATATTCTGTTTTCTCCTTCAGGGTTCCAGTTCCAAATCTATTAGGGATTTGTAGAGGCTCCCAGGCCTTTGTGCTTCTGTATATAGACCCATTCTTATTGTCTTCCGGGGCTATAATTTAGAGACTCCTTATCGACCTTCCATTTTATAAATCCCATTGTGTCTGCTCTGTCTGCCCTGCTATAAAATCCATCTATTGAGTTATTAATTTTGGATTTTTTTCATCTGGATTTTTCATTTTTTTAAATAGATCGGTTTCTCTGTTGAAATTCTCCTTTTTCAATAATAGATTTGCTCCATAATTTACTCTTTTCGAGCATGTGTTAATTACAGTCATTTAATGTGCTTTAGGGGTGCCTGGGGGACTCAATCGGTTAAATGTCCGACTTGATTTCAGCTCAGGTCATGAGCCCAGGGTGGTGGGATTGAGTCCTGAGTCAGTCTCCATGCCTGGCATGAAGCCTGCCTGAGATTCTCTCTCCCTCTGCCCTTCCCCACCCACTGTTAAAAAAATAAAGTACTTTCCAGCTCACTCCAGAACTTGGATAAACACGAAGTGTTTCTATTATCTTAGCTTTACCCCTTGGCGTCCTAATAACCTTTCATTTATTGGCAGACATTGTGTATACAGATATAGTGGCTCCAGGTGACTTTATCTTCTCCACGGGAGCTCCTCGTTTCCTCTGTTTGGCAGACAAAATGTGGGGCTGGTCCCTTTAAGAGCAGGTGCGTGTTAGCCTGGGCATCAGGTTGGCTAAGGTTCAGCCCCCAGATCTTCAGTGCAGAGCTGGCTCTGCTCACTGGCCTTCATCCTGGCTCACCTTTGTCCCCTTAGCCCCGTAAGACTGAGGAAAGTTCCATTCCGCTCTTCGGAGGAGGTAGCCCAGCTTTCGACCCTCCCTGCCCATCCGCCAGGCAGTCAGAAGCTGGCTAAATCGTGACAGGGAGGCGGTCCGTGTCTTTGAGCCCCCAAAGCCTCTATGTTTGCCACCCCAGCAGGTCACCGGAAGCTCCGGTGGGTTCTTTGGATGCGGCCCTCCCATCAGGACCTAGGCCCACGTGCCCGGTCTCCGACCCCTGCCTCGAATCCGCGGATGCCCTGGAAGAAGAGGCTGTAAGAGGCTGGCCCCCTGCACGGTCCCCGCCTCCTACAGCGATCGGCTACCTGGCCGGCTTTGTCCTGGGAGGGGCCTTCTTCTACCACGGACTCCCCTCCCCCGCCCCGGGTGGAGCCTGCGATTGGGCTTGAGCAAGAGAATTATATCAACTCTGGGGGGTCGTTTACTTACGTGATTTGCACACTCTTTCACAAGCATCACATGGTTTAATCTCCACGGCGACATTGGAAATACTTACCCGTGCAGGCTGCACACTTCCCTCCCCGGGGCTGCCCCCCCACCAGGGCTCCCCCGTGACCCATTTATTTGAACCTTCACTTCCGTCACACCTCCTCCCCCTCGCTGCCTCTTCTCCCCGGCTTGTCACTACCTGGCACCGTGCGGAGCTCGCCTCCTCCAGGGAATAATGTTCCACAGGGCAGGCACGTTTACTGGTCTCGGGCATTGCTGAATACTGCCCAAATCCGGACCACGCGCGTGATAGGTGCTCAGGAAATACTTGCTGAGTGAATGAGTAGTGTGAATCCTGTCTAACAGATGAGCAGACCAGGGAAGACTGTAGATGATTGAAACAAATAAGGTCTCCCTCCCGGGCACCGGGGTTCAGAGAGCTGGGGAAATAGTTCAACCCCCAACACAGACAGGAACGCTGGCGGGAGCTGCGTGCTCCCCGGGGGGCGGTCCCCGCCACCCCCCTGCGACCCGCCCGGCACACGTTCGCTTGCCTTGTCCTCACTGAGGACCTCCTGGCGCACCGAGGACTCCAGAGGGACAGGCTGCTGGGGTTCCGGTGGGGACGGGTGCACGGACAGGTCATAGGTCAGCGCTGGAGGGTGAAGCTAACCCCTGGGGACAGGTGCACCTCACCCCGCGGGAGCACAGGAAGGTGCCCGCAGGGGAGGCAGAGCCGGGAAGCATGAATGGGGATTCCCCACAGACTGAGGGTGGAGGATCCAGCCAGGGAGCGCGCACACCTCCACCAGCGGGCGGTGTGTGCAGGCTGGGGGCGGGGGGCTGGGAGAGACCAGACCCCAGAGGCCGTGGGGGTCAGATCCCAGTGGGGTGGCATGCCCGCCCCCGACCGGGCCGAGGAAGCTGCCCTCCCGAGCGACCAGCGGGGGGAGATGCAAGCACCTTTGGAGAGAATCGCAGGGCGCAAGGAGGGCTGGGAGGGCGGTGCCGGCCGGTGGGGGGGGTGCTGAGGGCTGTGCCTCGGTGGGGGTGGGGGTGGGGGTGGGAGCAGCTATTGATCGGCTGTGGCTGGGGCAGGAGGGGGCCCGGTGATGGATGGAGCGCTGGGGTCCCTCGGCTCGCAGGCACGGCGCACCCACATTAAGCCACTGGCGCCAAAACGGTCTAGAAAGCCCATGGCAGACGGCGGCGTGCAGCGCGCACTGAAACAGCAATTACAGGCCCAGTCATTAATTAAATAAGACCTGCTCTCTGCAGCCGCTCGCAGGAAGGCGCGCCTCTCTCTCATCTGTTTACTCGCTCCGTTTCCTGGGCACCGAGTGTTCTGGGGACGCCGGAGGCAGGGTCCAGCCGGGGGCCACACCTGCCCGTGAGCCCTGCCTCGCCTGCCCTGCAGCCAGTGAGCAGCGACCTACTGAGCCTCATGCACCCCGTCAGGCGGGCTCCACCGCCCCCGCTGCCGGCTGGCCGTGTGGAGAAGCCGGTAATTCAGGTAAAGGCCCTGCCCAGGGGCGGGCACACAGGGGTCCCAGATCCACACCGATGCCCTTTCCCCTGGGAGCCCCCGAGACGACGGAGCCACCCAGCCCGCAGAGAGCAGCCCTGAGTGTGTGACGCTTTCCTTTAAATTTGTTTTAATGTTTACTTATTTTTGAGACAGAGAGACAGAGCATGAGCAGGGGAGGGTCAGAGAGAGAGGGAGACACAGAACCTGAAGCAGCTCCAGGCTCTGAGCTGTCAGCACAGAGCCTGACATGGGGCTCGAACCCACAGACCGTGAGGTCATGCCCTGAGCCAAAGTCGGACGCTTAACAGACTGAGCCACCCAGGCGCCCCTGAGTGTGACTCTGAGGCCAGCCATGCACAGAGCCCGGAACGACGCACTGGGGGGTGGCCCTGGACTCCGCCAGGGAGGAAGGTGCAGTGTAGTTGAAACACGGGACAGAGGCAGCAGCCCAGCCCCCCCCGAAACTCACCTGTGCTGGTGGGGTCCCCTCTGCCCCCGTGGCCCGACCTGGCCTCCTGCCCACAGCCTCTGCCTTCCGCTCTGACCTCCAGGCCGCACAGGAAGGACACGTCCAGCCGGGGGTCTCTGCCGGGGACACCTTTCCCACCAAGCTCCCCTCTCAGCTGGGAGGCTCCCCTCGGGGCGCCGCTCTGCCCCTCAGCCCCCAGCCCTTTTTGGCTTTCGCCACCTGCACCCGCCCCTAAGCGCTGGTCCGAGGGCAGCCACCCGCCCCTCCCTCCACAAACATCTTCCTGTGACTTCTTTCTCTCCCCCCTCCCTCCTTTATGCCTAGGATGGCTAGAAATCCTTAGGATCTTTAAAAATTGCTTTTATATCAGTCTGAGGTTCATTAGAATACTAAAAATAGAACGGGGCTATGAGCCAGCAATTGCAGTACTAGGTATTTATCCAAAGGATATACAAATACAGATTTGAAGGAACACATGCACCCGATGTTTACAGCAGCGCTGTCAACAATAGCCAACTTCTGGAAAGAGCCCAAAGGTCCATGGATGGATGAATGGATGAAGAAGATGTGATTAATGTATACAATAGAGTATTACTCTGCAATCAAAAAGAACAAAATGTTGCCATTTGCAACACTGTGGGTGGAACTAGAGAGTAATTAGGCTCAGCGAGATTATTCAAACAGAGAAAGACAAACACCATAGGAAGTCGCTCACGTGGAATTTAGTCAGCCAAGCAGCTGAACACAAGGGACGTGGGGAGAAAGAAGGGAGGGAAAGAAACCACAAGAGACTAACCATAGGCAACACGCTGGGGGTTGCTGGGGGTGGGGGGTGGGGGGTGGGCACCACGGAGGGCCCTTGATGGGGTGGGCACCAGACTCATACGGAAGTGATGAGTCACCGAATTCTACTCCGGAAGCCAACACTGCACTGCACGTTAACTAACTAGAATTTAAATTTTAAAAAAGGAAAGAAAAAAAAAGAAAATTGCTTTATAAAACTATTTGGTCTCTTAATTGTTTTTAAAATAGCTTTGGGATTATGCTAGGTATTTGAAAACCTGGAAATGCAAAGGTAAACGGAGCCCTAGACTCAGCATCGGCAGGTAAGATGGGGACTTGGAAATTTTGCGAGAGGCACCGGGTCTTATCAGCGGACGCTAGACGCGGCAGTCGTGACCAGCGTCAGAGGCTATGGCTCTGATGTAACAGCAAACACAAGAGGAAACATGTATGTAGCATCTTTGCTCAGATCTCAGAGATGTTTGGGAACGACAATTACTGACGGAAATCTATGAAAGAAGTTAATTCCAATTAGTAGGAAGGTGGGTGAAAGCAAGGCTCCCTGGAGGTCTCTCGTAGAAACCGTGCGTCTGGGGCTGAGGCCGGGGGAGAGGTGCCCACGGCTCCTGTCCTCTCGAGGGTCAGGGCCCGGCTTCCGCTAATGTTGGGGGGGGAACCACAGCTCCGCCCTGGATTCCGCGCTGCGCCGGTCAGGTTGGGAGGCTGTGCTGCCTGAGGAGCGTGCCCACGGCTCACGTGCCGGGCCCCGGGGTTTGGTGGAGAAAACCGGGAAGGGGTTTGGCGGAGACGACCGGCAACGAGCAAGCAAAGACGACACCCTGGCAGGTCGTGCTGCACGTACTGAGGAGGGAACGGGAGCTGAGGGGCGCTAAGCGCCAGCTCCCGGGTGGGGCAGGCCCGAGCAAAGGCCCTGTGGTTGCACCAGCAGTCACAGGCAGGGGGGCTCAGAGCCCAGGCCTCCGAGGCCCCCCGGCAGCCCTCCTCTGGCGCACTGGGGATGCTGGCTGCCCCTGGTGGCCCGGGTGAGGCAGACCGCGGGCTGGAAGGGGGGGGTGGCCCCCTCACGTCCAAGCACGGCTCCTCCTCGGAGTGCCCATCACCCCTGGAAATGGCCCCGGCTGGCAGATCAGGCCCCCCACCCCCACCCCGTGGCCTGCCTCCTTTGAGGTGCTGTGGACATGACCCCACCTTTCTAGGGCCCAGTTTGCATCAGCTGTGAAATAATGGTCCCCGGGACCATCAGGAAGATGGCGAGCATGAGCCCCTCAGCCCCCAGCCAGGAACCAGGGGAACCAGGGGCCCATTGGGTGTCTCTCGGCCGCCCCGACCGCCTGCCTGCGCCCAAGGGAACCTGTCCCCCCCCCCTTGCCTGGCAGGCGGTGCCCGGGGACGGGAGACCAGGCCTCTGTGGGCTCACACCTGATCCGCGAGCCCTGATCGCCCTCCCCGAGCACCATTACAGCAATCAGGAGCTGAGCACTCCGCTTAGCTGCCCATTGAACTCACAGCACTGGGCGGGGGAGGGGGCGCCACCCTGCAGCCCCCGGCCCGTCTGGGCCCAGCGTAGCTCCCGCCAGCGGGGCACCTGGGCTGGAAGGGCGGCCTGGAGGGGCCCAAAGGGCTCGGAGTGATTCAGAGGGTGGCAGGAAGGTGCTGGTGGACCACGGGTCGCCTGCCCAGGGGACGTCCTCGGAGCTGCCCCCGGACACCCCACAAGTGTGTCCCCTGCTCGCCTGGCCTCACCGGTGGCCGCACGGCCCCAGGCTGGGCTTCAGGTACCGCTTGTCAGCGGCACCACCGTGTAGCAAACGTGCACAGGCCAGAGGCTCAGATGCCACGATTCCATCTTCTCTCCGTCCTGGCGGCCGGGAGTCCGAGATGCGGGCGCGGGCAGCTTGGTTCCCCTGAGGCCCCCTGCTCAGCGTGTGGACGGCCACCCTCTCCTCGTGTCGGCACGTGGTCACCCCCCTGCGGGTCTGTGTCCTGACCCCCTCTTCTTCTTTTTTTTTTAATGTTTTATTTATTTCTAGGAAAGAGAGAGAGAGAGAGAGACAGCGTGAGCACGGGAGGGTCAGAGAGAGAGGGAGTCACAGACTCTGAAATAGGCTCCGAGCTGGCAGTCAGCACAGAGCCCGACGCGGGGCTCGAACCCACGAACCGCGGAATCATGACCTGAGCGAAAGTCGGACGCTTAACCGGACGCTTAAAGTCGGACTAAGCCACCCAGGTGCCCCATCCTGACCCCCTCTTCTTGTAGGAACCCCGGTCAGATCGGCTCAGCGCCCACCGTGTGGCCTCAATTTACAGGCACGGATACAAAGCCCCCACCTCCACACACTCCTGTGTGAAGAGCCAGAGGCTTCAACATACGGATTTGGGGGGAGGCATAATTCCGCCCACAGCACTCATCGCACTAGATGCCGCAGCTAACAAGGAGCGGGCGTGGGGTTCGGACTCAGGCCTTCGGGTCCAGGATGCGGGACTCCTTCCCGGCCCCCACAGAGCTCTCAGAAACTTCTGGAAGTCTCGGACATGCTGGCCTCTGCTATTTGGGGAGCGCTGGACCGTGAGTCTCTTACGTCCGTCTAGAATTCAGACCAGTCCCTGCACCGTACTGCTTGGTGGATTGGCGTGTTGGGGAAACCGAGGACAAGCCACGGGCTTCCAGAGCAGGGGAGGGGCCCGGGCCCGTCTCTGCCGGGCCCCCACGTAGTTTGGGACCCCATCAGGCCCACGACCTACCTCCTTCTCCGTGGTCCCACGTGGCGAGCCCTCTTCCCCGAGAAGTCTCTAAATGTTCCTGCAATCACCCAGGCGGCCTCCGGAGGAATTTCCCTGCGCTTCCCTCACCGTCACCTTCACAGCAGAGAAATGCAAATGTCTGCAGCGTGCCCCGAGGCCAGGCCGCGCCAGGAAATCACCTCTTTAGGAAAGCACGTAATTATGTGCAGCTATTTTCGGCCGCAGGATTTACTCTGCTATTAACTTTCTGAAGTGCGTCTAGACCGTGAGTAAGAGCGCCGGACAAGACAAATTCATTAGCTGCCCTGAATAATTCAGGCGGGCGCGGGCGCAAGCAAGGCAAGGTGTTCTCTCACGGTCTCTGCACTTATGGATTTTCCTTCAAGAGGCGGAACATAAGTGACTAACGGTCTGATTGTCATTAATGACGGAGGCGTGTCAGACACGGGCCACTCGGAAGGGAGAGCGTGCCTTCCCCCGCCGCCCGGACGCCTGGACCACTGTGTTGGTTAAGTTCTTGGAAGTAGCCATGGCGCCCGCCGAGAGGATCCCTCCGAGAGGGTCCCCCCGATGGTGAATCCCAGGCGCTCAGCTGCTACCGGAGAGGCCCTGTTTGGGAACGGTCTTTGGGGCACAGTCACAAAACCCTCCGCGCCCGGCCCGCCCCTGCCCAGGTCCCAGTGGGTGAACGGGGAGGGGGGTGCCCTTTAAGGGCGAAGCTCCTCTTCGGGTACATGAAGGAGCCACTCCCCCCACAAAAGTCAGGAAACCTCTGATGCTGATGGTGCCGGTGGTCTCCGTCGTGTGTCTGTGTCTCCTCCGCCCACGCCGGGGGCCCGGTCACGCCAGGGACAGACCCCACACACACCCGTGGCTACCTGTCTCTCTCCGGCCTCCGCAGCGGAGTCCGCGCCTTGTGGGACCGGCGGGCCACGCCAGGGGCTCGTTCCCCGGGAGCGGCCCCCAGTCCGCGATGGGTAGAGGGTGTCCCAGTGCTGGGCGAGCCCTCCCAGGTCCCTGCAGGGCTGAGTCCGTGTCCACGCGGTGAAGCCCTCTTCCACGCCAGCTTCCTCACTCGCCTCCCCTCCGGCCTCGCGTCCACGCGCCCAAGCCGGACCTGTTGGGGTCCCCTCCCAAAGCAAGTACTTGGCCATGCGCGCTTGGGAAAGTCCCAAGTCCGCTGGGCAGAGACCTGATCCGGGTGCTCCGTGGGGCCGGCGGCACGAACCCTCTCCCTCCCCCCCTCCCCGAGAGGGGCTGGGGTCGCACTGGGCACAGCGGAACGTCCAGCTGGTGGGTCCCGGTTCTCAGGGCTGGCAAGGCCGGGGGGCTGGGGGTCCCGAGGGCGTCAGCGGGCAAACAGGAGGCGGGGAGGGGCTGGGTCCGGCGGGGAGGAGACCGCTGGCCTGGGGCACGCGGCACGCGGGCGGCTCTCTGTTCTGTCGGGCCCTCCTGCGGACCGGCCGCCACCGCTGTCCTCAGTCCCCGGACTCACGTGGTCGCCCCACCCGGAAACACCCTCACGGACACGCCAGGATCACGGTTCGCCCAGATGTCTGGGTCCCCGGGTCCAGCCGAGCCAGAAAGTTAATAAACCATCACGCCAGGCTTCCAGGGGCTGTTAGATCGTGGCTGTGAGCCGACGTTAATCCTGTGGGACCCCAAGGCCGTCAGGGTCCAGGGTCGGAGTGGCGGTGTGGGGAGTCATGGCCAGCCCCTCACGGGGGCCTCAGGGGGACTGAGGGCACAGCCGGCGGTGAATGCACCGGCTCCCGAAGGTAGAGTAGGGGTAGAGGGAACCCACGGCTCAAGACAGGTGCGGCTCCAGACTCGATGCTCAGCGCGAGAAGCCGGTCCCGTCCACCCTGCGAGGCCCCTCGAGGAGTCAGACCCCAGAGCGGCCGTGGGACACAGGGGCCAGGGGCCGGGGAGGGGGCGGGCTTAGGTTTAACGGGGACAGCGTCAGCGTAGGAGGGGACGGCGGCGATGGTCCCACACCAGGGCGAACGAACTGAGGCCGCTGAGCTGCACACTTTGATATGACTTAAACCGCTTTTATGTTATGCACATTGTACCACATTTTTTAAAAAGTGGGTAAAAGGGTCACCGTGGTGGCTCAGTCGGTTGAGGCCCGGACTTCAGCTCAGGTCATGATCTCACAGTACATGGGTTTCAGCCTCAAGTCGGGCTCTTTGCGGACGGCTCGGAGCCTGGAGCTGCTTCCGATTCTGTGTCTCCCTCTCTCTCTGCCCCTCCCCTGCTCACATGTGGGGGCTGATGGGGGGGCGGGCAGGAGGGGGAAATGGGGGATGGGCACGGAGGAGGGCACTGGCTGGGAGGAGCACTGGGTGTTGTACGTAAGCGATGGATCACGGGAATCTACCCCCGAAGCCAAGAGCACGCGGTACACTCTATGTTAGCCAACCTGACAATAAATTATATATATGCATATAAATGAAAAAATGAAAAATTAAAACATTAAAAATAAATAAATAAACAAACATTTTGTTTAAGTAGGGAAAAAAAAAACACCCTGGCAGGACCCCCCACTGCGCTCACTGACCTTTGACCTGACAGCCATATCGGGCCCAAAAGGTGGGAGGAGGCCCTGTAACTGCCCCACTAAGTGGCCCAAGGCAATACCGCATCCCGGGGGATGTGGGGGGTCAGAAGTCAGAGGTCAGAGACAAACACGGACCCGGAAGCTGCAGAGACAGGGACCCCAGCCCCCTCGGCCAGCTCCCCTCCCGCGCGGTCTGTGTTAAAACCAGCAAGTGCTTACGACTCAATTTCCCTTTGCCACGTAGCCTGAGCTGTTCTCAGGGCCGGGGGAGGAGGGTGTGGGCCTCTGGGAGGGGGGGGCCCTGACACGGCCCCACCCCCTCCGCCGGGCTGGGGGGTCTCACTCAGCCTCGCCGCCTCCAGCTCGCGCACAACGCTCCAGCAGGGGCAGTCCCTCCCCGTGCGCTCTCGGGGGGTCGGGGGCGCCGTGCTCCACCCTGGGCGAGCTCCTCCCTGTTCCGAAGCCTGAGCGTCCTCATCTGTGAAACGGACAGAAAGGCCGCCTCTCAGGCTCGGCCGAGGCTTAGGTGAGAACGCGTATGTGGGGCTCCCGGGGGACGGCCAACAAAATGCCATCAGGTTCCCTCCCCCCACACGCCGGCAGCCTGCGGGGGTCCCTCTGGGCCCCCCACCCTGGGCTCCAGGTAGAGCGTCAGGCCCGCCGGCGCGTTCCCTCCGCAGCCGGCTGCCCATAGCGGCGTGAGCGCAGGCACAAAGTCCCTAACGTGGCCAGCGGCCCTGGCCGTTGTTAAAGAATCGTTAAAACAAACGCTTTATAGACATAATGAATTTAACAATGTAAGTGGATCATAAAATCCAAAGTGACAATGTGATTTTAATGAAGCCAGGAGACCAGAGCCAAGGTCAAATAAGGCCAGGGTCCAGTGTGGCTCCGGCGGGACGTGGTCCTACAAGGGGCCCTCCCGCCCGCCGCTTGTGCCAAGGGGTGCACGTCTGTCCCCACCTTCTAGCCGACAGAGCCAGCACGCGGGGACGCACGCAGGGATGCACGCCGGGCTTCGAGAAAGGCCTGCTGGGACGGGGGGCCCGTCTCCTCCTGGGCCCCCCGTTAGACAGCCGGCCTGGGAAGGGGCGCCGGCGGGAGGCAGGAGGCGGGAGGCCAGGCCTGAGCTTTTCCAGAAGGGCAGGATGATGCTGTGTCGACCTCTCGCCCTCGACGCCCCTTCAGCTCCAGGCCCGACCTCCCCCGGGTGCCAGACTCATGGCTCGTCTGTGATGTCCTGGGTGCATATGTGGGGCTCTTGTCCCCGCACCCCAGATGTGGCTGTGTTTGGACTCGGTCTTTAAAGAGGTTGTCGAGGTAAAACGAGGTCACGAGGGCTCCGGTCCGTTGTGGCTGGTGTCCTTGTAAGAAGGGATTGGGACACGGACATGCACAGAGGGACGGCCACGTGGGGACACGGGGAGGGGGCGGTGTTGACAAGCCAGGCAGAGACCTCAGGAGAGCGGCCTGCCCATGCCTGCGCCCCGACTCCCAGCCCCCCGAAGCCAAGGCCAGGACCGTGTTCCCACCTCGCCCCTGCCACTCACACTCAGCCCGTTCACACCGGACGTCCCTGCCCCGGCCCTTCCCCAAGGCCTTCGCACCCCTCCCCCGCTCCAGCCCCGCCCTGGGGGTCCAGTCTGTCAGCAGACCCTGCCGGCTCCACCTTCAAACCGGCCGCCTGTGCCCCCTCCCCCCCATATCCTGACACGCATCCCCGGTCCCCGGCGTGCACGGTGGTGGTCGGCCAGGCTCCCAGCAGCTGCACCGCCAGCCCCCCCATCATCTCCCCACACCCCCCACTCTGCTTCAGTCCCCGGCCCTGGTGTAGCCCCGTAAGCCTTTGTGCTGACCAGACCTCTCCTGGAAGGCCCTTCCAGAACATTCTATGTGGCCCACCCCCTGCCTCTGTCACGGCTTCCTGAAACATCACCTGTGAGAGGAGACCCCCCGGCCCCTGACTGCCATGTCCAAGTTGCAGCTGGTGTCCTGTCCCCCTCGGGCCCTTGCAATGCCCTCGCCTCGCCGCTCTTGATCTTGTCTGTGGTTCCCACCCGCCTCTAACAGACAAATGCCGTCCGCCGCCTGTGTATCTATCCCGTCTCCCGGCCTCGCTGGGGCGGGGGCTCCCGAGGGCAGGGGCCCCTCAGGACTCTGCTCACTGATCGGCGCTGAGCACGCTACCCGTGGTGCCGGGCAAGCACTCGCTGAGGGACTAACGTCATCCGCACTGTGCAGAAGGAACACTTGGCCCTTGGACCCAGCGAGCAGGTGAGAAGGACGCCCGGCCAGGTAGGCGAGCCCGCGGGCCGGTCCCCGCCGCCTTCTGGGGAACTGGACACCCCAGCTCTGCCCGGGGCCGCCCCTGCGCTTACTTCTTTAACCCCCGCTCTCCCGGGGGCAGGTACACTTTCAGCCGGTTGACGGATGAGGAAACTGAGGCCCAGAGAGGTGCATCGTCTTGCCCAAGGCCACGCAGGGGTCCAGGGAAGAGACGGTTTAAATGCTTCAGTCTGTTCCCGCTCTGCCCGCAGTGGGGGTGAGGGGAGGACCCCAAATTCCCATGCAGGGAGCACCTCCCGGAGCATGGACTCGGGGTTTCAGGTCAGCCCAGTAACCTGACTTCCCCCGGGAAATTCTGAGCCACGGAAAACTCCAGGGACCAGGCGTGCGGGGCCAGCCAGGGGTCCCCGCGGACGCGCAGCACCGGAGGCGTGCGGGAAGGCCTGAGACCCTACGGCCAGCGCCCCAGGCCCTAACGCGGCCGCTAGCGCGAGGCAGCCGCTGGGGGCTGTCTGCTGAGTGACTGGCTGGCGCTTTGGGGCGGCGCCTCTGCCCCCACCTCTCTCAAATCACACGCACCGACCTGGGCACCCAGAGCACATGTTTGTGAACGACCCCGTGTCCCAGGTGCGCCCCAGCACCCCTGCTGAGGACCCGCACAGACCATCCGCACGTCCTTCTCACCTTTGCGGGAACCTTTTCCCTGCAACTCCACCCGCACCCTCCTGGCCAGCCCCACTCCTCCCTCAGGCTGGGCACACCTCCTCCAAGAAGCCCTCAGTGCTTCTCTCCCCACCGGTCCCTCTCAAGACCCCTCCTCTGAGCTCCAGTTTGGGGGTAAGACCAGCACCCTCCGTGCATTGGCCTCGGGCGGAAAAGGAGTCTGTCGGCCCGTGTGGGTGGGGGGACCCAGGCCTGCCTTCTCGACGATGACGGCTCTCCAGAGGTGGCCAGTGGGGTCAAGCCCGCAGTTGACTTTCTGTGAGCTGTCGGGGGGGGGGGAGGGGGCGGCTGCTTTAATCTCACTCGTGAATGTCCTCCTGTGCGCGGTCTGTCTGCCGGGCGCCCCCGGGGCAGCAGGAAAAGGTACAGCCTCTTGGCCTAATCACTTCCAGGAAGCGGCCGGACCGGCTCTCAGCCCCGAGTCCCGTCTCCCGAAGGGCCAGGCCACTGGGACACGTCCCTGGGCCTCTGGCTCTGCGGCTCCACCCGAGAGCATGACCCTCTCTGAGCCCAGAGTGGGAAGCAGGGGGTCACGGGGCGAGTGGGGTTCCCCAGAGGAGACAGCCACGTCCTCACCCCCACAGCCGTGAGGGCCACCTTGTCTGCAGCTGTGCTGAGTTAAGGCGAGGTCATGCCGGAGCAGGGTGGGCCCGGGATGCAGCGGCTGGTGTCCCTGTGAGACAGGACACACGGACTCACAGAGGAGCCCACGCGGCAACGGAAGGGGGGGTCGGGTGATACGAGTCCAGGGGCCCCCAGGACGCCGGCACCGCCGGGAGCTGAGAGAGGGGCAGGGAACGGGCTCCCCCCACCCCTGCCCACGCCTGGGTTTCAGACTTCACCCCGCGTGTTTGTCTATTTGTCACAGCAGCGGCGCAGGCTGCCACACAGTTAGCATTGTCGGCGCTGCCGGCGTCCTGGATCTCTTTGTAAAAAGTAAGATTGTTAACGTAGGAGTAACCTACCATCATTCATTCACTCAACAAACAGCAATCAAACACTCATTGTTCACCGGGGATTGTTTTAAACTTGGGGATCATGACAGGGACCAAACACACACACACACACACACACACACATACACACGCCTCACTCATGCACACACTGCACACACACACATGCCTCACTCATGCACACACACACACACACACTCACACGTGCACTGCGTCTGGTCTGTGAGTGGCCAAAGCTGGCACAATGAAATAAGAGTCCTGGCAAAGGGAGGTACGGGGCCCATGGAGCCCAGAGAAGGCACCTCACCCATTCTAAGGGAATCAGAGAAGGCTTCCTGGAGGAAGTGACCCACCCAAAGAGGCAAACCATTTTGTTGACACAGAAATGTCAGCCTCAAAACCATTCTCCAGTGTAGACTGCTAACACCACCTGGTTCTTTCTTGAGTAAAACAGCAGAGTGTTCAGCCGTGTTCCCTCGGACCCCCAGACAGTGAGCCCCCTGGCGTCACCCTGGGGAGGAAGGGCCTGGGAGCTGAGGGGCGGGGTGGGGAGGGCAGACCGTCCTGGGGGGGACAGGTTCCCCACTGGGCTGCGTGTTGCCAGCCCCCCCACCCTGTCTCTGACCAGGCACCAGCCCACGGCAGCACGGCCGGGATGAAAAGGACCCCAGGGGGACGGGCTCCCCAGTTCGCGGAAGAGACCGACAGGCTGCAGGGGCAGCGCGAGGCTGGGCTCAGAGAGGGCTCGGAGAGGGCGCTCAGGGGACGGGCCTCCGCCCCGGGGACGGGGAGGGGGACCGCTGGCCCCTGCCGGCTCCGGGACCGCTCCGTGTCAGGCAGACCCAGCCCCAGGAAGCCCACGCAGGCCCCGTGAGGCCAGCGGGACGTGCCGCGCTGGCAGCCTGGGGGCCGCCTGACGCCTCGGGGACCCCGCGGCAAGGGGCGCGCGGCACGTGTTTCTGGGTGCCCAGGACGCGGTACACAAAGGCTCGCCCCCCGCCCCCCCGCCAGCCTCGAGCGGCTAGGAACTCAGTGCTGCTTCAGGGCTGCGCCCCCCCTCCCCCCACTGTGTGCCGCCGTGTGGTCTGCACGCTGGCCTCCCCGGGCTGCTTGTCTGAAATTTGACAAATTTCAGACTTACGGAGTGCTGCTTTCGTTCAGATTCCCCAAGTGTTACCACTTGACATATTTGCTTTATCTGCCCGCTTCTCTCTCCCTCCCCCTCACACGGCACACGCACGCACACACACGCACGCACGCTTGCACACACATGCACGTGCACACACACGCACACACATGCATGCACACTCATGAGCGCACACGCACAGGTATGCACATGTGTGCACGAACACGCATGCACACAGATGCACGTGCACACACAGGCATGCACTGCACACACATCCACATCCGCACATGTGTGCGCACACAGGCATGCACTGCACACACATACACATACACACACGTGTGCGCACACATTTGCACACATGCGCAGATGCACACACACGTGCTTTTCCCAGGGTTCTGTCATGTAGAGTCACCGTGCTACAGGAGGGACGGCAGTGAGGGCAGCTTCCCCCCTGCAGGGGCTGCCACACAGGACGGGGCCATTGTTGCAGCCGGGACGGAGGGCAGAGCTGTCACTGGTCTCGCCCCCGCCCGCCTAGGCCCTGCTCCCCCGTCGCCGGGAACATAGGAAAGTTCAGGGACAGGAGCCGCCACACTGTTAGACCCTCGTCCACACTCACCTCTCTCTCACACACCACGCAGTGTAGACTGGCTGCAAAGAGGAGCCCGTGGGGCCTCGGAGAGGCTGGTGACTTCCCAAGTCACGTAGCCCGGGGACAGGCCGCCCAGCCCTCACGTCAGCTGGTGACACCATGCTGGCCACACCGCTGGCACTGCCCGCCATCGCTGCCGCGCACAGACACCCACGGCCACCGCCCCTTTCGTCTCCCGCGCCACAGGAGGCCCAGGGGATGGGTCCACGCGCAGAGGGGGACACAGAACGCGGGTGCCGGCTGGACACCGCCTGTGGCCGCGGGCCCAGCACCAGCTCCTCAGCTGTGAGGCCTCAGGGGCAGGGGGAGCGTGGGCATAGCACCCAGCCGGGCAGGCCTGCGGCGGCGCGGACCCCATCCCACCCCCCGGGCAGGGCCTGGCTCCCCGCCCACGCTGCCTTTCGCTGCTTCCTGCCGGAGAAAGTTGCCTTTAACGTTCCAATCTTGAAACCAAGAAACGGAGAAAGTTGCCTTTAACGTTCCAATCTTGAAACCAAGAAAAGTAGCCGGAATAAAACAGCCGGAAGGGAAGAGGGAGGGCAGGGAGCGACACGGGCTGTCCAGGGTGCCAGCTGAGCCGCCCCCGTCTCCGACCACACCTGGGGGGCGCCTGCGTGCCAGGGGGCTGACGGGGCAGCAGGGGGCCGGCTGGTCTGGGTCCTGAGTGGGGGTGTCGGGGCACACCTGCGTGTGGGGTGCCCGAGTGCCTCGCAGCGCCGTTGGGGGATGGGCCACGGGGAACCGGAGCTGTGCCGCCCCCTGGCCCGGCCTCGCCTGTGCCTGCCCTGCGGCGGGTGATGAGAGGTGGCTTTGAAAGGGAAGCGGTGGCCGGCAAGCCGTGGGGGAGGGCAGGGGTCCTGGGAACACTTAGGCCCTTATCGCTGATCAAAGCCGGGAGGTGCCGCCCGACAGGCGAGGTGTGGCCCCACCTGGCTCTCATTAGGGCGGCCTGGTTCCAGCCGGGGTCTGCTCTTGCTCACACGGCCTCCCAGACAGACAGACCAGACCGCCGCACGGCGGCCCTCGCGCCGCACCTGGCGGCCGCACCAGCAGCCCAGGCCCCGGGCACGTCCCGGCCGCGCCGCCAGCCTGTCCGTGCCACCCCCCCCCCCTTCTCAGGCCCCGGCTTCCCCTCTGTGTCTCCTCGTCCTCCAGCGGAAATCTGCCTGTGCCTTGAGGCCGAGAGTCAGGTCCGCGATGCCTGGTGACATCGGGGCGTCCCCGAGGGGCCTGGCCACAGCTTCCCCTGCCCACGCTGCCCCCCCATGAGGCTCCCCGGGGAGCAGCCCTCCCTGTCTGGGCACCAGGCACCCCGCCTGCTTCTCTGCATCCCGCCAGCCCAAGGGGCGATTCCGACAGCCCTCACACCCGCCGGGGACACGGGGACGCCCCTCCCGTTTCTGCCGGCCTCCTCCGCAGCCCGACTGGCCGCCCCCGCCTGCTGCAGCGTCCTCACAGCCGTCCGGCTCACCTGCCCAGGGCTGGGCCTCAGGTGCTCCCCCGCCCGGGCCCTCTGTCCCCAGGCCCCCCCTGAAGGTCGTAATGTGGGGCCGAGATGGGCCCCAGCCGCCCCCAGCACACCGAGGTGGGACGCAGGCGGCCTGGGGTGGGGAGCCCTGTCCCAGACTCAGGAGACTGTGATTCAGGGCCTGGCTCTGCTCACCACCTCTCCGGTCGCCGCCCTCCCTTCTAGAATGATCTGCACGCAGACTGCCCTTGCAGGCCCTTCCACCTTCTCCCCCTCAGAGCCTGGATGGACACGGGGGCCCAGTGACGGCTGCGTGGCCCCTCCTCCTCCCCCACAAGTGTGGGGAGTCCCCAGGGTTGGCGCCCCTCTGGGTTCTCTCATGTGCTCTCTAGAATGTTCTCTAGGCTGAGCCCCAGTGAGGTGAGTGGGCAGGATTTTCCTGGGGTTCGAGCCCCCACTGGACCTGCTGAGTGACGTAGGGCCAGCAGCTCGGCCTCTCTGGGCTTGGAATGGTCTGACTGTGAAGCCCCGTGTGTGAATGCAAATGGCTGTCATTACCTTGGCGAGGGTCTGAGTGTGAGGCGCAGGCTCACGTCAAGGAAGGCCCGGTGCTGGGTCCCCAGGCTCTGAGACTCACGCCCTCCCGTCCCTCTCCCGCCTCGGGTCTCCGGTCCCCGACCCAGAACTCTCTGTTCTGTCATCTCGCGGCTCCCAGGGCCCTGTGCTCACCACGGCGCCCCGGCCGACACTCCCACCGGGGGCCCCTGGGCCGGAGACCACAGGCCCGTCCTCGGCCCACGGGGCTGCTGGAGGCGCCCAGGCTCACCCCATGCACACCTGTCCCCTCCCGCGGCCTCCTCAGCCAGGCCTGGGCTCCTCCCCACCCCTGCTCCCCTCCTCCCTGCTCCCTGCTCCAGGACTCCAGGGCCTCCTAGTCTCTGCCTCCATCTCTCTCTCCCTTCTCCTCCTCCTTTTCCAGCTCTCTCGGGAACATTCTGGAACAACTACACAGTCCCAATGTAGGTTTGGCCTCAGTGGCTCCCTCTTAGGACTTTACCCTTGAGGTTGCTCCTGGCCTGATTCCTACAAGAAGGGAGGCTTGGGGTGGCCCCTGAGGGTGGACCCACTGACCCCTGGGTATCCCGGGTCCCCTCTCTTCCGCAGATGGGGCAGCATTCGCAGGGAGGGCCACCTCCAAGGGGGAAACTGAGGCAGACTGGGGCATCTCAGGGAGGCCCTGCCTCACTCCCTGTGTGACCTGCTTGAGGGTTTCATACCGTGACCCCACATAGGGGGGAACAGAGCTGTTTCGGCGCTGCCGGGCACCCCTCCCCCTGGCCTGGCACCCCTCCCCCCGGCCCAGCACCCCTCCCCCTGGCCCGGCACCCCTCCCCCCGGCCCGGCACCCCCTCCCCCGGCCTGGCACCCCTCCCCCCGGCCTGGCACCCCTCCCCCCCCAGCCCGGCAGCCCTCCCCCCGGCCCGGCACCCCTCCCCCAGTCCCAGCGGCCCCCAGCGCAGCTGCCCAGGGCACAGCGTCTGCCCACGGGACCCAGGTGGGCGCTCTCCACACCCACCCACCCTGGCCCAGCCGGGGGCTTCCTGTGAAAGGGGGTCATCATTACACTCTGCCCAATCCGCGAGTCTACGGGCAAGAAGGTGGATGGTCAGAGGGACTGGAGACCGGCCCTGGGCTCGGGACGGGCAGCCTTGGAGCCCCGTCGCCGGCGGGCCTTAAACCCAGAAGGTGGTCTGGTGGTGGTCCTGCCGTCTGTCTGTCTCCCACCCCCCGCCCCGCCCCGGGCCACGGCTGGCCTGCAGGGCTCCCTCAGCACAGCGACTGTCAGCACCCCTCATCTCAGCCCTTCCAGGGTGCGGGCCAACTGGGTGCAGCGGGGGTGGAAGAGCCCGAGCTCCAAGGTCAAGTTTACACGGAGAGGAAGAGCGGGTGGGGGCAGCTGAGCCCAGCGAAGGAGCTCACGTGGCGAGGGCGGCGCGGAGAAGCGGGCTGCGTGGGGCTGTGAGCTGGGGCGCCGCCGGGGCCAGAGCGGCAGAGGCTCCGGCACTTGGGCCTTGCTCCCAGCAAGAGGTCAAAGGACGCCCTTGCCACCGTCCAGGCGGCAGCGGGCTCAGCCCACCCCTCACAGTCTCCTCCCCCAGGTCTGTCTGTCCGGGGGCGACAGCTGAGGGGGCCCACGCACAGTCGTTCCCGCAGCACGGTGCTGTGTGTCAGCGTGTCTGGCGTGGGGACCCTCGGTGGGGGGCTCGTCAGGGCCCAGCGGGGCCACACATCCCGCCGGAGCGGCTCTCAGCCCCTTCCCCAAGACCCCCTGCACGCGGGAAGAGGGGGCAGCAACCACTAGCCAACATCTCTACAAAATGTGCCTTTGAGAACTTCCTTCCAGACATTTCTCTACATGTCATTTTCCACAGTGACACCACACGACCCATCGGCCGTGCAAGCGCTTCTCCTTCCGCTTAAACAGATCGCCTCGCAGGCCGTCTCCCACAGTGAATGCCGCTCTCTGGCGAGGGGGCTTTGAAATACGGAGGCTGGGGGCGCCTGGGGGGCTCAGTCGGCTGAGCCTCCGACTTGGGCTCAGGTCATCACCTTACAGTGTGTGGGTTCGAGCCCCGCGTCGGGCTCTGTGCTGACAGCTCAGAGCCTGGAGCCTGTTTCAGATTCTGTGTCTCCCTCTCTCTCTGACTCTCCCCTGCTCACGCTATCTCTCTCTCTCTCTCTCTCTCAGAAATAAATAAAAAACATTTAAAAAGAGAAAAAAGAAATACGGAGGCTGCTCCCCTGATGTCCGCTGTCGGGATGGACTTTCTGACGGTGTTTTCTGTGTTCTGATGCAGTCGCACTGGCTTCCTCCACGGACTTTGGGTCTGTTTCACCAGCCTGAGAAAATGCAAAGTAAGTAGCGTATTCGAAACATCCAAAAACAAAACAAAACAAAAAAACCCACAACAACCCGGGTGATTGACCAAGTCATTCTATCTTCTCTACAAAAATCGAGCAGCCACCCAGAAGTGACTGTCACAGGCTGGGAAGTATCACCGAAATCCATGCTTCCCAGTGGCCTCTCACTTGGAGGCGGTGCTAACATTTCAGGAAATGCCGGCATTAGCGCAGGCTCGGCGACGCTAAGCCTTCCACACACCCAGGGCTTGTCAAGAAATTGGAACAAATGTTTGGTGTTAGAGGAACTGTAAGTTATGAGGGAATTTCATGTGTTATGATTTATGCGTCCGTCATTCCAATCACCTTAAATAAGAAAAATGTTGGTTTTCAATTGCCACCGAGAAGTATCTGGTCTCCTTTAGATGAAGATTAACCACACGGAGTGACATCTCAGCTCTTCAGGCAAAGCTAACACTTTCCTTATTATGTAACGGATAATTCAGACAAGATTTAATCAAATAATCCATTTCTAATACCGTTCGGTATTAGATTTCTGTTTTGAATTTGAGTCTATTCGTGCAATATCCAGAGAGACTATCTGTCTTCTGGTGAATGTTTTTAAGTTCAACATTTTCAACTTTTATATAGGAGATAATCCAATGAGTGAAGTTAAACCAGTGGAAACAGGTAGAATGGTCAGGGGTTTTCTCCCAGAGGCAAGGAGATACGAGGTCTGTTGTAAACAAATAAACACATTCATTAAATATATTTGCTGTATATTTAGATATTTATTAACATAATTTTATTATTACATTTCGTGTGGTGATAGATTTGGGTTTTATTATTCTGTTTTGTAGATTTGGGTGAAAAAAGTGTTTTTTTTAAAAAGTCGCTCCTATCTCTAGATTTGTTGTGAAACAGAGCACATTTCCATTCAGACGTGTAGTAATGTTTGCAGCCTAAATTTAACTGTATTTGACTGTATCGTATGTTCGATAATTATTCCCTTGGCCTCACTGTGGGCCAGATCCTGGTTAGACCCCAGCCCTCGAACACAGATGAGGCAGGTCTGGCTCGCGCAGGGGCCGCAAAGCAGGGTCACTGCCTCCAGATGGGTGGCGGGGACCAGCCAGCTCTGCTGTTCAGAGCTGGCTCCCAGGAGGAAGAATTTGCCGGGGGTGATCAGCACACTCAGCTACATTTCAGAGGAGTATCAAACCCTTTCTTGGGGCTCCACTGCTCAATCTTCAATTCTGAAGATCCTATATTCGTTCACCTATTTATTCAACAATGGTTTGCCAAGAGCCCGCTCTATGCCCAGCTCGCGTCCCCAGGCTGGCAGTGATGGTAAGGTCTCTGCCGGAAAGCCCATGGAATTTAAGCAGCGGGCGTTTTTTTAGTGTAATCAGTATCGACCTGCTTGTTAAGTTGTTTTGAGTCTGTTGAGTTAATTACACATTCACCGAGTCCTTCCTGGTTTTGTCCATCGAGTGGCAGATATTAATACCAATATAGAGCGCTTCACATCGCTATCATTTCCGGACAAGTCCATATGTCTAGACACAGTCTCTGGGCTTGAATTTCAAGCTGGAAGGCTTGGTTAAGGTCCTTTTTGGAAGTCTCCCGGTGACAGAGACAAACGAGTGGTTGATTTTTACGGATAGCGAGCAGGCTCTGGAACATCCGGCCCGTGTGCTGCCTGCCCTGAGCGTCCTGCGCTCTGGGAGACGGCGGCGCCCCCCTGGAGATCTTAAAGTGGCTTCTCTCCCCCCGAAAGTTTCACAAAGCCCAGAGCCAGTGAAACAGAACCGTGTCTTGGCCCAACTGGGTGCAGAGACTGTGTGAGACACATTTCCTGTAGCGTTTACAGCCGCTTCCCATCCAAGAAGCTCTGGATGACCTTTCCCCGCAAGGGAAGCAGACTGCTCTTATTTGGACGATCATTTGGTTTGGGGGAAAGCCCCAAAACCCCATTTCTGTCCCTTTCTGCTTGACCCACCTGAAGCATCTGTGATCGGCTCCCGTGCCCACCCCCATTCACAGCCGTGCTCTCCAAAGTTTTCCTTCCCTAATTTGTTTGGACCTAGAGACCAGCTTGAACGGTTTCTCAAGTGTTGGGGTTCATGCATTGCCAGATTTTGTGGGGACACTGGTCGTTCCTGATTTATGGACCCTTCCTATTGATCTTGGGAGAAGCTTGCACGTCGTGTGGTGCTTTCTTTTTCCACCAGGGGACCGAGAAGGGAGGGTGAGCAGGGGAAAGCGTGGACGGGGGGAAGGTGGTGAGCCACCGTGTGGGCAGCAGTCTGGGGGGTTTTCAGTGCGGATGAGCAACTCCCAGCTCTGCAACTTTGGGTGTCCACTTGACCTGTTAAATCTTAGTTTCCTCATCTAAGAATTGGACAGATATTCTATGCTGCGCTGTATCCCACAGGAGTATCATGACGTTCCAGTGAGATGGTAAAGATATAGTCCTTTGAAAACATGAAATACTACAAATGTGAGGGATCACCATTAATTAATTATCTCCTCTGGGTACTTGACTTATTGAGTACCTACTATATGCCAGAATGGACCAAGAAGTGTAAATTAGGGCACCTGGGGGGCTCAGTCAGTTAAGCATCCAGCTCTTGGTCTCAGCTCAGGTCATGATCTCACGGTTTGTGAGATCGAACCCCGCGTCGGGCTCTGCGCTGACAGCGTGGAGCCTGCTTGGGCCATGATGGAAAAGCCGGTGCTGGGCCTGCCGTCTTGCGTCAACAGCTCTAGGAAGACGCAGGCTGGATGAAGTCGCTGTGCTCAGGTGGCAGACAACAGGCAGTAGAGAAGAAAGACCATGGAAGATTTTACGTTTCCCTCTCAGTAATTGACCAAATGCACAGACAAGATACAGAAGATCTGGACATTATCATCCTCCTTGACCTCACTGAGAGGTTTCCAGAATGTTACGCCCAACTACTGCAGAACACACCTTCTTCTCTCGTGCAGATGGGTGTCTGCCAAGGCAAACCATGTCTGAGCTGTCAGGGAGTCCATAAATCTCAGAAGACTGAAGCTTCACAGAGTACATGGTCTCCAACCACAGCAGAATTAAATAAGAAATTAAAAAAGTAACATATTTAAAAAATCCCCAAATATCTGGAAATTATCAGTCTTCTAAATAACCCATGGGTCAAAGAATAATTCACCAAGAAGATTAGAAAATGTTTTAACACAAATAATCATGGAAACAGAACATCTCAGAATTTGTGAGATTATGGCTAAAAATGCTTCCAGTGGAATATATGTTTTAAATATCTCAATTAGACAGGAAAAACGGGTTTGAAATAAGTTATTTATGTTTACACTAAGAAACCAAAAAAAAAAAAAAAAAAAGGCAGGTACACACAAAGTGGAATGAAGGAGGTTTTAAAGAATCAAAATAAGGAAATGGAAACAAAACAGAAAATTTTTAAAGCTGGAAATTTTCTTTGAGAAAAGTAAAATAATTTAATAAATTCCTAGAAAGGCCAATCAAGGAAAAAAAAAAGAGAGAAAGCCATGTTTACTGACTTAGAAAATGAAGGTAACATCTCACTGTAGATGCCAAGTCACTAAAAAGATAATAAGGAAATATAAACCACCAAGTAAGCAGGTGAAAGGAAATTTTCAGAGGATGTGGACTGTGGTGATGATCTCACAGGTGTATGGTTATGTCCAGATTCACCATATATATACATTAACGATGTACAACGTTTTGTTTTCCAAAAAAAAAGCTTAAAGTAGAATAAAGCAAAAAAAAAAAAAACCATATGGCAATAAATTTGATAACTTATTTTTTTTAAATATTTTATTTATTTTTGAGAGAGAGATAGAGACAGCATGAGCAGAGGAGGATCAGAGAGAGAGGGTGGCACGGAATCTGAAACAGGCTCCAGGCTCTGAGCTGTCAGCACAGAGCCCGACGCGGGGCTCGAACCCATGAACCGCGAGATCATGACCTGAGCCGAAGTCGGACGCTCAACTGACTGAGCCACCCAGGCGCCCCATAAATTTGATAACTTAGATAAATGGACAATTCCTTGAAAACTATGTTTTCAAACTGACTCAAGAAGAAATAGAAATTCTGAATAGCTCTATAACTATCAAAACATTCAATTTGTTACCAATACCTTCCTACAAACAAAAGTCCAGATCCAGATGGCTTATTGAACTCATAAGAGAGAAATGATGTCGATATAACACAAAATCTCTCAGAAAATAGAGAAGGAGGAAGGAATGCTTTCACTCTTTTTTGGGGGGGTGGGAGGCGGGAGGCCAGAATTGCCCTGATACCAAAACCAGACAGGGAATTACAAGAAAAGAAAGCCAGACCAATATCTTTCATGAGCATGAACCAGATCATATCTTTCCTAGAATAATATCTTTTCTAATATTTGACAAAATATTAGCAGATTGAGTTCAACTCTAGTAAGATGACTGTGGGGTTTAATCCAGGAATGCAAAGTTGAATCAAGATTTGAAAGTCATATAATTGTCGTATTAGCAGAATAAGAAGGAAATCATATGATCATTTTAACAGAGGCAGCAAGATCATTCTGTAGGAACCACTCTTCTAAACTCATGCATGATAAGGTAAGATGAAAAGATACCTTCCTCTGTTTTGTGACGGGCATGCATGAAAACCCACAGACAATACCACCCTTTATCATCACTCCTGTCTGTATGAGTGACCAGGAGGGACTAGCCAACTCAGTAAGGCAAAGAAAAGAAATAAAAGTAAGTAAGCAAAAGGCATTCATGTTGGAAGGGAAGAAACAAACTCTATTTGCAGCCCCATGTATGTCTACATAAGAAATCATAAGAAATCTTCAAAAATCTGCTCAACTTCATGAGTCAACTCTATAAGGTTGCAGGATACGAGGTCAATATACAAAAATCAATAGTATTTCTCCAAACCAGCAAAGGCTTGGAAGTTGATATCTTTTTCAAAATTGGAAATCAAAATAAAATAATTGTAAATATCATCTGGAGTAATACAAAAATAGTTAAGCATAAATTTAATGATAAGTTTGTTAGGCTTCTATAAAAAAACTCAAAACATTTTTGAGACATTAAAGAAGATCTACATAAATGAAGAGACAAACCATATTCATGGATTGGAACATTCAATACTGTTAAGTTGACTCTTTCCCCCTCATTAATCTATAGCAAGGGCTTGCAAACTATGGCCCCCAGGCTGGCTGTCCGTTTTTGTAAGTAAAGTTTTATTTTAACACAGCCATGCTCATTAGTTTATATGTTGTCTATGAGTGTTTTTAAATTCATTGACAGAGTTGATAACTTTCAATAAAGACCTTATAGTCTTCAAAGCCTAAAATATTTCCTATCTGCTTCTTTAAGAAAGTTTGCCCACCCCAACATGTAGGTTTAATGCAATCCCAATCAATGTCCCAAACTTTGTTGTTCATTGTAGCATTGGTTTTACTTTGTCAAAGTTTATAACATGTGTGAGTTCTTCTTTAATCTTAATACACGTACTGTGTTGAGTGGGCCTAGGACAGCTGAGCACCCCCGCCCTGGGGAGGGTCCCAGACTCACCACGCTGCCCCCTCCTGGGGGCCCCAGAGCCCGGTTTCTGGGATCCAGAGTCTGACTCTCATGCCTGTCTCTTGGCCCCATGGGGACAGACAAGGTGAAGGGTGACTCCTCACGAGAGGGGCGCCGGGAAAGGAGCAGAAAAGCCCTGAGTCTGCGCTGCCCCCGGCTCAGTGAGCCCGCAGCGCCGTCTGTGCGTCTGCCCTGCGTCGCCCCCCCCCCCCGCAGTGAGCCCGCAGCACTGTCTGTGTTCCCGCTGGTGACGGTGGAGAACCCCCACCTGGGGGTGACCCCAGAGCTCAGCATCGCGGCCCTTTGTCTCGTTAGGTGTCTCATTAAGAAAGGCTCCAGCCCGTCATGAGCTCTCTGCCCCCCTCAGCGGGTACGGCCCGGGGCAGGGGTGTGTGACTCAGGCCGCGCCCAGCGCCCCGCACAGGAGGGGCTCGGAGAACGCCTGCTCGTTCATTCAGTAGCGTTAAATTCTGACGCGCATTGATCAGTGCGGCCCAGTAACGACCACATGGAGTCTCCCAGCTGGGGGGAGAGCGGGGAGCACGGGGAGCCCCGGTCTGCTCCCCAGAGGAGGCTGTGCGGGCCTGGGCCAGGGACACCCCACCCCCGTGTCTCGGTTTCCTCTCCTGTAAAATAGAAACCGTGATGACAAAAGTGTGTCTTGCGCAGTGGCTGTGAGGGTCACAGTGGTCACTCTCATGAAGGCTCCCGCGGTCCTGAGCCACAGCGGAATTCGGCAGCAGACACTCTTCCATTTTATTTTTTTAATGTTTTTTATTTATTTCTAGGAGAGAGAGAGAGAGAGACAGCGTGAGCAGGGGAGGGTCAGAGAGAGAGGGAGTCACAGACTGAAACAGGCTCCAGGCTCTGAGCTGGCAGTCAGCACAGAGCCCGACGCGGGGCTCGAACCCACGAACCGCGAGATCGTGACCCAAGCGAAAGTCGGACGCTTAACCGACTGAGCCACCCCGGCGCCCCGACACTCTTCCATTTTAAGCGTTCGCGGGGTCAATGTGTTTTTACTGAGTGCTTATGCCGCGAGGGGGCCGAGCTGGGTGAGGTCCACGTGTCAGGCCTGGGCCCAGGCTCGCAGTCCGGGTTGGGGAGTGAAGGTGGCCTTGGGGACTGCATGTGGGGAAGCTTCCCTGCAGGGGCCGGGCACCCAGCCGGCGCCTGCGTGTGCACCCTGGCGCTGCCATGACTTATATCCATACGGGGGCTTCGAACCACAGATGTGGGGTCTCCCGCAGCTCTGGACGCCAGAGTGTAAATCAAAGTGTCAGTGGGGCCACGCCCCCCCAGAGGCTCCATGGGGGGGTCCTTCCTGTCCCTTCCAACTGCTGGTGGTCACCGTGCTCCTGGGCGTGTGGCCGAGGCCCGCCAGTCTGGCCTCCGCCTCCGCGTGGCATCTTCCGGATGTTGTACAAGGACACGGGTCACTGCACTCAGGGGCCACTGCGGCCCGGCTTCCAAACAGGGTCACAGCCTCAGCTTCTGCCTGGACGGGAGCTTGGGGGACACGATTCGCTGCACTGTGGCCCCCGGCTCTCAAAGCTGCAGTGAGGACGTCCCCACCCGCCTCCTTCACCTCCTCGGAGGCGGAAGGCTTGGCTTCCACCCGGGAAAGCCGAGTCCTGTCTGCCAGATGCCACACCCATCCTGGGACCCAACTCTGGAATGTTCCAGATCGCGCTGGGCACCGACAGTGCCCAGAGACGGTGGAGTTAGGGTGACAGAGACAGTGACCGCCCCCCAGGGCACAACCCCACCCAGTGGCCCAGTCATGGGCAGGGAGTGGGTGGGGAGAGGCAGGCTCAGCTCCAGGGCAGCGTTCCTCCCTGCAGAGCTGCCCTGGAAGGGCGCCAGGCAGGGGTGAGGGTCCCGGGGCCCCAGCACCCTTGCTGCTGCGGGGCCCTGCTCTTCATCTGCAGGAGCGTTTCGTCAGCCCCCTCCCCCACCATGACAAAATGCCACAGCCTGGGGTGTGGGTCCCCGAAGCCGGAGACGAAGGTGCGGGCAGGCCGGGCTGGGGGAGGGGTTCTGCAGACGGTCCCTTCCCGCTGCGCGCTCCTGTGCAGGCGGCGGGTGCCCCTCCTGTAGACCCCGGGCCCACGGGATCAGGGCTCCCCTGCGACCTCATGTAACCTAATCACCCTGCAGCCCCATCTCCAAATACCACCCCGTTGGGGTTGGGGCTGCCACCTGTGAGTCCAGGGGGAAGCGACCCAGTCCATACGGGGGCAGGGGTCCGAGGCGGCCGTTCCCAGGAACTGGGGGTGGGCGGGAGGCTGTCAGGACCGACGTCCCTGTTCCCTGCGGTGCAGGGACCCGTCAGGACCTCTCTCCATTCCTGTGTCCCTCCCCACGGCCGTGCCCTGGGCCTCAGCCGGGGTGGGTCCCCGCGGCTGCCTCTGTGCGGGGCCCCAGGCCCTGGGTCTCATCGAATCCTTGAGACCCCCCGCAGCAGAAGCTCTCTTCTCCCCACTGGGCAGCCCCCCGACGCCCGCCTGCGATGTCGGCCCTGGCCCTGCCCCGCGCCACCGAGACTCCGCTCTGCCACTGCTTCCCGCACCTCCCCCTTTCTCAGCGCCAGGCCCCTCCCCTTGGTGGCCGTGTGGCTCCAGCAATGTCCCCGTGTGGCCAGGCTCCATCTCTTAGTAGCAGGTGGGGACCTAGCCAGGGGTCCCAGCCATGGCTGCGGGGTGGGGAGGGGGCTTGGCTCTCAGCCCCTCCTGGCACCAGACCCCCAGGAGAGAGGTGGACCCCCGAGCGGCCAGGACACGGGCCCCTCTGCCCGCAGGCGCCATGAGTCCCCTTGTTTGGCGCCACTTTTGAAGGACACAGCTCCGTCCTGAGGCCCCACCCGAAGGTGGCCAGGCTGTCCCCGCCTGTCTAAGGCAGTTGGGGGTAAATTCATATTTACTGAGCAGAGTCCCAGGCAGAGGGCGGGGCGCCGGCCAGGGGACGACCTGAGGCCCTGCTCCTGGCTTTCAACTCCCTGCGGCTGCAGGAGGAGGGGCTCGATCCACGGCTCACTGCTGGGGGGGCGGGGGGGGGGCAGGCCTGCTCAGAACTCCCCTCCCCACCCGCTCCAGTGCCCTCTCTGTTCCTCCTGGGCTGCACTCACCCACATCAAAGAGCAGCAGATAAGCCTCTTCACACCCCATTTCCCTCAGATGGCCCCCCGCCGGCAGGACTTGGACCTGAGCAGCTGGCTCCCCTCCTCAGGGCCCTGGTGGGGAGGGGTTCCCACCCACCTCCCCTCCCACCCCCCCTCCGTTCCCGCCACCAGGGCCTGCTGTGCAGGAAACAGGGTTTCTCTTTTTTTCTGACCAGAGAAGCTCAGCAGTTGTCCAAGGTCACACAGCTGCCTTCCAGGCCGACTTAGACTTGAAACCAGCCTGTGGGAGGGCCCCGGGGCGGCCGTGAGCAGCTGCGTGCTCTCACAGTGTGGACGCCGGAGTCTGAAATCACGGTGGCCCTGTGCTCAGAAGGACACCTGTCATTGGACACAGGGCCCACCTGCTCCCGTGGGACCTCGTTTTAACCTAATTCCTTCTGCGAAGACACTTTTCCAAGTGAGGTCACATTCACAGGCGCCAGCGGGGAGGTCGCCTTAGCTCTGTGGACTTCTTCTCATTTCCAAAAAGGGGGTAACAGTGAGGATGGCCGGGAGGTAAGGTACGTTAGCCCCTTGCTGGCGGCCCCTGGCAGGAGCCTGGGGGCCCCGTCACCGGCAGGGTCCCCCCTTCCCTAGGCCCGGGACCCTGGGCCCAGGTGGAAACGATGGGTGATATCTGGCTCGGTCCCTTAGGACACCGTCTCCAGGGTCTGCTCCTCGTGTGTGTGCGAGGCGGGTGGATCGGACCCTCCGAGCCTCAGCCTCACAGGCCAGGGGGTAAGTGGCCGCCCCAGGGCACGGGAGTCCTCGGTGGAGGGCCGGACAGGAACAGCTGTCGCCTGACCCCAAGCCCAGAGCTTGTTCCAAAAGCAAATTTGGCAGAAAGCTGCCCCGTCTGGGAAATCATTTCAGAAGTCACTAGAAGCCTCTGTGTTGGCCCAGGTTGGAGGAGCCGGCAGCCCCAGGTTGGCGGGGGGGCCCTGAGGGATGAGGATGCCTGCCGGGCCCCAGAGGGGGGAGCACGGGGAGGAGGGCACTTTAGTGAGTGGCTGTCCAGGGAGGGGGACCCTCGGAAAGTGACAAGCTTCGCTGGAGGCAGACGGGGTGTGCCCCGCAGCAGGTCATGGGACTCAGCACCCCGAGGGGTCCCCTCCAGCCCTGCTGGCTGGCGAGCCTGGGAGAGCAGGGCGGGGGTGAGGAGGCACAGGCTGGGTGAGCCGGGGGAGCCCCTCCTCCGCTCCGGGTCCCCCTGATGCAATGCGGCAGCACTCTGCCCGGGGACCCCGCGCCGGCAGGGGTCTGTGCAACCTCCGCACGCGTCGACTCCCACTCTGAGCTCGCACCTCCAGGGCTAGAGGGAGGGACGGAGGCCAGAGGACCCTCTCCTGTGCCAGACCCCACCCTGGCTCACCTAGGCAACCCCCCAGGCAGCCCCGGGCCCCCCGTTCCAGCCGGCCCTGGACACCCCCCAAGATGGGCCAAGCTGGCATCTGTACTGACCCCCACAGAATCCTCAGGACAACCCACCATACAGATGAGGAAACTGAGGCCACACGACAACCAGCCCTAAGCGCCCCAGCTGGGAACTGAAGGAGCCTGCGTCCTGGTCCCGCTGCCTCTGGGGACAGTGTCTGGGCTACCTTGTTAGTGTCATTCTGTAAAGAAATGACAGTTTGTGGGGAAAACAGAATGGAACCCAGAGTGGATCGAGTGCTGAGGCAGGAAAAGCCTGGGCGGTCTGTGCCTTCTGACTGCTCCCCGCGCACCCCCAGGCCAGTCGGGGTGGTCCAGGCCCCCAGCCTCACCTGGGGCTCCGGGGCTGGGTGCCGGGGCTGGTGGGCGGTTCCCAGAGCCCGTCTCGCGGAGTCCGCCTCTCCCTGCACCCGCACGGCCCACAGGCCGCCTCCCCCTGGTTCCGGGGCTCCGGCCCCCACGCACCCTGCCCCCGGAGGAAGGGAGAGCCCTCAGGCAAGCGGTGGGCATCCTCCGGCCCAGCCACGGCTCAGTCTCCCCACCTGCCCTGGTCACCAGCACGGCCAGACCCCTCGGCGGCTCTGACATCTGCTCAGGTCCAGGACAGGGACCCCAGTCCATTCTGCACCCCGAGAGCCCGCTGACCCCCCAGAGTAGCGAATCACTTACCCTCTGCCGAGAGTAACAGTGGCGGCTCTGTCCACGGGGCCTGAGCTCAAGGTACAGCTCCAAACGCTCCTTCTTCCAGGAAGACCCCTGGCTTACTCCCAGCTCGAGGGTGCTCCCCTTCTCTTAGGACACATTGCCCTCGATCTCCCCGCCCCCTCCCCTGCGCTCTGCCTCCGGCTGCAGCCCCAGCCCACCACACCTCTCCCCCAGTCCCGACAGCAGCCGAGGGCGGCTGCCTTGTTGGGTTTCTGGGGAGGGAGGGCTGGTGCTCCGGGAGCACCTGCTACGTGCCGGCTCCTCGGAGGCTCGTCTCCTGTGCTGGGTCAGTGCACCCACCACAGTCCCTCGAAACTTCTCTCCACTCCTGGGCGGTTCTGTGCTGTCCTCTGCCCGGGTTCTGCCTGGGCCAGACCTGCCGCCTCTCCTGTCCCCCTCCTCCACCCCTGCAGGCACCTCCCAGGCGCAGGGCCGCCACGGACACCCGCCATGGCCACGCACCCGCAAGCTCCCAGGGCCTTCGTGACCCCTCAGAGCACCTGGGCCCATGCCTCCCACGGCGGCCTCATCCACCTGCCTCTGCCCACGGGACCCGAGGCCTCCCCCCTGCCCTCCCATCTATCTCCCTGGGGCTCCCCGGCCGCCCCCCACCCCCAACACCAGCTGCAGCTACAACACCAGCCTCTAGGCCTCGGAAGGTCTTGGTTCTGCTCAGAGTCACCTGGTGACGGTGGCCATGTCCCTCTCTGACATCCATGGTGGCCTGGAACATTCCACATTCCAGACGTGGACTTTGGGGGTGCAGAAGGCAGGGTCACTGATGTAAATTCAGCAGCAGCAGGCAAGCAGGCAGGACGGGGGCTCGGGGGCCAGCTCTGCCTCCTTCGTGCCATCGGGGAACAACCTTGAATGACCTTGAAGACCCCCTTCCCTCCCAGGGCCTCCATTTTCTGGAAAAGGAGGACTTGGGGCTGGAGCAGGGTCTCCCAGCACAGGCCCCGGGGCTGCTCGCGCCCTGAGGGGGGGCCTGGCGCGTGACGCTCAAGAGGGACAAGCACGTGGGTGTCGGACTTCGGATCCGGGAGATTTGTCCCCAGAACCTTTTCCTTCACGCCCCCCGGAAGAGGCCAATAGGGCTGAAATGAACACAATCAGCACCCTTAACGCCACGCCCCACAGACAGACGGCCTCTTATCGGGTGGTGGTCGTGGGCACAGGGTTGAGGGCCCGTCCCCTGAGCACCCGGCACACCCCTCCGTCCTCTGTCTGTCCTGGGGGTTTGTCCTTCCGTGACTGGCGTGTGTCACTCGGCTGATGTCCCCCAGACCCTCCACGGTGCCACCGAGACAGACTTCCCTCTCAGCTGAATGACGCTCCCTCAGCACAGGGCGCCACCTGGCCCAGCCCGCTCCTGCCTCCCCGTGTCTTCCAGGCCCCGCTCGCAATTATTCTGGGAACACACCCCCGGACGCGGACTCGCTGGCTCATATGGCGACGCTGTGTTTAATGTTTGAGAGGCACGGCCGCGCTGTTTTCGCAGCGGCTGCACCGTTTTCCATTCCCCCCAACGGTGTCGGAAGGTTCCGGCGTCTGGACGAGCTGAGCACATCAGGGAGCCTGCCGGGGCCGCACGTGCAGGAAGCGGGGGCTGGATTTGGGCCCGGACCCCCCGATGCTGACGCCAGTGTGCCCTGGACACCTGCCGTCTCCCCTCCCCCAGACCCGGGTTGCAGCCTGTGCCCACGGAGCTGTCCTGGGGGGTGGGGGGGGGGGTCCCGCATCCAGAAGGACAGACGGGAGGGACAGGTGCGGGGGGCTGTCCTGTGCCCAGGCCCCTGCTTGGGGGGCGGAGCACAGGTACGGGGGCCTGATGGCCACAAGCACCAGTATTTCCCTCCCTCCCCCTCCCTCCCCCCTCCTTCCTTCCTTCTCTCCTTTTCTCCCCCGCCCCACCCTCCCCCTTCCTTTCTCTTTTGCAGGGGTAAGATGGCAACACTCTTCACCACCGTGTCTGACCTGGAGTTAGGCGGGCGTCCTGTGAAGTGGATTTCCTGCCTCCCCTCCCCTGCCCCCCCACCTCCTCCCCCTCAGTCAGGACGAGGCTGTTCGGAGGCCCCACTTGTTGAGAAGTGACCTCTTTGGCCAAACCTCAGGACGTGGGGACAGAAGGCCCCCTTCTCGAGGTTCTGGAATGGGGGCAGAAGTGTGAGGGCATCTCGGGGACTTGGGGGCGAGCCCATCCTCCACCACCCGTCTGATGACCGTCTCCGCTCTGTCCCTCGCACACACGTTCTGCTTCTCTCGGGAGAATGACATTAAGGAAAATTCTGTCTGAGACGCGACGCCACGGCGCAACTCGACTGCCTCGGGCAAGACCACGTTGGGCATGGAGGTGCCCGGGAGCCCCCTCCCCTGCAGCAGCCAGACCCCGCGGCGGAAGGGCCGGGAACGCCGGGGTGCCCGCTTCTGGGGGCGAAAGCCCACGTGTCTCGAACTCGCCTCCCCCACCCCAAGCTCGGCCAAGCCGGTCTCCCGCTCGGAAGGAGGAATTCGATCAGATGTTAATCCTCTCCACATGTAGAATATTCCAGATAGCCCCGAGCTCATAGTGCCTTTTGAACTTGTGAACAGAAATTGATTCAAGGTGACGAATTTGTAATCAGTTAGTGATTGATGGGCCGCGTTTCCAGAAAGGCAGCTCCGTGTCCCTTCCTCCTGGGCGGGAAGCAAATGTGTTTCACTTTATCTGCCCTCATCTTCGGACCCGGAGGACCAGGAGAAAGAAAATAAAGTCAACTGCAATATTTAACTTGTATTGGAGCAGATGCCACTTAATTAAGGGATCAGTGGAAAGGAAGTGCTAAAATAGGGCTTCGGCTACTCCCCTCCCCGTCTGGACAGAGGGCAGATCGGATGTTAAACTATTAGTGTGATTAGGTGAATAATGACTTTGGACCTAATTTCGCTGGATTGGAAAGAGAGCAGGACAGGATGAAAACAGAAACATCTGTTTGAATATTCTAATTTCAAAGGGTAATTGCAGAATTCCCCGCGCAGCCCCCCCCCCTCCACCCCTCTCGTCTTGTCTTCCTTCCTTTCTTTTCTTTCTTGTGTTTTAATCGAAACTGCCTTGAAGTGACTCGGAGTTCAGCCCCAGCAAAGTTCAGCTGGAAGGTTCTCAGGGCAAGAGCGCGGGGGGCGCCGCCGGGGAGGAGCGGAGGGAGGCGGAGGGGCCGGCCCGCGGGGCGCGAGAGGGGCCTGACCCGGCCCCGGTGGGGGTGTCTCTGAGAATCCGGCGGAGGCCACGCGCCGTGGCACCCCACGTGGCCCGAGAGCAGGAACCGGGCACGGGGCCTCCGTCAGGCAGGCTCACAGGCTGGTTCCCGGCCGCCGCCCGTGCTCCTCCGGCCCGGACGCAGGCGGCTGAGAAAACCGCTCCCCAGACCTGGACCCGAGCCACACAGAGCGAACCTTTTCTCGCATCGGTCAGTGTCTGCGGCGTCAAGACCCTCCCAGGGCCCGGATCAGGCACCACGTGACGTCACTGAGCTGGGAAAAGTCCGGCGCGTTGAGCCCCTCACACCGCTACCTCCGGGTCCCGGGCACGAGGTTCCTCGCCCGGAGCGCCCTTCCCGGCCCTTCCGGCCTGAGCACGTCTGCTGGTTCCTCAAGGGCCCAGCCCCCCGGGGCCGAGCCGTGTCGGGGCCTCCTCCAGGCAGCGCATCCTAGCTTCCACGCCATCTGCATCCACACCCTGAACGCCGCTCTCTTCCTCCCTGACCACCCTGCGCAGGCCGTCGGAGCGACGGGAGAGACCTGGCCTGGGGCCTCATGGACCACACCAGAGAGTGGATGGAGAGATGCCCCAGGAGCCTCACGGGGTGGGGGGGTGCAGGAAGGGGCTTTCCTAGGCCTGGCCAGGAAGGGTGGAAAGCTGAGGGTCCTTGGGGAAAGGGAGGTGACAGGGACCTAATCCCAGTGGGGTCAGGACAGGCTCCCAGCTGGGCCAGCCTGGATGGAGCAGGAGGGAGGCTGGAGTGCTGCAGCAGAAGTGGGGCTTGTGCAAAGGCCCTGGGGTCAGCTCATGTCAGCCCTGAAATCAGACCTTTAAGGGCAGGTGAGGGGGCAGGGCCAGCCGAGGCACTGCTAGGATGCAGGGGCACCTGGGCTTTGTCCTCAGGACAGAAGAGAGACCCGGAAGGAGCTTAAGGAGGGGAGGGGGAGGGGCAAACTCCCATGTTGTAAATCAGAGTTTATCTTTGCAAAGATCACAGACCCAGGGTACAGACTTCCAAAGGCCACAGGAGGGGGAAGGCCTGTTTGTCCCCAAGCTGCAGCCGCCCCTCGGATTCCCCGGAGAAGCCTCCGGACCAGCACCTCGCTTCTCCCCTACGAGCACACATGGATGAATCTGCCCTCTCCGTGCTCCCAGCTCCGTGCCTGGCTCTCTGCCCCTATGCGCTGTGAGTGTGTGTGTGTGTGTGTGTGTGTGTGTGTGTGTGCGTGCGCGCATGCGTGTGTTTACGTGGCTGTCCACAGTGCACAGAGGTGTCAGAGAGGCTGCTGCAGCACAGGACACAGGCCCCTGCGGGGGACGGAGCTGAACTTGGTCAGACCGTGGGAGAGGGCACGCGAGCCCGCTCACGCCCTGAGCTCCTGCCTCCCCGCGGCCCGTTGCAAATGTGAGCAGCGTGCAGGGTCCCGCTCTGGCCGGCGGGGCAAGAGCGGGAGACACACAGGGCCACACGCTTGCGGTGGCAGGCGGCTGGGGCAGCTTGCGGTGGCAGGCGGCTGGGGCAGCCGGGGGGCTCCGGGGACAGAGAGGGTGGACTGATGATCATGAGCCCCGGTAGCCATGGAAAGTGCCCCCCGGGGACGGCTGACCCTGTGTGCCCAGCACAGAGGGGTCTGCGGCCGCCGCGGGGCCTCCGGTGCCCGAGCCCCTCCCCTGGTGGCCCTCTGGCCGTGCCCCGTGTCCGCCTAGTGCCTCCCCCCCACTCCCCTGCCCCCAGGCTTCTTCCGTACTCACCCTGCTCCCCACCGGGGTCAGTGCTCAGCAAGGCTGAAGGCGGGGCCGCCTCTGGAGATGCTCCTTGGGCCCGAGCATCCAGAAGCACCGAGAAGGATGTCCTTTCTGTTCCAGGCGAGGCTTTCAGGCGGCGAGATGCAGAAGGGACGCCCTCAGTCCTGTTTCAGCTTTGAGAAGGTCAGCAAGTGTCACATAAGCAGCTACTACGTGCCCAGCTCTGTGCTGGACACTGAGGGCGGATGAGTGGAAAACGCAGTCTCCACCCGCCGGAGCAGAGGCCACAGCGCTGGCCCGGCCCAGGCAAGGTCCAGGCCTGTCACAGGAGGGGCCAGTCCTTCTCCCCATGTCCTCGGGGTGGCGGCAGGGGCATCCCTGTGACCCTGTGGCTGTGGGATGGGGACCCCATGACAGTGTGCAGGCCAGGGAATGGGGGGTGGGGCCAGAGAGCCCCGTTCCTGCTTGGTGGGGGCCTGCGGATGCGGTCCGCACGGACGCGAGGAGGGAAAGAGGTCTCGAGCACCTCTGGGAGCCCGGAGCCACGCCAAGCGCCCGGGGACCGCCGTGTCAATCATTTGCAAAACTTCTGCCCTTCCACCGACAGGGCTGCGGCCCCCTAGACCACACGGAGTCCCCGGGACCCAGGTTCTCTCCCAGTGCACACTCGGGAGGGGTGCAGCGCCGTCGACCTGTGCATGAGGGGCTAGGAGGGCGCCACTGGCGAGAGCCACGAAGCAGCAGCGGCCCAAACGCCCGCCGCTGCCGCGATGAGCCCGCCAGGGCCCCACCCGCGGAGGAAGGACGGCCGTGATGCCACCCTGTGCCTGAACCTCCAAAACAGTCGGCTCGGGGCGCCTGGAGGCCGCAGTCAGGTAAGCTCAGGCCAAGGTCTCGCGATTTGTGGGGTCGAGCCCCGCGTCCGGCTCTGCGCTGACCGCTTGGGGCCTGGTGGGATTCTCTCTCCCTCTCTCTCTGCCCCTCCCCCATCAAAATGAATAAATTCACTTAAAATAAATTAATTTCCTCAGTGAGAGGAACCAGTCACAAGAGGCCGTACTGTGTGATTGGTGCCCGGAACGGGGAGGCCAGAGAGAGAGATTCAGTGGCCATGAGGATGGTTGGGGGGGGGGGGGGTGGTAGGAGGGATAGTGTCTCCCGGACCGTGACCCCGACGGAGGCCCAGAGTCAGCACCACGCGGGGCCCTGCGGGCAACATCTCCTGGGGAAGCCAACGAGCTTCCAGGCCGTCGGTGTGCACCACCCCCCATCCAGGCCGGGCGCAGACGGCACGGGGTGGGGGTGGGGGGCTCCGATCAGCTGCACGGGAGCAGGGCCTCTGAGAAGCCGGATGTGTGAGCATCTGCAGGGAGAGAGCGGTCCTGGATGGGGGATGCCAGGGAGCGGCTCGGCCTGCAGCAGTCCCAGAGGGCTTCCTGGCAGAGGAGGTGCTTGACCTGTGCCCCTGCTGAAGCGGATCAGGGGACGGTCTCAGTCACCACGCTACCGAGAGGAAGCAGGGAGGAGACATGAGACCCGGGAAGGGCACTGGCCCACATGCCTCCCCAGCTGGCCACGTGCGTGCAGCCACTTCCTGCCCCCCAGAGGGAGGAGCTGAGACACGCGTGAGTGTGTGGCTCTGCCGTGGAGGGACGGGCACCAGTCTGCGGGGACGGATGTCAGGTAAGTGCCCCTTTGCACACCCTGTCCTGGGGACACGCCCTGCCCTGGGGCTGTAGCTGGTCAGCTAACCTTTGATTTTTGTTTTAGTTGGACTGTAAATTGTTTAGAAAAAGTGTTTCCCTCCCTTCATTTAGACAGTGTCCTCGTTAGGGGCGCCTGGGGGGCTCGGTGGGTTGAGTGTCACTTCGGCTCAGGGCTGATCTCATGGTTCAGCAGTTGGTGCGCCGACGGCTCCCAGCCTGGAGCTGCGCCCGATTCTGTGCCTCCCTCTCTGCCCCTCCCCGCCTATGCGCTGTTTCTCAGAAATAACTAGACATTAAAAATAAATAAGTCAACATTTAAAAAAAAACAAGGAAGTGTCTTCGTTACCGGCGTGGAGGCGGGAGTGGGGGGCGGGGCCCGGGCTGTGCGGGGTCTCGTGGAGGCTCGGTGCCTGTGAGGACAGGAGAGCCTCGTGCGGGCCGTGTGGGCGTGCAGGCAGGTATGCGGGCGTGCAAGCAGGCATGCATGCAAGCAGGTGCGTGTGAGGGTGCGTGCGAAGGCACACAGAGCACGTACACATGCACGTCTAGGTGTGCACATGTGATTATGAGCACACACGTGCATCATGTACATCGTGTGAGTGTGTGTGCGCCTGTGCGTGTGTACATGTATGTGCTCGTGCATGTGCACACACGTGTGCAAGCATGTGTGCGATAGAAAGCTCCTGGACAGGTGGGCTGCTTCCCTCCCCCCTTGGTTTCCTAGGGACGTGAGCACACGGTGTGTGCAGGTGAAGGTGACGCGCACACCTACGCTCGGCCCTCAGCAGTGGCTGCGCCCACGTGAGGCATCTCGCAGGAGCCTCCCGCCGCCCCCGCCTGCCCCGTGTCACTTCCCTCTGCTAATTCCACGGAGAACACAGTCAGGGCCCAGAGAGGGCAGACCACTCGGCTGACGGCCCACAGCCACGGGAGCCCACAGACGTCAGACGCCTGGCCCCCTCCCCCACACAGGTGTGGGACCTTCCCCCTGGCCCGGCCCACCTCACAGCCAGGGGTCACAGCGGCTTGGCTCTCCGGGGAGAAGGGACCCTCCCCCCAGCCTCCACCCCGCCCAGGGCATTCCTGGGCATTCCACCAACCCCCACGGTCGCTTTGAAGTTGGCCTTGAAATCTGACGAGGCTTGACCCACCTCTGGATGCCTCTCCTTCCAGGATGGACGCTGCTGCGCTGGCCGCGCCTCGGGAAACAGCCTGCATCTCCCGTGGGGGGTTCCTGGGTCCGCGAACCCCCGGGGCCCCTCCAGCCGGTCATCCCCTGAGCAAGGGCCCCGGGAAGCGGCCGCAGCCCTGGCAGGGCCTTGACCAGGTGCACGGCTCAGGGCAGACGACAGGCAGCCCCAGCCCCCCTCCGGGCTGCTCCCCATCACACGCCCCCCGTGCCAGCCTGGCCCTGGGCGCAGGGGTCACCAGCGAGACCTGGGAGGGCCTCCGGTGGCACTTCCCCCTGGGGACCCTCCCTCTGTTGGGAAGTGTCTCTTCCCTTCCTTTCCAGAAGCGCCACCTCGCTGGCCGCCCCTCACCCTCCTGTCCCCCACACGCCTCTCACGGGGCGGGTCCCCAGGGCTCCGTCCCTCTCTCCTCCTCGGCTGCTCACCGGGGACCATCTCCTCCCCCGCCATCACGCCCTGGAGCCCCAGCCATGTCCTGGGCTCTTTGGCCCGGGTGTCCCATGGGCCCTGAAAGGGAATTCACTTCCTCCCCCCCAAACTCTCCCAACGTGCTGCCTCCCCAGCCCCCCTGCCGGCCTCGCCGGCCTCGCCGTCTCCCTTCCCGCCCTCGCTGAACGCCCGCTTCCTCCGTCTCACCAGCAGCAAGTCCTGCAGCCCCATCCCATTCCCGCCCATCCCTCCCCACCCCCGCTCCGCCCCGTCCACAACGGTGGCCCCTTCCCTGCTCTCCCTGCGTCCAGATGGCCCCCGTCACCCTTTCTCCAGGCACGGAGACCCATTCTGGCTGTGATGGAGGCGTCTGTAGCAGGCTGACATTTAACTAGAAACTAGAGCAACTAGAAAAAAAAAAACTCTTTTTAAAATGTCTGGAGGCCGCAGCGGGTCCCCCAAGCCACCAGGACTTGGTGGCAGGAGCTCAGACAGAGGCAGAGACGGCCCGACACTGGGGGCGTTCGACAGATCCTTAAGCTGCTCAAGGGGGAAAGTCCAAACAGGGAGCTGCTGACAGTCAGAATAGAGTGTTAGCATCACCGTCCTCAAGAGATACAGTCTGATGTTCAAGGTCCCCCGACGAGCAGGAGTCCCAGGAAACACCTCAGGTTCTCAGGGGACGCCCAGGGCAGGATGTGGTCTGGAAGAGAGCGTGAGCCAGAGGGAGAGGAAGATTTGCACAGACTGCAGTGCAGCCCGGAGTCAGCTCACCCCCCGGGTGGGCTGAAGCCCACGCCCTCCCTCGCTGCCCACCCGTCAGGGGCGCAGCAGCCTTCTCTGGAGGAGTACAAGACCATCCAGAACCTCGGCAATCCGTTACCCCAGTGCCTCGCGTCCAATCCAAAGCTACCAAGCGAAATGAGAAGCAAGGTCAAGACAGGAAATAGACAATAGAAACAGACCCACAACGACCCAAGCATTGCTGTTCTCACCTTGCAGTTTAATAACTGTGACTAATATGTTCAAGAAAATCATTGACAAGATGGAGAATTTTAGTGCAGAAAAGGAATCCGTAAAGAGTGTTCAGTAGAGGGGCGCCTGGGTGGCTCAGTCCGACTTCGGCTCAGGTCAGCATCCCCTGGTCTGCGGGTTCGAGCCCCGCGTCGGGCTCTGTGCCGACAGCTCGGAGCCTGGAGCTGCTTCCGATTCTCTGTCCCCCTCTCTCTCTGCCCCTCCCCTGCTCACGCTCTGTCTCTCTCTGTCTCTCAAAAAAATAAAATAAAATGTTCAAATTGTTCTTTTAAAAAAGAAATATTGAAGAGAGGTCTTTGGGCAGAGGAAACAAGCCCAGAAATACAGAAATGAATGAAAAGCTACAGAAAGGGATCTAAAGAGAGTAGGTGAATGATAGTCATTTATAAGCAGAATTAAAGTGAACATCACGTAACACATACAGCAGGACATGGGTGAGCAGAGTTGGTACGGCCTTCTAGCGTGTTCTAGCACTATCTGCAGCGGGGTGAACGTACCACTTCGAGTCTGTCTTTGATAAATCAGGAACGCAGTAAAGAAGAGAAGAAAAACATAGAAAACATGGGGCAAGCGGAAAACGAATATGAACATGGTAGATATAAACACTTATAATTCCATTAAATATAAATAGCCTAATATTTAATAATTACATTAAATATAAACAGACTAACACGCCACAGGCAAAGATTGGCAGACTATATTCCAGCACGTGCATTATAGACAAGACGTATGTTAAAATACAAGCGCATAGAAAAGTCGAGGGTACGGAAAACTAATCACTGCAAACTCTGGCCCAGCTGAAAGCTGGTGGCGCTGAGCTGCCCACAGATAGAATAGTCTGCAGGGCACGATTCGTCACTAAGGACAAACACGTAATGACTAAAAGGTGGTTCCACCCAGAATGACTTGTGCGCGTCACCAGACAGCTCCAGAATACAACAGGCAAACGCTGACGGAACAGAGGTGCGACTCCGGTTGTGACGGCGTCCGGGACACAGCCGTGGACACCCGACTCACACCTGGCCCCGCGGGTCTGCGCGCCCCGCCCCGCCCGCCTGTGACCTGGCCTCGCCACTCCAGCCCCAGCTGCCCCCCCGCAGCCCAGGGCCTTTGCAACACTCCGGCAGACGCCTCGGTCGGCCACTCGAGGTCTTGGCTCTTGTGACCCTCCCGCCCGCCCCCAGCCCCGCCTGCTGCGCTGCAAGGTGGTCTCCTGAAGCCCCATGTCTGCGTGGCCGTGGAGGCTTTGTGACGCGCCTGTGTGTCCGCGAGGCAGCACCCCCGCACCCTTGTTCTCCAGCACCCCTGCAGGCTGGTGCGTGCTGGGCGTCTAGCAGGGGCCCCAGGAGGCCCTGGGGACGGGCGGACGTGGACGGGGGACAGGGCTGGGAAGGCAGCGGGCACGGCCCCCACAGGGTGCTGGTCCAGAAGCCTTCCTGTGTCTCCTTCACGCTTTTAAACTTTTGCGCAGAAGCCGGAACGCCGGCCTCCACGCTCATTCTCAGGGTCTCTGCGCTGTCGCTGTCACTCAGTCTGAGTCACACTGACAGCTGGAACAGCACGGAACTGCAGATGTGGACGCCTGTGGCCTGTCCCCAGAAGGGGACCTCTCTGTCCTGCGTCCCCGGGTGCCAAGTCCCCGGGGAGCCGTCCGTACCAGCCGGATTCCACCCGGGCAGTGGGCTGAGGCAGGGCTGAGAGGACACGGGGTCGGGGGCTGGGGACAGGTCAGGGCGACATGTCCCAAAGGAGGGACAGAGCTGGCAACCGGACAAGGATGCCAGCGTCCTGATGGCTGTGGGCCTGCGCTGGTGACCCAGGGGTCCCGGTGAGTGAGTGCCCCCACCAAGGGGTGGGGGGGCTCATCCCGAAACGTGCTGCTGGGTGGACACAGGCGGGCCCCGGCTGGGGCTGCGGGTGACATCAGGCAGCTCGCCTAGGCCTGGGGCACAGCAGGAGTCCCCCAGGCTCAGTCGGGGCCTCTGACACCCCAGCAAGCCGCTCACCGTGGACATTCGCTCTGGGCACTGTAGGGGTAGCGCCAGCCCCATTTTACAGGTGAGGAAACTGAGGCAGGGATTATATCTGCAGTAGCACGGTGGCTGGAGCCGGAAAGCGGGCTCAGTGACGTCTAACTCCCAAACCCTCCTTTTCCGCTACACTCGTGTGCTGAGGGCCACAGGGCACGACCGCCTTGCCCGCCCTCTGTGCCCAGATGTACCCCCGTCCGGGCATTCTTCCCCGTCCCTAGTCTGCGTGGTCCTCAGTCCCCAGCCGTCCTTTCAGACCCGACCACACGTCTGGGAGACTGACCCCCAAGGACGAGCCCCCCGCGCTCCCCTTGTGCTTCCGGAGCCCCGGGCAGGCCGTGGAGGTGCCACCCAGGGCGCCCGTCTGTCTGCTCCTTGGGGGCGGGGCCCTTCCAGCCCGCCCAGCGCCAGCACCCGCCCGCGCCCACACACAGTAGGTGCTAGTGATCGCTTTTGAAATAAACAAGTCTTTTAAAATCAGTTCCTTTCCGCTCATCACGGCAGGTGAGCCCGGCCACGCGCTCCGCGGCACCTTCTCTGGGCACACGGTACAGCCGGCTCTGCTTCTGAGCCGCACGAGCGCTTTCTTCCGCAGTGACACCCGCCGCGTTGCTGGTCTCCTCGTTGTCCTGGGCACGAGATGAGCCGCCGGACCGCGCTCCCTGGCGCACCTCGGGGAGCCCTTCCCGGGGGGCAGAGCCGCGCCGTCCCGGGGCCCCCCGAGCCCGCGCTGGAGGAGCCTGGACGGGCCACACGGCTGGTGAGAGATGGAGCCCGGATTGGACACTGGTCCCCAGGCTTCCCAGCAAACAGGACCCGCCCCCGATATCTGCGCTAAGAAAACCTACGTAATTATCAGAAAGGGAAAACGAATATAATTCCCAAGTTAGGGAGTTTTCCCGCGTTGATGTGTTCTCATTAGAGAAATTAGTGCGTGGAGAGTATTTTCTGGGAAGAGGCTGCGAGAAAGGAAGGAAGGCGGCCCCTCCCCTGACCTGCGGGCCGGGGAGTGCGCCCCGTAGTGGCCGCGTGGGGAGCGCAGGCCGGGCGCAGGAGTCACGCACTCGACTTCGCAAAGGCAGAAACAGAAAGGAAACGACCTCCCACTGATTCCCCCCCACTTTTTCCCCCCGGTTAATTCTCCCTTCCGCGCTCTCTCCCCTGTGCGTGTGCGCTGCAGAGACTCGCAGGTGCGTCAGGGAACGGGTCAGGGACAGCGGGGGAGGAGGCCAGAGGCCAGAGGGAGACCCGGAGCACGCAGTCTTCCCATTCTGCCCACATTCTGCCCCACCACAAACACCCGTGTCCCTGGACGCCTCGTCACCTCTCTGAGCCTCAGTTTCCTCCTCCGCAATGTGGGCACGGGTCTCCACGCCACGGGAGTCTCAGGGAACACAGGCGGAGCGGCCCCCAGACAGTGCCAGGGGATGTGGGCACGGCGTGCGGGGTTCTCACGGGGCAGGTACGCGGATCGGGAAGACACAGTGGGGTCTTCTAGATAAACTACCCTCCAGATGCTGCTGACGGCTGTGTTCAAAAGCAATGTCCCGTGGCTTGGTGGTCATTTGAATCTACACGTGTGACAAAATTACATACAATTAACCATGAGCGTGCACACACACGTGTGCGCACATACGTGCATACACACACACCTGCACACACACGTACACACACGCACGGAGCTGGCACAGCCTGAGAGCAGGGAGGACTGTGTCCCCGTCAGTGTCCCCAGCTCCTCTGGTGCCCTTGTTCTTCACGAGACCATGAGGTGAGGGCAGAGGATGAATTTCCAGGTCTGCAGGCAAGACTGAACCGGCCCTGACACTTCTGACCAAATCGCACTCGAGAGGCCTCCACTTTACGCTCCAGAACTCTCCAGAAGCTCCTCGGCGCCGACCCCCTGTGCCCAGGCAGCCTCCGTGGCCGACACGCCTCGGCACGTGTGTACCAGGCGTGGTTCCAGATGCGTCCTGTGTACCAGCTGACGTGGCCCCTCACACGCCCGCTGAAGTAGGTCCCAGAGCATCTGCTTGTAAGACGGTGTCCTGTGTCCACAGCTGATCTGGACCCGGGCAGACGGACCCTGGCCGTGGGCTCTGAACCCGGTCGCCACGGATTCAGCGTCTGTGGGAGAAACTTCTCCCGCCTCTGCTGTTCCGGCAACGCGAGGGTGCCGGCCAGGCCGCCCAGCTCCCACACCTTTGGGGCTCGCTGCGGCCCTTGTGGGGAGGGCCCGCTTGCCCCTCCCCTTGCAAGGAGGCCTCCCCTCACCGGCTGCGGGTGCCCCGGACTGATCTGAGTGGAGGCCCCCCGCGGGCCGCCCTTGCTAGAGGCCGGGCCCACCCACCCCCTCTCCCGTCCGCTTGCGCTGAAGGACGGGGACCCGGGCCAGGCCTCCCCGAGCAGCAGCAGCAGCTGTCCTGGGCCACGCTGGCGCTCCTGTGGCCGACGCACGGCCTTGGTTTCTGTTCCCTGCCCCGCCCGTGAGGGAGAGGTAGGACTTAGGGGAGGGAGAGGCCTCTGAGAACCGCAGGCTGCTGTGCAAGCGCCCGCACCGGGGCCGCACTGGGGACTGGAGAAAACCAGCTGGAGGAAGGTGGCTGTCCCCGCCCCACGGACACTACTTGGTGGTGGGCGTCCTTGGGGCAGTCCTGGTGGAGCGGTGGGGGGGGAGGAACAGGCAGAGGCCTCCCTCGGGGCCCCAGCTGTTATGCCAACGTGGAGGTACATCCACCCCAGGTTTCTAAGCTCCATGTGGTTGGTCATGCCAACCTCCACTCAATGTTTCACCAGAACTTTCTGTGACACAGGACACTGGGCGTTTCTCACACTTCTAATACACTCTTCCTCCGTCTCTTGATGCTCAGTTCTCACTCCATCTTCCTCTTTCCTCTCATCATCCCCCTTCTCCATCACCTCCCTTCCCCATCACCTCCCTTCCCTATCACCTCCCTTCCCCATCATCCTCCTTCCCCATCATCCCTCTTCCCCATCATCCCCCTTCCCCATCACCTCCCTTCCCCATCACCTCCCTTCCCTATCACCTCCCTTCCCCATCATCCCCCTTCCCCATCA
>NW_024080695.1:1945923-2000830 GCF_003009895.1 Hyaena hyaena
CCCTTCCCCATCACCTCCCTTCCCCATCACCTCCCTTCCCCATCACCTCCCTTCCCCATCATCCCCCTTCCCCATCACCTCCCTTCCCCATCATCTCCCTTCCCCATCACCTCCCTTCCCCATCATCTCCCTTCTCCATCACCTCCCTTTCCCATCATCTCTCTTCCCCATCATCTCCTTTCCCATCATATCCCTCTCCATCAACTCCCCTTCTCCATCACCTCCCTTCTCCGTCATCTCCTTTTACCCATTTCCCCTGCAGGATCCTCTCTCTCTGCCCATGGCAGTTGCCACTCCTTGGGGCTCTGTTCCCTGCTCTCTGACTCCCTCACCCTGTGCCCTGTTCAGGGGATCCATCGTTGCCCATGACTCAGCTGACCCCCCTTGATGGGGGCTCCAAGTCTGTGTTTCAGTGCAGGGCTCTGTCTTGGCTCCAGACCCTCCATCCACTGGCTGTGGTTACTCCAGGTGGGAGTTCCAGGGACTCTGCACACTTACCTCTGACCCACGTGCCCTTCCCACCTGCCAGCCCACCTGTCAAGTTCACCCCTCCCTCCATCACTCCACACACACACTGCCCACTCACCTCCACCTGAAGATTGGCCCAGAGGGGCACCAGTCAGTTCCCCACAGCACTGTTGTTACAGGATGGATGCCTGGAGCACCTCACAGGCCCAGCGGGTGTGGGAGAAACATGGAAACACTGATGTGAAGAATCCGAACCTATCAAGTCCAAACTTTCAATTTACAGTAAAGGACACCAGCCCAGCTTGAGGCAGCGACTTGACCAAGTTCACTCCATGGTAGGTGCACTTTTCTTTACACTGACTGCCATTGCCACATGCCGTGGGCGGCTGTATTGGGTGACTGGCTTAAACAAGAGGCATTTATTTCTCACGGTGCTGGGGCTGGAAATCCAAGCCAAGTGCCTGCTAATCCATTTCCTGGTGAGAGCTTGCTTCCTGGCTTGCCGATGGCCACCCTCTGACTGTCTCTTCCATCATCCCCCTTCCCCATCACCCCTTTCTCCATCATCCGCCTTCTCCATCATCCCCCTTCCCCATCACCCCCTTCTCCATCATCCCCCTGGTGAGAGCCTGTTTCCTGGCTTGCCAATGGCCACCGTCTCATCGTGTCTTCACATGCACGTCTTCACTAGAGGGAGCTCTGGTGTCTCTTCTTCTTACAAGGGCACAAATCTCACCATGAGGCCCACCCTCATGACCTCCAGTACCATTTCACTTCAACATAGGGCTTCAACATAGAAATTTGGGGGACACAAACATTCAGTCTATAGCAGTGATGCAGTGGATACTGAGGTGAGCAAAGGAGACAAGGGCCTTCAACCAGGGAGCTAATATCCTGGGAACTTCCTACAGAGAGAAGGCAGTTTGGCCAAGATTTCAAGTTCATATTTCTTCTCATGATACAATGTTTTTATCCCACACGACTCTTAAGTCATTATCTTGTTTGATTCTTTGAGGGGAGCAGGGAAAATCTTATCATTCCCCTTATGTAGATGATAACATCTTAGCCCCTTCCCTAGAGCCAAAACAGGGTAGAACACACCCATTCATCTACCATCCATCCATCCATCCATCCATCCATCCATCCATCCACCCATCCATCCATCCATTCACCCATCCACCCATCCATCCACACATCCACCCATCCATCCACCCATCCACCCACCCATCCTTCCATGAATTTATTGAACCAAGATTTCCTGAACAACCACTAAGGTCAGGGCCCTCTCCATCCTTCACCAAGTTAATGGAAACTCTAAGAATCTCCTCCATTTGCTGCTCCACCAAGCCTCTCCAAGGCTTAATGGAGCCTGGACCTTTGGGCCTTCCACACACCGTCAGGCTGCTGGTGGCCGTGATGACCAAGCCTAGGCCCCGCAGAACCACTCTGGGCACTCCTCCCATCCAACAGAACCTTTGTCTACAACCCACAACAAAATTTCCAGCATTCAGGGGATCCCTAGGACCCTTCTTACTCCCGAGGCTGAGTGTATGGGGGTTCCCACCGCAGGGAAGGGATGGGCATGCCTTTTCTTCCCGCCCATTGCTTCATCTGCTGGGGCCTGAAAATTGATCTTCCATAAAAGAGGGCCCAGCCGAACTCAAAATGGGAAACAGACCCTAGGCAGCCAGGGAGCGGCTGGCCCAGACAGCCTGGGATCAAAGCAGACTCGGCTGTCCATGAGCCCCAGCACGGTGTCTGGTTATCAAATTTGCACTTGGCAGTGTCTCTCTGCTCCCTCTCCTGGAGGAAGGGAAGACCCAGCCAAGCCCAGAAGATGCCCCGGGCATGGCGAGGCCAGAACGATGCCCCAGGCTGCTGATCTCCTGCCTCTTGCACAGGCACTGCTGTGGGGGCCTCGTTCTTTAAGTGTCAGCTGTATGCCCAGCAGTTTACATTCAGCAAGTGCAGTCTGCATTACAACTTAGGTGAGCAGGTGCAAGGCCATGTCCACACTTACCCCATCAGGAGGCCAAGTTGGCCACCCATGTTCCCAAGGCCAACGTGCAGCAGAGCTGGGACACGGGCCTCCAAAGTCAGTGGCCTCCCAAGGTCTGATGCAGCTTCTTCACTTGGCTCCATGTTCTCCCGAGTGAGGAGCTGAGAGTCTGGGTACCGTTGTGGGAGCAGGGCCTCTGGCAGGAATAGAACACAAGGAGAACCCCGCCTGCTGGGAAGGTGAAAAGGGAATAAAGAAGGAAAAAGCAGGACACCAGGTGCACAGCCTCCCATAGATCTCTGCATCAGCTAGCTTTTGCTGCGTAACAAAGCACTCTCCACTGGCAGATGACTGTACAATGATCATTTCTGGCTCGTGTGTCTGTGGTTGGTGGTTGGGGGGGGGGGACTGGGGAGCCCCGGTCTGCACGTGTGTCACCCTCTGGCAGGCCAGCGGGGCCGTGTTCTCATGGTGAAGGCAGGGGGGCCCGAGGGAAGCAGAAACGCACGGGGCTCCTGAAGGCCGAGCCTTGGAGCTGGCATGTGTTGCTTCTACCTCATTCTGTTGGTGAGAGGGAGTGGCAGGGCCGATGGGAGCCACAGTCACGAGCACTACTGGGTCACACGGCCAAGGTCGAGGGAGAGGACGCAGGACACTTCGCCCATCAGGGGCCCGTGGGGTCCGCGGTCTGCACACTGCTGCAGCTGCCCCGTCCCCTGCCCCGGCCAGGCACCAGCCCCCCTCCTCACCTCCATCCCGTCCGTTCCCCTGAACACCCGAGCGTCCACCCGCATGGAGGCCAAGCCCGGCTCGGCCACCGGCCCCGGCAGTGGCCCCTGGCCCCGGGCACTGGACCACGTGGGCCTCGGTCTTCTTCCCCGAGGGCCCCGGGGGCCTGCCAGGCACGCCGCCCGCCCCTGCCCACCTCTTCCCTCCCCGCCCCCGCTGGGGCCCCGCGAGCGCCCGCCGACCGGCCCCGTGCGGCTGCAGCAAGACGGATGGTGCTGCCTCGGGCTTCACCTCTGCCGGGCTCGGCCTCGTCCATTATCGGCCGAGGGTGCCTGTCATCACACTCCAGGCGCAAATCAGAATCAAATGTGTTGCCTGAGACAGTGCGAACGCTCCATTTCACATTTGCAAAAAATCTGGGAGGGGGGCAGAGCTCTCTTCTGCCGACTTGAAAGGGAAGGAGAGGCGGCAAGGAGAGGAAGGAGCTGTGATAATTCTTTAAAACTTTGTTTTTCATTTTCCCCTCCTGGCTCCTTGGGCTCCGCGAGAGAGCGGGTCGAATCCCACAAGAAAGCGGGCGCGGTCGGCCTAAGCAAAGCCACGTGTCGTTGCAGCTCTTTAGATGTCTTGAAATGTTTTTCAAATGTCCGGGCCCCCAAACTCTCAAATATGCTTGCTGGGGAGCGCCCCCCACCGAGGCCGGCGGGGCCGTCTGTCAGATGCAAGGCAGCGCCGGCCGGTACCTTCCACAGACCCGCCGGTGCCCTGCGAGCGTGGGGTCCTGGAGGAGGACACCGCCCACCGGTGGCCCCCGGGGAGCACTTCCCTCCCGGAGCCCAGGTCAGCCCCCCCTCCCGAGGTAGAGAGGCGAGGCGGCCCGGGGCACCACGGCCAGAGCCCCGACCTGCTGGCCCCTCTGGAGGGCCCGCACCTTCCCGCCCGGCGCGTGCCCTCCCTCGGTCATTTCTCCCCCAGTGCTCCCCCTCGCTCCTCCTCACACGCCCATGGGGACCGGAGGCTCCGCGCCCCGGATACCTCCGTCCCCGCCCAGGCAGGCCCAGCCGTTGATGCCTAAATTAGGATCACAGAGTGAGGTCCCTCCCTTGGTCTCCAGGGCATCCCCGAGCTCTCGCGGACTTAGCCTGTGACCATCGCATCCGGGAGTTTCCTCTCGCTCTTCCTTCCACCCCGAGGCCGGCCTAGAAGGTCGCACCCACTGGACTTCTGTGACCTGTGCCTTCCTCTTGGGTTTGGCCAATAGGGAGCCCCAGCAGGGATCGGAGGGAGGGAGAAGAGCAAGGTCAGGGTCCTCAGTGCCCTGAGGGTCTTGTAACTGAAGGTCACACTGTCCCCTGCTCGTCCCCCCTCTCCCCTCCTCCTCTTCCTCCCCTCTCGCCGGGGCTGAGATGACGGCCCTCCCCTGTCCCATCAGGACAGCTCAGTGCTGATCCCGGCACTAAACCCTCCCTGTGGTCCCCCACACACCCACCTCCGTCCCCTGGCTCTGTCCGGCGACCCTGGTTTAAGTGTGTCATGTGACCATGTTGTCCCTCGATGACTCGCCTGTATCTCTGAGCAGCGAGCTCTGGTGTGGCCAGCGCGGGGGTCCGGGCTCAGCCGCTGCCCCGTGGAGGCCAAACACAGAGGCCAGAGCCCGACTCAGTGAGCCTGGGCCAGCCCCCTGCGCCCTTCACCTTTGATAATCCCCACAACAGCCAGGGGACGGGCCTCGCTGTTAATCCTGTGAAAAAGAGACACAAAGACGGAGCAGTTTCTACACTGGGCAGGTTACGGCGCAGCCGCTGGCCAAGGTGAGGAGGAAACCGTGAGAGGGGAGGGACTGCGGCGGGAGCCAGGCCGCTCCGGAGCGAAGAGCAGGGACCGGGGTGCGAATCCGAGCTCTGCCCCAGCCGCGTGTGATCCCGGGCAGGTGTCTGAACGTCTCCGTGCTCCATCCTCTTTACCTGCACAGCAGAGCAGGGAAGTCCTGCCCAGACTTCTTTCTGAGCCCAGATGTCGTGCGGGTCAGATGAGGAAGCGACTGTAGGTGCCCGGCCCTGCCTGGGAACACCACCAGGGCCGCAACTCGTCGGCGACCTGGGATCCCAGCCCTTCTTCCCAGGTGCCATCACGAGCTCACGGAAAACACACGGGCCCCTCCTCGGTCAGCCCCCTGCCAATGGCCTGACCACAGCCTCCCCTGCCCCACCCCCATTCCTGTGCATTCAGTTCATCACAGACCATGGAACTAAGCACGAAGCCACAACTACACAAGTTCTAGAAGAAAATTAGAGAAAAGCGTAAATATATTTGGACAAGCAGATTCGTAATAGGACACAAAAGCACACACATAAAGAAAAAATACTCTGGACTCTATCAAAGTTGCTTGGCAAAAGAAGCTTTTATTTTATTTTTTTAAGTGTTAATTAATTAATCTTAATGTTTATTTTTGAGAGAGAGACAGAGAGAGAGAGACAGAGTGTGAGTGGGGGAGGGGCAGAGAGAGGGAGACAGAATCTGAAGCAGTTCCAGGCTCTGACCTGTAAGCACAGAGCCCAACGCGGGGCTCAAACTCAAAAACCATGAGATCATGACCTGAGCCAAAGTTGGACACTTAACGAACTGAGCCACTAGATGCCCCAGTGTTTATTTTTGAGAGAGACAGAGAGAGAGGAGAGAGAGAGAGAGAGAATGGGGGAGGGGCAGAGATATGGGGGGGCAGGGCAGGGGGACAGAGGATCCAAAGCAGGCTCTGTGCTGACATCAGAGAACCCGACATGGGGCTCGAATTCACAAACCGTGAGATCCTGACCTGAGCCGAAGTTGGTCTCAGGTCACTTAACCCACTGAGCCACCCAGGCGCCCCTGCAAAAGAAGCTTTTAAAGAAAATAAAAAAAAACACAAGCCACAGGTTGGGAGGAAAGATCTGAAAAATACTATCTCGTAAAGACCTTGTATCCGGAATATATATTAAGAAAAAGTCTCTGGGTAATCAATAAGATAAACCAAAATTAAAAATGGGCAAGACAGGGTCACCTGGGTGGCTCAGTCGGCTGAGCATCTGACTCTTGATTTAGGCTCAAGTCATGATCTCACGGTCATGAGATCGAGCCTGGCATCTGGCTTCGCACTGAGAGTGGAGCCTCCTTAGGATTCTCTCTCTCTCTCTCTCTCTCTCTCTCTCTCAAAATAAATCAATCAACATTTGAAAAATGTTTTTAAACTGGGCAAGAGATTTGAACACTTAAACAGAGAGGACAGATTCGCGGCCAACACGCGTGTGGAAAGCAGTGCAACATAGCTAATCATCGGGGAGCGCCCATGGAAGCCAGGATCTGCCACTGCCCCCCGACAACGATGGCGAAGAAAAGATTGGCGGCACCAAGTGCGGGCGGGGACGTGGCCCCACTGGGGATCTGACGCCCTGCTGGGGACGCTGTCGCAGGCAGCAAGGCCTCCTCGGAGCCAGCCGGGCCGTTTCCTGTGAAGTTAAAGGTATCTGCCCTGTGATCCGGCTGTTTCGCTGCTGTTGATTTACACGGGAGACACGGCATCACGCGTCCCCACAGAGGCCCACACGCGAGTGTGCGTGCACAGCAGGCGTGTCACAGTGGCCTGCTCACTTTGTGTGTGTGTTTTTAACCATTATGCACTCGCGAATCTAAACATTTACTGCACGCCAGGCGGCTGCACCTAATGTTTGCTTTACCCTTAGAGGAGCTCAGATGTCCATGTTTGGTCAATAGAGGCCTCATCTCGTTGGTTTCTGAGTTTTTTTGTTTGTTTGTTTCAACATTTATTTTTTGTTTTATTTTGTTTTGTTTTGTTTTATTTTATTTTATTTTTTAACGTTTATATTTTTGAGTCAGCAAGCAGAGGAGGGGCAGAGAGAGAGAGGGAGACACAGAATCCGAAGCAGCTCCAGGCTCCGAGCTGTCAGCACAGAGCCCGACGCGGGGCTCGAACCCACGAACCGTGAGATCATGACCTGAGCCGAAGTCGGACGCTCAACTGACTGAGCCACCCAGGTGCCCCAGTGTGCTTTTAGGCAAATGGTACCAAACCATACACACTTCTCCCACCTTGCTTTTCTTCACTTATCAACACATGCCCCAAATCACCCCTTTTGTATTAACTGTTGGCACTGGACCACAGCGCAACAGGTCACCTTCCCCAGAGTCTGATTTGAAGCAATACCTTTTTATTCCCAGCTAACAAGTACAAAACGGCTGGCCGGCTTGTCTGTCTTCAGTCACCTCTCTTCATCCTTCCCACCTGTGATGGCTGAGGCTGTCTCAATTTCTTAAAAGTAATTCAAACAATTGAATGGAAATAATTGAAATAATTAATTTAATTAATTGAATGAATTTCAAGACCAACATATTTAGGACTCATTCTATTCCTCTGCTATGGCTTTCTTCTCCCTGGACTCACCTCTAATGTGTATTAGATGTCATGTGCATATACTCTGTAGCTGTTACTTTCTCTAACATCTTCTTTTTCCTCTTTATATAACTAGTTTCTGAAATTTTTCTCTTCGTTTTTTAAAGAGCACCTGCAGTCTTCACTTGTTCTCAGGAGCCTTCTGGCATATACTTGCATTTATTCCTAAATATCTCTGGGTTCCATCCCCCGTGGGTACTTCTAATTTTGGTTTCTATTGTATTTGTGTTTCATTGTCTTCTACCATTGTCTCAGCTCTTTTTCATGGCTTGGAAGAATTAGGTCTTCACATTCTTGATGGATTTTTGCTTTCATTGTATTTGGGACATCACTCCAGTGTCTACTCTCCTTTTTTTTTTTTTTAAATGTTTTATTTATTTCTGAGAGAGAGATAGTGTGAGCAAGGGAGGGTCAGAGAGAGAGGGAGATACAGAATCCGAAGCAACTCCAGGCTCTGAGCTGTGAGCACAGAGCCCGACGCAGGGTTCAAACCCACGAACTGTGAGATCATGACCTGAGCCAAAGTCAGATGCTTAACCAACCGAGCCACCCAGGTGCCCCTACTCTCCCTTTTACAATATCTTTATTTAGGGTGTCATTAGGATCCTTTGAGATGCTCATTTTTATGTGCAATTAGTGAATCTGAGTTTTATTTTGCTTTTAAATTTTTAAATATTTATTCATTTTTGAGAGACAGAGAGAGTGTGAGCAGGGGAGGGGACGAGAGAGGGAGACAGAATCTGAAGCAGCTCCAGGCTCTGAGCTGTCAGCACAGAGCCCGATGTGGGGCTCAAACCCACAGACCATGAGATCATGACCAGAGCTGAAGTCGGATGCTTCACTGACTGAGCCACTCAGGCACCCCTACAATTTTATTTTTTACCTGTATTTTTCCTGCATTGTCAGATATCTAGAGAAAAACATTCTTTGGGCTTTAAAAAAAAAAAAAGAGAGAGAGGGATCTTTACTGTATTAATTAGATCAAGCAAAATAGTTTCTAACAATGAAGCCATGCCATAAATATTGGTTGAGCACCTACATTGTGCCAAGCTGCTTTCAGGCAGTATCAGTGAGGACACATCAGTGGACTTGCCCCCAGAGGGGAAGAGAGACGACAGGCAGGTGGGAATTTCAAAGAGAGGAGCTCCTAGGAATGAAGGGAAGGGGGTGCCGGTGAGGATGGAGAATGTCACAGGGAAGTAGGCAGATAGGGAAGGTCTCAACAAGGATGCTGCATTTGGGCTGAGAACTAACTGGTGGCCTAGGGAAGAAGGTTCCAGATTGAGGCTATGGGATTCCAAGTTTGCAGAAATAAGGACAAATGGCTGGGGTGTGTGGTGTCAAAAGCAAAGAAGGGAATGGCAGGAGATGCCACCAGAAAGGAGGGGCTGCTGGAACACAAGTGGCTTGTGGATGAGCTGGCAAGGAGTTTGCATCTTGCTCTGGGAAGATGGGAGCCATAGATTGTTTAACACCAGAGATACGGTCTCACTCGTGTTGCAGGAGGGTGTCTTGGTCACTCTGTGGAGAAAGGGTTCTAAGGAAGCAACGACAGAAGCCAACAGGTGAGCTCGGAGGCTGCAGCTGTGGTCAAGAGGGGACCCTAGCAGGGCAGGTGAGAGCAGGTATTCTCAGGAAGATGCAAGTCTTTCTCCCGTGGGTCCCACAGCAGCTCTGCGAGGGTCGCAGATGGGGGCCTGAGGTTTATAAAGGACACGACTGGACAGGAGGGACCAGATCCGAGGGCCTGCACAAGGGGGTGGAAGAACGTCATGCCTTAGTACATGTTCACCATATTTTGTTGATATTATTGGATGTGCAAGATTTTAGTTTTGACTCAAAACTGGTATTTTTTTTTCTGAGAGAGAGAGAGAGAGAGAGAGAGGCAGCGTGAGCAAGGGAGGGTCAGAGAGAGAGGGAGACACAGAATATGGAGCAGCTCCAGGCTCTGAGCTGTCAGCACAGAGCCCGGCACAGGGCTCAAACCCATGAACCGTGAGATCATGAGCTGAACCAAAGTCGGACGCTCAACCGACTGAGCCACCCAGGCGCCCCAGGCTCCAAAACTGATGTTAATCCTCAATGGGACTTTGTTTGCAGTTTCCCCAAAGCTTCTGACATGTGGTCACACTTGACCTTCCTACAACCCCCCAGAGCAACCAACGCAAGTTCTACGTGTCTCTGCTCTATGGACAAGGAAACTGAGGCCCAGGAGCCTCCTTCTCTTTAAAACCCCACTCAAGTTCACCCACTCGGCCCGTGTGGAAACGGCCCTCTGGCCTGAGAGTGTGTGCTGAACTTCAGTTTGCTCAAACACACAAGTGACAATGAGTAAAGCCAACTGACGGCCCTTGCATGGCCTCCGTGGGTGGAACCAGCTTAGTACACAGGTGCTTGGCGATGTTTTTGAGTGAAAGGATGACCAGGGTCCTGCCCCTGGGTGTGACACTTCCTTTGTACCTGCTGGGAGCTCTGAACCTTCTTCCTTACAGGACATCTGTCTACGGGCCTGCTGTGTCCCCCACACCACGCCTGTCGCCGGCTCCTGAAGGCAGGGACAAGGATCTCCTTCATTGTCCGCACCGTGTAACTTTGTGCCTGGCAACAGGGCGTGTCGGTGAATGAGTGTTGGGTGAGTTAAGGGAGCGTCACGCGCGGGAGTTGGAGGGGACAGGGGATCTGGAAAGTCCCCGAGGGCCAGGTCAGGGCGGAGCCCAGTTGGCCCTTGGAGAAGGAGGAGCCGGCTGAGGGGCGGCCGGGCCCGCGGTCAGCACCAGGGACAGCTCCCAGAGCACCTGCGGGTCCCTGTCCCTGTCCCGCCCGGCCTTCCAGGAACATGACCCCAAGCTCAGACTGGGGGGGCGGTCCCGGTTCTCCCTCCGTCTGCTGGGGCCCAGGATGTGTCAGATGGCGTCACATCCTTTCCGCAGAGGGTGTGGGCTCCACGGCCGGTTCTGACCCCTCGGGCTGATGGGCAGGTGAAGGTAATGGGAGACGGCTAACCCTCTAGGACAGACACGCAGAGAGGGGACAGAAGGGCATTTTACTGCCATGGTGGCTGCGCACGGGGTCCAGGGGCACCAGCCCCAGCCAGGGGAGATATTTTTGAGTGAACAGTGGTTCACTCGTTAACAAGACGAGCAGGACACTGGTCTGGGGGCCGGCAGCTTGACCCCAGACCGACCTTACGAAGTCTGCATCGCAAAGCCTTCTCTCTCCCTCTGATCGACCACTGCACAGGCAGACGGAGGCCTGAGCCCGGTGTGGACCAGAGGCCGGGACCCTTGACTGAGACGGTCTCCAGGGGAAATAAGCTTTCTGTCTTGGGGAGTGAAGAGGGGGCTCCAGACAGGCCTGAGCAAGGAGGGGGCTGGGACCCAGGTCTGCCTCTCGCCAGCTTGTGGACCTCAGGCGCAGCCCCGCTTCGGATCAGAAAGCGCAATCACCTCTGCTTGGCCACCTGCTGGGGACGGGGCTGGCAGAGACCCGAGCGCCCCACCCCCTCTCGCCCTCCACGCTGGCCATGTCCATGTCCGAGTGCTGGTGCCAGGAGACGAGGGGCTGGGGCTGGGGTGTGTTCCCTTCGCCATCTGCTGACCGTCACACTGCACCCTCTTCCCAGAAAACCTTCTAAATTTAGGGCAACATCTTCACTTCTGATGAGAAAGGCTGTGCGGGTAACCAGAATGGCCCAGAGCAGGGCAGCAGCGGCCTGGCGGGGGTGGGGGTGCGCGGGGCAGGGAACTGCTAACTCCTCGCCGTTCCCACAATCAATCACTGACAGGTTGTTCCTGGAATGTGTTCTTTTAAGCAAGGTCAAGGCCTCTTTCTTCTGAGAGCATCCGCTGCAGGAGGGATGGGCGGCCTCTGCCCTTCCCGCACAGGGAACACCCCCTTCCATCTGGGGGTTTGGCGGGAAAGCCTTGGACCTGGGATTCAGGGGACCCCTGGTGGCCCTTCTGGCCACTGGGGTGTGGCCTGGGTTAGGATGTCCTTTCCTGCTTTGACCTCCTGGATCCCAAGCTTCTCATCCCTGAGGGGAGGGGATCAGTCCAGAAACGTGTGTAAAGGACACCAGTCATCCAGGGTAGGCAGCCTGTGGCTGGTGATTTATGACAAAGCCTGAGAGTAGGTGCTGTTCTGTGCAGAGGAGGCTCAGGGGGTCAGCCAATGTGCCCGGGTCACAGGGGACAGAGGAGGGCAGGGGTCGAACCCAGGCCCGTTTGTCCCCCAAAGTCTGCTTTCCCCCTGCCCTCTTTATAGGCTCCTGCCAGGTAACAGCCCCATCAGAGTGTCGGGGACCCAGTGGAGAGTGAGAAGCAGCCCTGTCTCTGGGGCTCAGGGAACGAGGGAGAGACGGACTCTGACCTGTGTTAACAAGACCGATACCTGGGAAAGGAGAGGGCGGGGCAAATAGGGGCCTCCAGAGCCAGGTCCGCCCGGAACATAGGAATGTGGCTTTCTTTGGAAACAGGGGTATTTGCAGAATTCATTAAAGTAAGGATTGTGACACGGGGTCACCTGGATCAGGGAGGGCCCTGAATCCAATGGCAGGTGTCCCCACAGGAAGAGGAGAGGACACACAGACACACGGGGGAGAGGCCACGTGACGATGGAGGTGGAGGTTGGGCCAGAAGCGCCCTGGGAGCCGTAGGCTGGGACAGGAGGGAGGGAGCCGGCGGGCTGGAAGTGAGCGGCTGGCTGAGGCCCCGGGTCCCCGTAACTCACCCGTTGCCCACAGGCCGAGGTGTCACGCAGCCCTCAGGGTGGAGTTCTCAAACTGGAGGGACGCGGGAATCACCCAGAGCCCCGTGAAGCAGACTGCTGCCCGCGCGGCGGTGCCCGGCTCCTGGGGAAACCCTCCCCACGTTGCCCCCGTGCGTGGGGGGCTCCCCCGCCCCAGTAGCCGAGCTGCCCCTGCCCGCGGGCTCCTGCCCCAGGGCTCTGCTCCTCCTCGGCAGCCAGGCAGCCAGCGGCACCAGGAGAGGCGAGGGGCCCGTCTGCTCCTGCCAGTCCCCGACACTGCCCTTGCCATCCTCGGTGTCACAGCTCAGGGGCTGCTCCGTGTTCACGCGACGTGGCCTCCGTGGCACTGACGCACTCAGGTGATCTCTCCTTGAGGTCCAGGGCTCCCTTCTCCCGCCCCTTCCCTCCCCTTGCCGGCCCCGCCTCCTCTCCACTCCCTTCCAGCTCCGGAGGGTCCCGGGCCCATCCAGCGCTTCTATTCTCTGGCCAAGAGCATCCCAGGGGGTGTCATCCTTCTCAGCCACAGACCCTCAAGTCCACACCTCCAGCCTCGCCCTGAACTCCGGACCCAGCAGGCCAGGTGCCTACTTGGCCCCCAACCTGGGTCACCCTGTGCGTCCGGACCTGAGCTCCTGCTTCCCCAGTCCTTCCGCATCTGCGGTCGGAGGGCGCGTGTCTGCACTGCCTTCCCATCCTACGTCCGGGCCTTCGCACCGCCTGCCCTCTCCACTCAGAACACTCTTCTCCAGATACCTGCTCCCCTCGTTCAATAAGGCTGTGCTCAAACATCTCTTCTCAGAGAGGCCCGCCCTGGCCGTCACGTTTAAAATCACAAGCCCCGTCTCCACTGCCCTGGGCTTCCTTACTCTGTTGTTAACCCGCTGCCCATGACATGTAAACCCTTCGGTATGAGATTTACGCTGCTCTCCTCACTAACCTGTAAACTTCCCTGAGTGCAGGGATTGCTTTAATCTATGTTGCTTTTCATGGACGCATCCCCAGCACCCACAAGGTACATGTAGACATTGTGAAGGGGAGAAGCAGCTGGCCAAGGTGTCTGAGAGGAAGCGGAAGGTAGCGGTGGGAGCCTTGCGAGCCGATGTCGGACGCTTAATCGACTGAGCCACCCGGGCGCCCCGATATAGAAAGTTTTTAAAGAACACAAATGGATTCTAATCATCAATTTTGTGAGATGTTTTGAATATCTATTGAGATGATCAAACACTTTTTTCTTTCATCTATTAATGTAATGAACTCATAATGTTACTAAGGTAGCAATATTGCATTCTTGGAATGAACCCCAATTAATCATGACTTATTACCCTGTAAGTAGTATAGAACTTGGTTTGCTAGTATTTTTTGTTGGATTTTTACACCTCTGCTCATGAGTAAGGTTTCCCTAATTGATCTAATTTTTATGTCAAAAATAAGCTGGAAAAGATACTTAACATCATGTGTCATTAGGAAATTGCAAAGTAAAGCAGCAACGAGATGCCAGTACAAACACATTAGAATGGCCGAAATCCAAAACACTAACAACACCAAATGCTGGTGAGGATGTGGAGAAGGGGGAGTCCTTGCTCACTGCTGATAGGAATGCAAAATGGTATAGTCGCTGAGGGGGACAGTTTGATGGCGTCTTACAAAGCTAAGCATGCTCTTACCGTACGATCTAGCAACGTACCATATGATATTTACCCAAATGAGGGGGAAATTTACATCCATCCCAAACCCTATTTGTCAATGTTCATTCATAATCCTCAAAACTTGGAAATAACTAAGATGTCTTTCAGTAGGTGGATGAATGCATAAGCTGTGGTCCAGCTATGCAGTGAAATATTACTTTGCGTTAAAAAGAAACAAACCACCAAGGCGTGAAAAGACACGGAGGAAGCTTAAATGCACACCACTAAGTAAAAGAAGCACATACGAAAAGGCTACACACTATGGCACTGTGGAAAGTGCAATATGGGGACGGTAAAGGGATCAATGGTTCCAGGGCTTGGAGGGGGGCGGGCTGGAGGGAGGGGATGAACAGGTGGGGCACAGAGGACTTTTAGAGCATTGGGTACTCTGTGTGGGGATCACCCATCGTTGGACATTCATCAGAACCCCTAGAATGCACAACACCAAGAGGGAACCCGTGTTAATCATGGACTTGAGGCGATGGTGACATGTCAGTGGAGGTTTACCACCCTTAGGAACAAATGTCCCACTGCAGGGGGAGGTGGCTCATAGGGGGGGTGTCTGCATGTGTTGGGGCCGAGAGTGCATGAAAAATCTCTGTACTTTCCTCTTAGTTTTGCTGTGCATCTAACACTGCTCTAAAAAATAAAGCCTGTTTTTTAAAATGAGCTGGAATATGTTTTGTACTTTCCTCTTCTCTCGGAGAATTTTTGAAAGATTCGCATCATATTTCCCTTGAGCGTTTGGTTGTACTGACCTGCACTCCCCTGTACTGACTTGTGTTTTGTTTTGCTTGTTTTCTGGAAGATTTTTAAACTCTTCATTCTTTTTTCTGTAATGCCTATAAGACCACTTGGGGTTTCTATTTCTTCTGGAGTCAGGTTTGGCATTTTATATGTTTCTAGAAATCTGGCTGGTTCACCTACACTTTCTTATTTGGTGCTATAAAATTTGCTCACAATATTCTTTGGTTATTTATATTCTTAGATTCATGATTTGTTTGCTTCTGGGGTACTTGGCATCCCTTATCATACTGCTCATGTTTAGATATTTAATTCTAAGCTGTTTTCCCTTCTAAGGATCTAAAAGCACAAATTCTTTTCTAAATGCTGTTTCGGCAGCTCCCCTGCAAGTTGGATATGTAGTATTTGTAGCATTTGTTACTATATGCTTTCTTAGGACTCTTTCTTTTTCATGACGATATCTTGTGTGACTTAAGAGCTAATTACAATGCTTTTTTTTTTAAACATGAATCCTTTACAGGTGGTCACTGCTTTACATCTTTTATTTTAATGTTTTTATTTATTTCTGAGAGAGAGGGAGACACAGTGTGAGCAGGGGAGAGGCAGGGAGAGGGAGACACAGAATCTGAAGCAGCTCCAGGCTCCGAGCTGTCAGCACAGAGCCCAACGTGGGGCTCGAACCCACGAACCGTGAGATCATGACCTGAGCCGGAGTCGGACGCTTAACCGACTGAGCCCCCCCAGGAGCCCCTACAGTGCGTTTTAAAGTCTCCGTGTGTACGGCATTGATGTTAACTTAATTGCACTGCAGTCAGAGAATGCAGTCTGTCTGGTAGCTCTTGCCTGGAATGTGTTGAGGCCGCTTTATTTGTGGCCTAGTTTTTAATTTTTTTAATAGCTGTTCTCCGGGTGTTTGAAGAGAGTGAATTCTCCAGTGGTGGGGTGCAGTTTTCTCTATATGTTCATTAGATTAAGCTTATTAATTGTGTTGTTAAAAACACATGATGTATCGTGATGATGCATTTTGTCTCCTTTCCTTGTCCGTCACAACAAGACGGTCTTAGATGTCCCCGTACGATGGGATTTGTTTTTCTTCACATTCCTGCTTGTGTCTGACAAGATTTGCTCTTCACATGTGACCTTGGCACTAGGAGTCAGCAGGTTTAGATGTACAATCCAATGAACGTTTTATCTAAATTCAGTGATTCTCTGTACCTGTGGTGGTGGGTTTTTAAAATTTTTTTTAATGTAAATTTATTTTTGAGAGGGAGACAGAGTGTGAGCGGGGGAGGGGCAGAGAGAGAGGGAGACACAGAATCGGAAGCAGCTCCAGGCTCTGAGCTGTCAGCACAGAGCCCGATGCGGGTCTCGAACCCATGTACTGTGGGATCATGACCTGAGCCGAAGTCAGACGCTTAACCAGCTGAGCCCCCCGGGGGCCCCCGTGGTGGTGGTTTTCTTGTTAAGCCTATTGGGCTGATGTGGTAGCGGAGTGGCGAATAGTTTCTGAAAGCCCGTCGCGGACTGTCTGTGGAGGACGGCAAGGACTTTCTCTTCCCACCGCATTCTCCTCTTGGATGAGCCTTTGAACCTCACCGAGTCCTTCCGTGTCCGCTCCCCTCCCCCTCCACTCCAGGGCTCCGGCTGCTGCTAGAGCCTCACGCTTTCCTCTCCGCCCCGCACCTCTTCCCCCCACTTTCTCCGGGTGCTGCGCTCTGGCCGGTTTCCTCACTCTGCCCATCGATTGTTTCTGCAATTTCGGTTCTCGTGTTTCCCACTTTCAGAATTTTGTTTGGGTTCTTGCAAAGCGTTGCCCACTTCTCCTTGGTCACACTTTCAGCACCGACTCTCAGGTCTTTATAGAAAACAGATTTAGCCTCAGCCTGAAGCGCTGCTATTACGGTGTCTGCGGACCTAATTCTGCGGATTTTAAATGTGGCGGCTTGCCCTCAGGTGTTACGTTTTCACCGTCACTTTATATTAAGCGTAACCTACAGTGTAGAAAAGTTCCAAGGCCTGGGTTTAAGCGTGTCCTCGGTGCGGACGTGCGGGCCCCTCTGCCCCCTCGCGGGCGCTCCCGTGTGGCGGGAGTTTCCTGTCTCACGCAGAGCTCGTGGGCCCTCCACGAGGTGACGCCTGTCCCCTCGTCCCATGTCACAGGTGCGGCTCACGTAGGGGTGTCTGGCCCACCTGTGACCCAGCGTGGACCCCGAGTTTGCCACTTGTCGCCAGCTCCAGGGGCCCTTCCCAGCTCGCCGCTGGGGCGCCCGAGGGGGGCAGCGGCACCCCCGGGTGAAGCCCACCTTTGGTGCCGTCCGCTGTCCTGGCCTCACTGTTCTCATCACTGAGGGCCGTCGAGGTTTTCTTCCTTTTCTACCAGCTCCGAGGAGCATCTATGAAACACATAGAAAATGTCTGCAAAACATGTTTATTTCACCCAGTATCTTAAGCTCTTCTGCACCAGGACGTCACACAGCCAGAAGGGGGTCCTTCCATTTCAAAGAAAACTTCACCGACGCGGTGGGCAGGAGGCATTCACCGAGCACATACTGCGCCCTGGGCACCAGGCGGGTGCCAAGCCCGGTGCAGTGAGGGGACAGGCGGGGCCAGGGCAAGCCCTCACGGGAGGCCGCGTGCGGCCTTCACTTTCACACGAGGCCACGGCAGCCGTGACAGGTGCATCGTGGTCAAGCCTCCTTCAAGAAGACTCGGCCGGCTGCCTGCGGAAGTGGGCCCTCCGCTGAGCTGTATGAGAACTGCCGACCTTGGCCTTCGCTCCCTGCTGCCCTGGGGGCACCCCGGGGGCTCAGTTGGCTAAGCGTCCAGCTTTGGCTCAGGTCATGATCTCTCGGTTCGTGGGTTCCAGCCCCAAGCCTGGAGCCTGCTTTGGATTCTGTGTCTCCCTCTCTCTCTGACCCTCCCCTGCTTACACGCTGTCTCTGCCTCTCAAAAATCAATAAATGTTAAAAAAATTTTTTTTAGTTAAAAAAAAGAAAGAAGACTCTGGGATGTGACCACGAATTTGCTGATGCATCCTGGAAATTATATCCCCTGCTCTGGGCGAGGTCTCCCTGCAGGAAAGCAGTGCTCTGGCCTAGGACCTGACAGAAGGACGGATGGGGGTGTGGCCCGTGGGGGAGGGGCCGGGGTGCTGTCTGTGGGGGAGGGGTCAGGGTGTGGTCCGTGGGGTAGGGGTGGGGGGCGGTCCTCAGAAACCTGAGCAGTTTCCAATCTGGTTCTGGTTCGCGCGCCGAGAACTGCAGGTGATTTACTGAGCCTCGTTAAGTGCGGCAATAATTGGATGGGCCTGAAGTCATTACCAACAATTAAGAAGCCATCATTGATTCCACTAAACAGCAAGTGGGCAGTTACAGGGCACTTGAGATGGGTCATGGGGGGGTCATCTCGCTCTGACTCTGGGGACAGTTGGGCCTCTATGGACCAAGAGGCAGCACTGGGCTTGGTGTGGGCGTGGCAGCAGGCCGGCGGGAGGGGGCCCCCGGGCTGGGAGGGGCCGGCAGGATGCAGGCAGGTGCAGACCCAGCTGCGCCCCCAGCCAGGCCAGGAGCCCCTGCTTCATCTCCTCCACCCAAAGGTGAGAGTCCCCACCTCCAGGGTGGCCGGGGAGATCCTGGGGGTGACGCTCGCGCCTGGAAGATGGCCGTGGCCATGGCCACAGTTACACAGAGAACGTCTGGGGACCAGGGCTCGCTCGTAAGGCACGGCGGTCCCAGCCCCGCAGCTGACCTCAAGTCCTGGCACATCACCTCTAGTAGGATGGTTAGCGCACACAGGGCCTGCAGCCCGGGCCGGGCGGAAGCGAGCCAGGAGGCTAAGGGCTCCCTCCGCTGGGACTGCAGCCCGTTCAGCCGCCCTCCAGGGAGATAAAGCCCCGTGTCCTGCGCCGCCGCCCGGGGCCCGGCTCCAGGCTTAGTTAAACTGTTTTGATCTTCCATAAATCCTCCTAAGCTACTTTAAGGCTCATCAGGCCCTTCAATTGCCATTTAAGTGTTTTTTTCTGCACTAACTGCTTCTTGTTAAATAGTTTGACATTTATGCGTCTAGACTTGGGCTGTTTGGATATTGATTTGGTCCAGAATGATAATGGAGGAGGGAGGCGCGTTTGGTTTGCAGTCCCTGCAGCGGCCGTATATCTCTGGGAAGCAGATTACTTCTTTCTCTCCCCAAGCCGGACCCCAACGTGAACTGCACCCCCTAAGGGCCCCCCTTAGGACGGGGGAGCGGGGAGACGGAGTGTGACTCTGGAGCACCGCTTCCGGGTGGTTGCCAAGCTTGCCCTCTGGAGGCCGCAGGTGCCGGAGTCCCCGGTGGGATGCTGGGGGCCCTTCAAGGGATGGTGAGGCCAGTTCACCTTGTTCGCAGCCTCCTGGGCTTGCCAGGCCCGTTCCTGCTGCTGCACCTCCGTCCACATCATACCCTCGGACTAGAGAGCCTGTCTTTCTTCCATCTTGTAAACTCCTACTCATCCCTCAAGACCCCAAGTAGATGCTCCCTTCCCAGCAGGTGTTCTCGGGCTTCCCAGCGCTGCATGTGGGGACCCGTGGGCGTGACACCCCGCGGCCTCAGATTTGTCCGTACAGGTGGGCCGGACCCTGCTTGTCAGCGTGGGTGAGAAGGGCCACCAGAAACTGGGAGGTGCGGCCGGACCCGAGAGGAGAGGCTCCAGCTCCTGGCCCGGCCTCTCGCCGGCCGCGTTCTCTGTACACCCCACTCGGCGGCTCCCGCTCCCACTGCGGGAGCTTGCGGCCAGAGAGCGAGTCTCCGATCAATACCCAGGAAACTCGCGGAGCCACCGGCCGGGGGGGCCTGCGTGAGTCATGGCTCCAGGAGGGTGGGGGAAGCCCCAGCGCCTGGGCGGTCTGGCCCCTTCCCCACCAAGCTCTCCTGCCTGTTGTGCGGTGCAGGCATCGGTAAGCGATCTACCGTGTTCCATCGCAGGCCTAAAAATGTACGTAAGGCGCTGAAAATGTTTTTAACAAGCATTTCATCATAAGAATGCGCCTCCGCTTTATTTGTCCATTCCGTATGATGGGCACACAGGCTGCCCCCAGTCTTTTGCCAGGACCAGCGAGGCCACAGCAAGCCCCTACGTGTGCCTCTGGTCGTGTGTCCCAGCCTCTCAGGGTGACACCCCCAGAAGGGAGGCGGGAACTCGCTCTTTCTCAGGTCCTGGGGGAGCCAATCTAACTGCCTCCTGAACGCCTCTGTCTGTTTGCACGTCATTTCCTCTTCGCTGTGTATCTTTGGCCTATTTTCTCCTGGTTGTTGCCTTTCTGTCCACCAAATTACGGCAATAATTTATGTATCCTGGATACCAGTGCTCCATCCGATGGATGCGCAGCAGATGTCTTCTTCTGTCTGCTGCCTGGTGCTTATCTTCGTTCCTTGTCTTTGTCCGGCAGATAATTTAAATCTTGATATAATCCAATCCACCCCTCCTGCCTTTACCAACTGGGTCCGGCTTGGGGTCTCCCCACCCTGGGGTCCCAAGGCCTGTGCAGCTGCTTCTAATACCTGTGTTCCCCACCCGAAGAGCTTTGCTCCAACCAGAAATGTTGTGTAAGGCATGACTCTCTCTTTTGCTGAAACCACTTTACCTTTCTAAGAGAAATCTTGCTGGATTTCATGTGCTAATTCGTCACTCGAGGTTTTGTGTAGGTGTGTAAAAAAATTGTAGTTTTTGTACTTGTTTTGTACAAAACAGGTTTTGTCTGTTTTTGTACAGGCTCTTGGTGGGTTTGACATCAGGGAGTATCAGCCTACGAATGAGGCTGCAGGCTTTATTTTCTCCTCTCAAAGTCTGAACCAGGGAGAGAGACTCTCTGCTACTTGAAGATGTGTTAAAGCTCACTTCTAAATGGCCGGGGCCCCTCAGGTCTTCTCATGGTTGTACATTTTCCATTTCCCCCGAAATAAAATTCGACAACACGTGTTTCTGGACAAAGCTATTCCTACAGATTTTTCAAATATATTCACATAAAGTTGTTTATCACTGTTACTTAGGATTCTGCGACACTATTGTGTGTGTGGTTAAATCTTCTCCTTTCCACATCTTCTTTTTCTCTCAAGCGTCTTGGGGAAGATTGGTTCCATAGTTCAGAGAATCGTATTTCAGATTTGGTTGCTATTTACACGACTTTTGATTTTTAACTGTTGTAAATTCTTGCTATTGAAAGAGCAGTGTTGTGGCCAGTGACCTGAGCTCTGGACTGAAAGTGGCTCTAACCACCACTGCTGCTGTGTGAGCTCGGTCAGGTTACATCATCTCTCTGTGCCTCGTCTGTAAAGTGAGGATAGTGGCTCCCACCTCATGGGTTGCCATGACAAAAAATTAATGAAGTAATATGTGTAAAAAGTTGGAAGTACTCTTTTGACATTTAAAAACCTTAGCAAATTAAACTGGAGGGTTTCCTTAACCAAACTGATTATCTACCAAACCTACGCAAACAGCACACTTAGGGCTGAGCTGTTATAAATGTCCTCCGTAATATCAGAGACAAGGCAAGAGTGTGTACCCCAAGTCAACACGATTAGGAGGTCCCAGCCAGCACAGGAAGGCAAGACAAAATGTAGAAGATACAATTCAGTGTGTGCGTGGGGTGGGGGTGGGAATCCAAGTTGTCACTATTTTCATCTGACATGATAGTTCTCTATGGAAAACCGCAAATAATCTATAGCTAAATTATTAGAATTCATCAGAGATCAGCAAGATTTCTGAATGCTAGATTAATATATATTTTTAAATGCATTACTCTAAGGCAGGAGCAAACAGAAAATCTAATTTTTGTAATCACAGCAGCAAATACAGAGCACTTAGCAATAAATCTTAAAAAGGATAGGAAAGACCCCTGTGAAGAAAGTCATCAGACATTATTGACAGGGCTTGGGAACCTAAATAAACAGGGAGGTGTACCATATTCATGGAGACAAAGACTCTGAGTCTCAAGATGTCAGTTCTCCCTAACTGATCGACAGATTGAGTGTAATTCCAACCACACTTCTGTGTGTGTCTATGTGACTATGTGACTTAATGAACTGATTCTAAAATGTTTATGGACAAGAAGCATCTGAGAATAGCCGAGCCAGTCTCCTGAAGAATGCCTGGGAGAGGACTTGCCCTGCCGGATGTCAGAAAATGTTACAAAGTTGCAGTAATTCAAACCCTGTTCCCAGCAATTCGACTCCAAGACCTCCACCCCAGAGAACTGCAAACACAGGCATGTAACAAAGTTGATGTGAATGTTCACGGCAACAGTCTTCACGTTAGCCGAAACTCGGCCACGAGCCGGCCGGCCCCCAGCAGGGGATGCGAGAGCCAGACGTGGTGCGTCCGCACAGCGCAGTCGTTTGCAGCCGTGAAAGGGAGGCAGGTCTGACACCTGCCACCACTGGGCTGAGCGCGGCAGACAGGAAGCTGGGGGCGGGGGGGTGGAGCGGCCACCAAGGCCACCTGCTGTGTGCCTGAGCGGACGCGGCTGTCCGGAGTGGGCCTCCGCACGGAGGCGGAAAGCGGACTCGGGCTGCCGGGGGCTGGGGGGTGGGGGGCGGGAGAATGGGGAGTGACTGCTAATGGGTTTGGGGTTTCTTTTGGGGGATGTTGAAGATGTTCTAAAATTGATCGTGGTGACGGTAAGATTACTCTGCACACACACTAAAAGCCACTGAATCGCACACTTTAGATGGGTGAATTTTATGGCACGTGAATTATATCTGCATTTCTTGGAAAAAGGCCCTGTAGGTGCAGAATTAGGCAAGCGGGCCAGAGCGGGCTCCCGAGGGCAGGTCCGCGGCGGGCCGGCTCGCCAGGCCAGGTACAGCACACTGCCTGTCACAGACATGTAACAGCGGTTTGTTGAATGAATGTGTGCACGTCAGCCCGCGTGAATGAACGGGTGGGCAAAGCCAGAGCTGTCTAGGGTCTGGGCGTCCAGCTGGTGGGTAAGCAGAGAAGCTGGGGTTTGAGTTCTGCTCACTCTGGCCTCTCAAGCGGCCCCTCCAGACCCACGGGGCAGGGAGGTGAGCAGAAGCTGGAGGGGGCAGGGAGGGGTGAGGGAGGCGGGTCTGGGAAGCCGGTGTGCGGGAGGGGGGGCAGGAGAGGCGTGGCCGCACGTGCCGCCCTGGCAATGCCGGGACAGGAGGGCGAGGGGCCCCGGAGGAGGGCTGGCGTCAGTGCCCGCGGCCACGCGGGTGACCCCTGGAACCGCTGGGGCAGCGGCAGCGGCGGGGCCCCTACTGGCTGTGCTGTGAGCGAGCGCGGGACCGGGGCTCCCGGAGCCTCCCCTCCACACCCCCCAAACCGCCCCCCAGACAACGAGGCCGCCAGCACACGGGCCGTCGAAGCTGGGGCATCGGGAGCGGTAAATCCGACGCCCACTGTCTGCTACGGGGCTCAGATGCAGTGACGTGAGAGCCGTGAGGCCCTTTTTATTGGAAACGGTTGTAATGAAGCCATTCTTCCCTCACGGCTCCCTGCCGGGGACCCTCCGCCCGGGGCTCCGGCCTCAGAAAACCACGAGCTAAAGATCCGTGGTGGGACCCGGCTTCCCCACAGCGGCGGCAGGGAGCACCTCTCAGGAAGGCCCGGGGACGTGGTCGGCGGTGGCTCGATGATCTAGGAGCCGGCGCGTTTCTTCTGACGCAGCGACAGCCTTCGCCTCGCGGCCTGCAAACCAGTTATTTTGGGCAGGTCTCGGGAAAGCTCGGGAGGCCCCGCGGCGCGGCGGGCTGTGAGGTCCCTGGGGGGGGGGCACCACAGACGCAGGTGCTGCCTCTCGCCCTCCTCAAGGGACCGTGGGTGGGTCTCGTGATACCTGTGCCTCGGTTTCCCTATCTTGGGCTCATGCAGCCCCAGCGGGTGCCCAGGCCTCCCTCCAGCTGGCCGGGCCAGCTCTGTGGGCGGGTGTGGCCCCGGCCGGTTTGCTGAGACCCTGTGTGGTCTGGGGGGGGGGGGGGGGGGCGTGGATGGATTTGACTCTGGAACGTCTCCGCGAGGGAGCTGGTCAATGGTGCTTGTGCAGCACCCTGCCCCCGCCCCCACGCGCCTGTGGGTGCTCCCTGGTGGAGGAGGCCCTGTCAGACTGGGTGTTCCGAGCCCCCTTTGCAGAAGGGACCTGTCACATTAGAATCCCAGGGCCTCTGGGACCCTCTGCTCCCGTCTCCTCACACGGAGAAAGGAACCTGGTGTGGCTCTGCCTCGCCCCTGGGCCCTGCCGTCCACACCCCCCAAGCTGCCCCCACCCAGGCTCCTGCCCTGCCCCCAGCACCCGCTGAGCCCCCCGGGGCTGAATCGCCACGGCCATGCGAGTGTGGTCTGATCACTGGATCACCAGCAAAGCTCCCCAGTCCCCGTGAAGCCCTCCTCCGTCCACGCTCCTTACCAGGAGCAGCGCCCTCGAGGGTCGGCTTGGAGACCCCTTCCTCTGATCGCTCGCTTCAGTAAGTTCACTCCGCACCGACTACGCAGCGGGCCCGGCCCTGGGGTGGCGGGAAGACAGATCACAGGTCCTCCGCCGTCCCCTGCTGTGCCTGAGCGTGTGTGCAGAGGGTGCTGCATGCCACGGTGCCACGGAACCTGCTGTATGCGGGGCGTGCGTGACTGGGAGGCGGTGCTGTGTGGGTGGGACCTTGACGGGTGTGTAGGAGTTCGTTAGAAGAAGAGTATCCTAAGAACAAGAAAGCACGTGAGGAATGGCAGGAAAATGCACCGCATCCCAGATGGGGTCCCTGAGGCCGCCGTAACAAACCACAGCAAACCTAAGTGTGTTAGAACAACACGGATTTAAGATCTCAAAGTTCGGGAGGTTAGAAGCCTGAAATGGGTCTCAAGGGGCTAACAAAGTGTCCATGGGGCGCCTGGGTGGCTTAGTCGGTTAAGCGTCCGACTTTCGCTTAGGTCATGATCTAGTGGTTCGTGGGTTCGAGCCCCGCGTCGGGCTCTGTGCTGACTGCCAGCTCAGAGCCTGGAGCCTGTTTCAGAGTCTGTCACTCCCTCTCTCTCTGACCCTCCCCTGCTCACGCTGTCTCTCTCTCGCTCTCCTAGAAATAAATAAAAATATTTAAAAAAATAAATAAAGTGTCCACAAGGCCGTCTCCTCCTGGAGGCCCACCGAGAAGCCACCACCGTCTCCAGCTTCCCAAGGCTGCGGGCATTCCCGGCGTCCCCAGGCTCGCTGGCGCATCCCCCCCCCCCCCCAGCTTGTCTACCTCGGTGTCAACTCTCCCTGAGCCTCCCTCTTAGAAGGACCCTGTGATTCCAGTCAGGGTTCACCTTACACAGGACACTCTCCCGATCTCAGGGGCCTCACCCACATCTGCAAAGCCCCCTTTTCCACATAAGGTGATGCAGGCTCCGGGCACCAGGTCCCGTGCACCCTCGGAGGCCGCAGCTGGCCCCCCACACCGGTCCGGGGGGCCGCTCGTGCTTGGCCAGCCCCTGGGGGAAGAAGGGAGGGCACTGGTGCTGGTGGCCTTGGCTTGGGGAGGAGCACGTGCTGGCCGAGTCCTCCAGGCTGGGGCGGCCCCCCCAGGGAGCACCCGGCCAGGGGGTTTGGAGGTGAAGGAGGCCCATCCGGTTTCCTGGCTGACCGGGGACCTTTATATGTGTCTGTCTGTCCACACCACAGAGGGAGCAGCAGTGAGGGGCGCCCCAAGGCCCTGGGGTCCCTGCCTTCTGATGAACACTGTGTAGACAGGCCCAGTGTTCCGTCTGCACGGGGTGTCCTCATGTGCCGCCCTGGGGTCTGCTCTCCTGGGGCGTCAGGATGACTTCCCCCTACTGGGGAGGGGGAGGGGGAGGGAGTGGAGGCTGGGGTGGGGGAGGAGGGGGAGGTGAGAAAATAGCCTTTGCCCGTCTACACTCTGGAGCCGCCCGTCTACACTCTGGAGCCGCCCGTCTACACTCTGGGGCCGAGAGCACACAGAGGCCCTGGGGGAGAGGCCAGACCCCTGCGCGCGGGGGAGGAGCCGGCTTCTCTCGCCTGAGGATGGCCATTCGGAAAGCTCGCGGGCGCCGCGCGCTCTGTCCCCTCCTGCCCGCGTGCCGAGGGGAGAGGGGACTCTGGCCCTCCAGCTCGGTCCATCCTGCCTGGCAGCAGGGAGCCTGCCGGCCCCACCATGTCCCTCGGGATGGTCTCCAGTCACCGCGGCGTCCCCCTGGAGCTCCGGAGGCAGGGCCCCAGCCCGAGGGGCCGCCCGGGGACCCGACCCCGGCCTCGACCTCTGTTTTCCAGCAGCAAGGACAAATGCACAGGTGGTGGCCGCGAGCGCGTTCCCAGGTCACAACAGCTCCGGTGGGGGGGGGGGTGTCAATGCTCCAGAAGTTTGGGGGCCACAGAAATCACTGAGACGGGGGGGTGACATTTCCAGCACGGAAGCCTGCAGATGCCACGAGTGAGAGAGTGTGTTTTCCCGCCCGGTTCCTGGCCAGCAGGACGGGGGCGCAGGCACACGGTCAGGCGGACGGGCCGCCGCGCCCACCGCCAGGCGCCCATGTTAGAACCACTGGTCCTTACACGAGCCCCTCGGACAGGTGCGGGGGCCACTTTGCAGGCCAGGCCACCGAGGGGCGCAGAGGCCGAGCGGCCGTGCAGCTGGAGCATTAGCGGGACCAGCGCTGAGCCCGGCGGTCAGCTTGGGGACGGGGCAGGGGTGCTGCTCTCTCTCGCACCCGCGTCTGGCCCTCTGCTCCTCAAGGGGCCTTGAGATGCTTGAGGGGAGGAGACACGGCTTCTCTCCCACGTCCTGACGGAGGGTCGCCCAGGCAGGGGCTCAGCTAACCCGGCCGGAGCCCCGAGCCTCTGCCCCTTCAGGATGAGGACACGGAGTCTCAGACAGCGTGGGCGTGAGAGGGAGGGGGGGCTTGATCCTTGATCCGGAAGCTCTCAGCGAAGACAGACTCCCGTGATGATTCCAGAAGGCCTGGTCTCTGCCCCCTGCCCCCCTGCTTGCATCTGGCCTCTTTCCCTGACTCCCAGCCCAGACCTTGTCTCTTTCTCCGAAATGTGACCTGCAGAGAGTGAGCTGGCCTTCCTGACCTCGGTTTCCCCATCTGGAAGGTGGGAGCGATATTGTCCACCGCAGTCTCCGGTGACGAGTGCGTGGCTCCCGGGAAAGGCTGCCCTGCTCTGCGGGGCCGAGAGCCTGGCGCCCAGCTGCTTCGGCAGCGTCCCTTTGCACGGGCCTCCTCCCCAGGCCGGCGTGCATCCCTCTGGTGCCCTGGACAGAATTAGGTGCTCCTTCCTGCCTCCACGTTCTCGGGGAGGCTGGGTTTTATTTCAGACGTCGTTCCCGGAGAGCTGCCCTTTCGGGTTTGAAGCCGGTGGGTGTGGGCACTCGGAGGACGTCCACTTCCTACTCTGGCGGCCGCGGTGCAGGCGGGAGGCAGAGAGCCGTGTGGTCAGCGGGCAGGAGGTGGCCGGTGGGCAGATGGCTTTGAGGCGTGTCTGGAGCACGAGGGGAGGGGCGGGGGGGAGGGGGCAGCACCAGGCATGACCCCCGACTCCCCAGCCGTGTCCTTCCCCGGGGCCGGACCGAATGCCTCTCTGAGACCCATGACACCGGGCCTGGGGATGTCCCTGGGTCCCAGCACCCCCTGGTGCCCGGCTCCAGCTCCTCGCAGGGCCCCCTTTCCTCTCCCCTCCCCCCGGCGAAGCCCAGCCAGGATGGACGGCTGGTGAGCATCCAGGCCAGTGTTCAAACCCTCTCCAGCTCCCAGTGCCCTCTTGCACCCCGTTGTTGGGGGCGGTGACCGGCCGAATGCCCAGCCCCAGGGGCTCCCTCGGTGGTGTGCGAGGAGGGGTTCCGTGGTCAAATGGGCAGGGATCACTGAGTTAGAGGAAGCTGGTTTCTTTGCTGCAGGACTTCTCAGAGCCTTTAACAGGATAATGTGCACCAAGAATCTCTGAGATCATCCCCCAAACTTCTTGAACCAAGGGACCCCTTTGTCCCATGGGGTCCCTCAGAGGCCTGCCCTCCATAACACCTGCTTTGGGAACGAAGGGAGGAAGCCCAGCCCCACAGACCAAGCCAGGCAGGTTCATTTTCTTCTGGAAGGTGCTGCCCCTTCCTCCCAGCCCGGGCTCCCACAGATACATTTCACACCTGGGGCACGCCTCCCAGTGCCCTTCCCCCCTCGTCCCTGGGGAGCTCCAAGGGTGCCTTCAATCACCATGCCATGCCTCCTCCTCTGGGAAGCCCTCCTTGAATACTTCCAACCCCGGCCCAGGCCCAAGGGCTCACTCCCTCTTTTGTCCATTGACTGTATCTCATACTGACATCTGTCACCGCGCCCTCCCCTCGTCATGCCTGGTAACCACGCTGTCCCCCATCTTAGTGGTCGTCATGTCCTCAGCCTCCAGCCCGACACCCAGAACCACAGTGAGGGCTCCAGGAGAGGACGGATGGACAGACGGATGCTCAGAGGCGGGCGGAAGTCACACCCGCGGAAGACGCGCTCGGCTGTTTTGCCGGCACCACACCCGCGGTGCGTTTCCCCGTGAAAACACTGAAATGAATTTATCATCGAAAACGCTTCCTTTGCCTTGCCGGCCGCTACATTAAATCAGTGAACATCTCGCCGGTGACCGTTAGTGGTGACCATTAGCCACCGCAGAGGCCTGAGGCCCTGACCACACGTGGGGAAGGGCTCTCTCAAGGAGAGCGTCGTTAAAACCCCCGGGTGTCACAGAGGGTCAGCGTTCTCCGAAACGCCCTGTGAAGTAGTGAGTTCCCCGTCACGGGCTGGGGGGCCACCCGTGGAGCACGCGGCACCGCCCCGCCCCTCCATCCGCCCGCGGTAGGGCCTCCTTGTCCCCTAGAATCACGGAGGACCCGGGGCCGACGGGTCAGGAAGCAGCAGGACCCCGGGGCCGGGCGAGGGCTGATGCTGATGCGCTCGGGCAGCCGCGAGCAGTGGCGGACAACTTTCTCGGCCTTTCCGGGTAATGAGTCCACTCTGACGGCTCCACTCCCCCAAGTGCAGCCCCAGAGAGGCCCGCCTGGTGCGGGGGGAGGGGGCAGGAGCCAGCCCATGGTCAGCCTGTCTGGCTGCACAGATTTGACCCTGGTCCCCCCTAAACCTTTTCTCACACCTCCAGAGCAGACCTCTGACCCGGGCCGCAGAATCCGGTCAGTGCCTCCAGGCTCTGTTTATCTTACATATTAATTCTGGCCACGCGGGCTTGGCCTGCACACCGCTCACCTCGGGGGCCGCAGCAGCTCCACGCTCCGGTCAGACTTCTCCGCCATCGCTCACCGGGGACGGCTTCTCCGGCCACGCCAGACCCGCCGCAGCCAGCGGGGCGGTGCCTTCCTTCCTCGTGCCCGGAGCGCCTGTGCCAGCAGCCCGGCTGTGAGAAATTCCACACGTAAGGGCAGGTGGCCCGCGGGCTCCGGAGCCTTCCACGCCTCCTGCTACGTCTCACTCTTGAGTTGGGCCGGATCGGGGCAGCGTTTGATTCGGGGACCGTCTGAGCGCCCTGCACCCCAAATGCCTTTTCCATCTGAGCCTTGTCGGAGGCAGAGATGGGAAACGGTTCTCTGGGGGCCTCTCCCCCGAGAGATGGGGGCTGGGCCTTGTGTAAGAGATGGTGCCCACGTCACCGGGGGAGGGGGGCTCTCTACCGCTAGGACTCTTGCTAGGAGGAGGGCAGCATCTGACGTGAGCCACACCTGGACCACGAGGTCCTCCACGCCTGCAGACCGTGCTCACGGGCTCGTCACCTTACCCCCTACGCTGGGCACATAGTAGGTCCTCAACAAATACTGGCCGAGTGCGGTAATCACTCACCTGCTTTCCCTTTCACCAATTCCCAGACGCCCTGTCTTCCCTCTGAATAACGGATGACCTTGCAGACACTGAATCCTACAACCACCCCGTCTCCCTCTTTGTTCTGAAGTCCAGGCTCGAATTCCCAACACACCTCCTGCGAGTGTCCGGAGCCTCCAGGGCGTGTTTTGCGGGCTGGGCTCAGCTCTGGCTTCATGTCGTGTTTCTGTTCGTATTTTCCCTCAGCCCAGATGCCCTCGCTTTGAATTCCATCCGGCTCTCGACGCCAGGCGCGAGTGCCAGTGACCGTGGGCCTGGACCCCCTAAGTTTCCATCTGTGATTTTCGCGTGCCCCATTCCTGGCCTGTCGTCCTCAGACAGACAGACAGACCGATGAAGGCTGCCCGACGGCAGGGCCAGATGGGCCTCGTGAGGCTGGTGGGAGGTGAGGGGCTCAGGGCCCGCCCCCCCCCTCCCCGGGGCCGCACAGCCCCTCACGGCCGCTACACATGGTTTCTGCTGTCCTCCCTTGCTGGACACGGAGTTTGGGGGGGTTGGGGTTTTCAGTTGTTTTTCCATATTTGCTAAATGATGCCCCGTCCTCACCCCCCCTCCCCGAGCGGTCCCCAGGCCACCTTTTGGGCACCACCTCGGGTCAGTTTCTCAGCTGCAGTCCAGGCAGCGTGACTTCCAGCGCCCTCCCAGGGCCCCCGCAGGGCGACAGGTGTGTGGCCGGGGCCTCGATACACAAGCAGAGGCCTGAGCGTGCAGCGCCCCGGAGCACGGCCTCGGAGCCAGGTGGTGCCCCCCGAAAGGGCCCACCTGGGCCTGCCCTGCCCCCCACCGCCAGCTCTGCCCCCACAGCCCCGCCCACACCCGGCAAATCCCGTCTGTGTACAAATCAATTTGTCTCCACTGAGGGGAGAGAATTGCAAAGCAAACAAATTACACACGCCCACCGCGCTCCGGGCTCACGGGGCCCAGGCTGAGCTCGGAAGGGATTCTCCCTCCTCCGCCTCCCTCACCAAGTGGCCCCCCACCCCCAGGAGGCACGATGCTCCTGGGCTCCTGGAGGGTGACCCCCAAATTCTTTTTCCCTCACACCAGCTGTGGCCGTAGAAGCGACACAGAAGACTGGCCGGCCAGGGTCTGTGCTAGTGTCCTGTGGTGGCCGTAACGGATTAGCATAGACTGAAGTGCGCCGTCTCCAGTCCTGGAGGCCAGGAGTCTAAAATCAAGGTGGGGCAGGGCCTCCTCGCTCCCTCTGACCCTCCAGGGAGAAAGCGTCCAGCCTCCTGCGGCTCTGGCTGGGCCGAGGCCCTCGGTCTCCGGATGGTCACCTCCTCCCGGTCCCTGCCTCACTGTCACATGGCCCCCCCACATGTCTGTGTCTTGTCCTCTCCTTATAAGGACCCCAGCCATTGGATTGGGGTCCGCCCTCCTCCGGGGTGACCTCATCTTTTTTTTTTTTAATGTTTTATTTATTTCTGAGAGAGAGCGTGAGCAGGGGAGGGTCAGAGAGAGGGGGAGACACAGAACCGGAAGTAAGCTCCAGGGTGTGCCCTCATCTTAACTTGTCTACACTGCAGAGACCTTGTTCCAAATAAGATCACATTCGCAGGTGCCCTGGGTTTTCAGGGAGGGCACAATTCAACCCACGACAGGGTCCAACCTTAGTCACCGTCACTGCGGACCCCCGTTGTGGAGTCTCAGTGAGCGGGGGCACACGCCAGGGGCGCCCAGGCACCGTCACATCTGGGGCCCCGAGGAGGGCGGCGTGTGATTGCACCTCATCTCACGCAGATGAACGAAGGACGAAGCCGGGAGTGAGCTTGACTCTGCCTGTCCACTCTCAGACGTCTGCAGGCGGGCCGTGATGGTGACAGAGTGGCAGGAGGTGGGTCAGGCCCCAGGTCTTGGGGGGAAGGCTGCGCCCCTCACGCCCGTGCACGCAGAGGGCAGCCGGCCCCCCCCGCCCCCCCCCCACTGTGGAAGGCAGCAGGGGCTGTCCACGCTTTCCTCCCTGTAGCCCAGAGGAGGAGTGTATTCTCATCATCCCATTTTCCAGATGAGTAACTGTAGGCAGAGAGTTTAACTCACCCCCTTGTGCTTGAGTAGGAGGCGATGAAGCTGGATTCCCACTCAGGCATGTGAGTCAGACGGGGACACCCCCCCCCATCCATCACCCATCACAGGGGTGCTCCTTCAGCGGAGCCCCGGGAGCCCTGCTGGCCCCTCCGTCTGACGTCTCACCGCAGCCTCCGGCGGCATCACTGGGCGCCTTGGGAACTGCCCAGGGAAGGCTCTGCCTCGGGGTAAAGCCAGCTGACAATGAGGAGCAGCAAGGGGAGAAGCCACGTCTGCTGTCACTCCACACGGGATTATTCCTCACCCGAGTCCCGAAGAGCAAGGGGGAAAACCCAGGTGACACCCAGGGACAGAAGCAGAAGTGAGCGGTGCCAACACGAGGCCATTTCCAATAGGGCTGCTGCACAGAGTAACCACCCCAGGAGAGCAGCTCGATGTTGGTGGCTGAATTGTGTCCCCGCAAAACTGCTGTAGCTCTAACCCCCAGGACGTGTGAATGTGCCCTTATTTGGCAGCAGGGTAATTGCAGACATGGAAGTTAGGCTTCTCCGCAGTGGAGACTGTGGCCCCTAAATGTGATGTGACTGGGCCCTTTTAAGAGGCCAGGACAGAGACAGAGACACACAGACAGAAGGCCACGAGGGGCCACCAGGGGCTGGCAGAGCAGGGAGCATCCTCCCCCAGAGCCTTCAGGGGAGCGCACCCCTGCTGACCCTTAATCTCCAGCTTCCAGCCTCCAGTCTCTAAAGAATAAGTCTGTGTTGTTCAGCCCCTGCTTTGTGGGGCTTTGTTGCAGCGGCCACGGGAAACTACTACAGACCCCACAGCCAGGCAGGTGCCTTTGGCATTGACCGATACTTAGGACTATTCTTTCAGTCTCCCAAACTTCCCAATTCTGAGATTGCCCGTGTTGAGGCTACACTGGAGCCTCACCTACTGCCCCCCACCCTACCACCTCTTCCTCTCACACCTTATTCCCAGCCCTGACGGAAGCCAGAGCCCCCCAGCCTGAGCAAGGGGCCCAACCGGGTCCAACTTCCAGTGCACCGAGGTGGTCTGCGCTCCCCTTCACAAGCTGGTCACAGTCCACTTGGCATGGCGAAGGGCTAAGGCCAGAGGTCAGTGGCCCCTCCTCAGGACGCTATTAACTGAGTGGAGGCCCCAGTGCAGAGCTGGGGTCGGTACGCAGTCAGGCTGGCATTTCCACAGTGGTCGTATCAGGTCCTCTGGTGGACGTCTGTAAATGCACCTCAGATCCCCACATACCTGCCTGTAGCTCATGAATTTAATTCCAAAAACTGAATCATCAAAAACCATGAGCTGTGGGCCCCTAGGCCTCACTTCCTTTTGTCACTCAGGGCCCCAGGAAAGGCAGACGGGGGTTTGATATGGGGTCTGCCACAGCCGCCACCAAGGACCCACAGGGCAGGTCCTCCTCCGCCTCCAAGATACCCCCGGCCCCCAGTCTTGATGGGGTGAGTGACCCAGCGGATCACTCTTTTTATCACCTGTAGACAAGTGTTCATTTTCCCTCCTTTCTCTTTATAGGACAGGGGTGGAGGGGGTGGCGGTGGGGGTGAATGTTTAGAAACGTCCTTTGAGGAAGTAAGTCCTCTCGGGGGGAAACTGTGGAATCAGCTTCCTAAGGGAATCTCCCAGGGCCCAGATGGAGAAGCACAGACGAGCCTATGGACCCAGAACAAGGCTTAAGAACAGTGTCTACTGTTTCTTGATGGTCTCTTCTGAGAATCAGATGCCCACTCAGAGTTTCTCATATGTTCTTTAAAATTTCTTTTAATGTGTATTTATTTTTGAGACAGAGAGAGAGAGACAGAGCATGAGCAGGGGAGGGGCAGAGACCGAAGGAGACACAAAATCCAAAGCAGGTTTCAGGCTCTGCACTGTCAGCACAGAGCCTGACATGGGGCGCAGACCCATGAGCCATGAGATCACAACCTGAGTGGAAGTCTGATGCCTAACCAACTAAGCCACCCAGGTGTCCCTCACATACATCCTCTTAGCTGCTTCTCATGACAACTAGTTGGCTGAGCACCTACTGAGTTGAACCAAGAACCATAAAATACCTAGGAATAAATCTAATCAAACAGGTAAAAAATCTATACACTGAAAACTATAGAAAGCTTATGAAAGAAATTGAAGAAGACACAAACAAAAAAAAGGAAAAATATTCCATGCTCATGGATTGGAAGAACAAATCATGTTAAAATGTCCATACTACCCAAAGCAATCTACATATTCAATGCAATGCCTATTAAAATAACACCAACATTCTTCGTAGAGCTAGAATAAACAATCCTAAAATGTGTATGGAACCAGAAAAGACCCCAAGTAGCCAAAGCAATCTTGAAAAAGAAAACCAAAGCAGGAAGCATCACAATCCCAGACTTCAACCTGTATTACAAAGCTGTAATCATCAAGAACGGTATGGTACTGGCACAAAAACAGACACTCAGATCAATGGAACAGTATAGAGAACCCAGAAATGGGCCCGCAAACGTATGGCCAACTAATGTTTGACAAAGCAGGAAAGAATATCCAATGGAATAAAGACAGTCTCTTCAGCAAGTGGTGCTGGGAAACAGGACAGCGACATGCAGAAAAATGAGCCTGGATCATTTTCTTACACCACACACAAAACTAAACTCAAAATGGATGAAAGACCTAAACATAAAACAGGAAGCCATCAAAATCCTTGAGGAGAAAGCAGGCATAAACTTCTTTGACCTTGGCCATAGCAACTTCTTACTCAACACACCTCCAGAGGCAAGGGAAACAAAAGTAAAAACGAACTATTGGGACCTTATCAAAATAAAAAGCTTCTGCACAGCAAAGGAAATGGTCAGCAAAACTAAAAGGCAACTGACAGAATGGGAGAAGATATTTACAAATGACATTTCAGATAAAGGGTTAATGTCCCCAAATCTATAAAGAACTGATCAAACTCAACACTCAATAAACAAATAATCCAGTGAAGAAATGGGCAAATGACATGAATAGACACTTCTCCAGAGAAGACATCCAGATGGCTGACAGACGCATGAAAAAATTCTCAACATCACTCATCATCAGGCAAATACAAATCAAAATCACACTGAGATACCACCGCACACCTGTCAGAACGGCTGACATTCACTCAGGCACCAACAGATGTTGGCAAGGATGTTGCACGGCTGGTGGGAGTGCACACTGGTGCGGCCACTCTGGAAAACAGTATGGAGGTTCCTCAAAAAATTCAAAATAGAACTACCCTACAACCTAGCAATTGCACTACTAGGTATTTATCCAAGGGATACAGGTGTGCTGTTTCGAAGGGGTGCACGCACCCCAATGTGTATGGCAGCGCTATGGACAATAGTCAAAGTATGGAAAGAGCCCAGATGTCCATCGACAGATGAGTGGATAAAGAAGATGCGGGGTCTATACAGTGGAGTATTACTCGGCAATCCCAAAGAATGAAATCTTGCCATTTGCAACTACGTGGATGGAATTGGAGGGTATTATGCTGGGCGAAATTAGTCAGAGAAAGACAAATATACGACTTCACTCAAATGAGCACTTCAAGATACAAAACAGATGAATATAAGAGAAGGAAAGCAAAATATTATAAAAACAGGAAGGGAACAAAACATAAGAGACTCTTAAGTATAGAGAACAGAGGGCTGCTGGAGGGGCGGGGGGGGATGGGCTAAAGGGGTGAAGGGCATTAAGGAATCTACTCCTGAAATCAGTTGCACTAGATGCTAACTAACTTGGATGCAAATTTAAAAATCAATCAAACAATCAATCAGGTTTGGAACCCCCTCCGAGAAAGAATCCGAGAGTTGACTCAACAATTCAACCGACTACTATTACTGGACCTACTAAGTGCCCTGCATGGAGCACTGAGGCTGCAGGGGTGACACAGAAGCTGAGGGTGTACACACCTGTTCACCTGTGCGGTGTTTCCCTTTTTATTCCAGAAAGGATTTACAACAGCTCCGGGCCCAGCGGGTAACAGAGCAGGAAACAAAAGCCTGCATCAAGCAAGGTCAGGCCATGTGGGTGGGTAACACCCACAGCCCAAGAAAGTGGGCGCAGAAGTCTTTGCAGCTGGCGAGCTCCTGCAGGTGACGTCTGTAGCCCTGGAAGTGACGCTCCCTCCAGCGAGCGAGCAGACAAACGTGCTGGGCCCCAGCACAGAAGAGTCAGGGAGAAGACGAGAAGGTCGTTGGGAAGGCGGCACCCAGAGGCCCACGGGAAGACCGACTCGAGCACACCCCCCATGCAAGTCCCGGCGGGACCAGACTGGCCCGTTCCCGCTTTGCTGGCCACAAGAGGCAACCCCGCTGTGGGTGTGGTGTCTGCCTCCTGGTCAACCCGAGGACACAGAGGCAAGACGGTCATGCTCAGCGCTTGCTGGGCCCGGCGTCGGCGTCGGGAACTTCCTGATCTCTGACCCGGGAGTCTTGTGTCTCCTTCCAGCATCTGTGAAACAGTCACAAGCTAACTTGTTACTTTGTAATAAGGCAGCTCCCCAGATCCTGGCCCCCGGGAGGTGAGAAAGTGGCCCAGTGCATGAGGACGCCCCTCGTCACGGGAGCCAGACCCCCGCCTCCCACTGTGATGGGACCAGAGCGGCGGCCGCAGGAGGCTGGCACCGCCCCCCAAGCTGCTTGAGGCGATGGCTGCAGGTTCATTTCCCTCTTCCTCCTCCTCTATGTCTTCTCTCTGGCCCTGGTTCAAGGACAGTCGGCTACGGGGGCGCCTGGGTGGCATCATCAGGTCACGATCTCACGGTTCGTGGGTTTGAACCCCGCGTCGGGCTCTGTGCTGACAGCTCAGAGCCTGGAACTGCTTCAGATTCTGTGTCTCCCTCTCTCTCTGACCCTCCCCTGCTCACACTGTCTCTCTCTCTCAGAAATAAATAAAACATTTAAAAAATTTAAAAAAAAAAAAGAGCAGTCGGCTACATTCTACGGAATCAGTGGAGAAGGTGGAGAAGAGTGGAGTAGAATGGTGAAGCCACAGGAGAGGGCAGGATCTTCACTGGGCCTTGAGGGATGGGTTGAGGCTTCAATGGACCCCTCTTCCTATCAAATATTCTTTTTTTTTTTAATTTTTTTTATGTTTTTTTGAAATTTATTTCTAGGAGAGAGAGAGAGAGAGAGACAGCGTGAGCAGGGGAGGGTCAGAGAGAGAGGGAGTCACAGACTCTGAAACAGGCTCCAGGCTCTGAGCCGGCAGTCAGCACAGAGCCCGACACGGGGCTCGAGCCCACGAACCGTGAGATCATGACCTAAGCGAAAGTCGGACGCTTAACCGACTAAGCCACCCAGGTGCCCCCCTATCAAATATTCTTAAAAACAATTTTTTTTCAATGTCTATTTTTGAGAGAGAGACAGAAACAGAGGATGAGCAGGGGAGGGGCAGAGACAGAGGGAGACACAGAATCTGAAGCAGCTCTAGGCTCTGAGCTGTCAGCACAGAGCCCGATGCAGGACTTGAACCCACAAACCACGAGCCAAAGTTGGACGCTTAACCAATGGAGCCCCCCGGCGCCCCTATCAAATATTCTCCATGAGTCCTGACTTGGTAGCAAACGCATCCAGCCTGCAGACAGCTCCCCAGCTCCCCAGCCAGAGCTCTGACTTCCTCGTGCAACCCTGCGCCCCCCAAGAAATGAGAGGCCCGTGTAAGCACCAGCGTGATCGGGCTCCCAGGGACCCCTGCCCGGCTGGACGCCATGGGGCGCCTGGGAATCTGGGTACAACAGTGCGGTTTTGTGTCAGCTGAGAGAGACACAGACTGGCTAAAACAGACTCCGATTCTCTTTATTGAATTGGGCAATATTGGATTTATGGGACTCAACCTTCTGATGACAAAAATGATCTGCGTGGCCAAATAAAGATGGACGAAGCTCAGAGCCAACTCGAAAGGCAATTTCAGCCACTAATCCACCTCCCCGGCTGCTTATCGCGCCCTGGGATGGTGTCATCTGCAAGGTTGGGATATAAAGTGGCCTTTTGGATTTTTCTTAAGCTAACATTAGAAAATTGTGTATAAATTTAATCTCAGCTAAAAGGTAAAGATAGGCGACAGCCAAGGGGCAAGGCCAGCATCACACAGCAACGGCCATGCTTTATGTCCAATCAGACACAAACTAGGAGGGGGAAATACGGTCTTCTCGACTAATCAATTACATTTGAGTAATTGATCGTATATTATTATTGATGAAAGCCCATAATATGTGAGTTAGAAGGGAGTAGGTTCTCAAAAGATTAGATTTGTATACGAAAATGGAAGGAAAAAAACGACTCTCATAAAATCATTTGAAAGTGGTTTATGGTTTAATGCACGGCGGGACGTGGACACTGGGCCCAAATGGCTTCTGTCGTCTGCCCGTGTGCAGCCCGCCCGGGAAGAAGGGCCGTGGGCGCTCAGCAGAGGGCGGAGTCGTGAGGGGGGCAGCTGTCCTGGGGAAGGGGGAGCTGTGGCCCCGCGACCCCCAGGGTCAGAGGGCAGCCCCAGAAATGCAGTCCAAGGAAGGAACCTGCCCACTCAAGGAAGTGCTTTCTCACAAAGGGAAAGATCTAGATGCCTGTGGCTTCTCGGGAGGATGGGCTGCCCATCCCTGAGAGCATAAAGGTGAAGGCTGCGAGGCCAGCTGTCAGGGGCGTGGAGGAGGGGGCTCTGCTCGGGGCCCAGTGTCTCTGGAAGGCCCTCGAGCTAGATTTCTAGAATCTGGGGGGCGGGAGCTGGGAGGGACTGTGAATGAGGCAGAGCCCTTGCAGGGCCAGGTGATGTCCCCCCCTTGCAGCTCCAAGTCACCAGGCCCCGCCCATGTACCCCGCCCCCCACTCTTACCAAACCAGGAGAACAGCGCCAGGAGGTGACAAGTGTCCTTCTTCCCACCATCCACCCCTGGACACTAACACCCATTTTCACCCCTTTCCCCGGCCCCCCTGCCGCAGGGGCTGAGGCCCCAGGTGGAGACCGGGGACTCCATGGGGTAGAACCATGCCCAGCCCCCCTCCCTCCAGGAAATGGGGTCCCCACTGACCCCACCCCCTCCTTCACTGACACCCTGCACCGCTTCTCTCGTGGGCTCCCAGGCGCACCTTCACCTCTGCCGTGTCTGCCCCTCCCCACTCATGCCCTTGACAAGCCTGCCCCTTACACACCCCCAGGTCAGGGCCCCAGCAGCTCATTCTTTACTCACTGTTGATGCACATCCACTCCTTCCAGGAGCATCTGGGACTTGCCGGGACCCTGGTGCAGTGTGGTGGCCAGCGGGTGGACGCCACCCCCACGGGGCCCACAGGGCTGCAGGGCCTCCTGATGATGGGAGACCAAGCCCAGGGAAGGGCAACTGAAGAGGGGTGAGGGGTGAGGGCTCCAAGCGCACCAGCGCCGCGCCCGAGGCCCGCGGTCCTCTCAGCCCGGAGGCCCCAGCCGACGGGGCATCTGTGGGTCACACGCCTCAGTGTGGCTGCTCCTTCCACCGAGCTTTCTCCCTGAGATAAAATTCTTGTAACATTAAATTCACCATTTTAAGCATTTTGAAGTACACAATTCATTGGGCTTTAGTATATTCACAGAGTTGCCTGGCCATCACCACTATCTGCTTCCAGAACATTCCCATCACCCCAAAGGACCCCACGTACACCCCCTCCCTCCGCCTGGCACCGGCGGCGCTCCCCGTCCTGGGGCCTTGGTCCCTCCAAGTCAGCTGCTTCCTCTGGCTTTAATTTTCATCATTTATATTTGTATTTTTCTATTTTATATATTGAATTTATATTTTTCCTCTAGGCCTTCAATTTTATGACCATAGAAGTCGTATGAAATTTTCTTTTAAAATATTTTTTAACTATTTATTTATTTTGAGAGAGAGAGAGATAGAGAGGGTGAATGAGGGAGGAGCATAGAGGGGAAAGAGAGAATCTCAAGCAGGCTCCACGCTGTCAGCACAGAGCCCGACGCGGGGCTCGAACCCACGAACCGTGAGATCATGACCTGAGCCGAAATTGGACGCTCAACCGACCAAGCCCCCAGACGCCCCTGTTTATAGATTTTTTAAAAAGGTGAAGAGTCAGCCCTTGGTTTTCTGATGCACCTCAGACTTTACCCCCGTCTGGACTCCCGCTGTCACCATGTGCCACCGAGGATCTGTCATTACACCTGATCTTGGTTAGTTTCTCCAAAATTTACTCCAAGGAGGTGGTGTAGAGTCTAGCAGCCTCCCGAGTCCGGTCTCCCCTTTTGTTATGGTATGTGCCCTCCCTTTTAACGGAGCACACTCCCACTCGAGATAAAAACTACAACTCCCAGCATTCTTTGAGCCAGGCATGAGCATGTGACTGAGCTCTGGCCAATGAGACATGAGCAGAAGCCATAGGGGCAGGGCGGGGAGCCCTCAGCCCAGGATTGTGGAGCCGCAAGTGGACGGAGCCTGGGGTCTCCTACCACAGCCCGGCCCAGACCTGTGTCTCGGAAATGCACGTCCATCGTGTTCCCCCGTCTGCTGGTTCTCCGTCAGGCGGCTGAATCCATTCTCTCAGACAACGTGTGATTTAAGAGAGTGTCTCTTACTGTCCGAATGGTAAAGGGTTTTTTCCAGGGGAAGGCGTGGAGAAAGCCATCAACATTTCCTTAATTGTTTCTAATTTTCCTAGACTATGGCCAGAGCTCATCTCAACCTTTTAAATTTTCTTAAGGTTTTCTTTGAGACTACGTACATTATCAATTTTTTAAACCCTCAATGGGCCTTGGAAAGAATGTGTAATCTCTCTCTCTCTCTCTCTTTTTTTACAAAACAGCTCATTTGTTATTTATAAAAAAAAAAAATAAGGGGGGGGGCGCCTGGGTGGCTTAGTCGGTTGAGCGTCCGACTTCAGCTCAGGTCATGCTCTCGCGGTTCGTGGGTTCGAGCCCCGCGTCGGGCTCTGTGCTGACTGCCAGCTCAGAGCCTGGAGCCTGTTTCAGAGTCTGTGACTCCCTCTCTCTCTGACCCTCCCCTGCTCACGCTGTCTCTCTCTCTCTCTCTCTCCTAGAAATAAATAAAACATTAAAAAAAAAGAAAAAGAATTGATCAAGGCCAGGGAAACACCACGCTTCAGGCTAATGTGACACAGTTAAAACCGATCGCGATGCTCGGAAAGGCAGCTTTCAACTGAAAGATGGGAACAGCGAGCGAAAAAATGTTAGCGCTGGACAATGTTTTTATTTAATCCCTCTCCTATTCCAAATAGGGTTTAATAGGGCTTAAAAATAGCCAACTTTCCTTCGGCGCAAGATCTCCTTTTGAGGTAAGCAATGTCTCCTGTGCTTTTCTTAACCTGAGCTTGCTGGTGATGTGATTCCGTTTCCCTAAAACCCACCGCACACTGACTTCCCCACTGGACTCGTCTGACCCTGAAAGTGACACGTTGCGGTTCCTACTGGAATCCTGCCTGGCTATGTCCTCCTTGTATGTTTAAATAACCGGGCTTTACGTCATTAGCTGCTAAGTTGATTAGTGCATAATGCAGACTTACTATTTTATCTTCCTCATAAATCGGTCCATTCTCAACATGCTTTTCTGTCCCATTTAATGCCTTCGGTCCTCAGTTCCACTCCTGAGCTGTGGACGGAGCCCTGGCCCCCCGGGAATCTGCATTTCTTGGGTTCTCTTCCACACCCTTTATCACTTGCCTTCAAGCACGCGCTGCTTTAAAACACACCCTGCCATGAGGCGGCTGGGTGGCTTAGTCGGTTAAGCGACCGACTTTCGCTCAGGTCATGATCTCACGGTTCGTGGGTTCGGACCCCGCGTCGGGCTCTGTGCTGTCTGCCAGCTCAGAGCCTGGAGCCTGTTTCAGTCTGTGACTCCCTCTCTCTCTGACCCTCCCCTGCTCACGCTGTCTCTCTCTCTCTCTCTCCTAGAAATAAATAAAAATATTAAAAAATAAAAATAAAAATAAATAAATAAAATACACCCTGCCTTTTTTATTTTTTGTCACCAAATTGGTGGCCCCTGCCTTCAGAGCAGAGAGGACCCAGCCCGCGCACGGCGTTGGTGACCTGCATTTCATTCCTTCCGGGTTCTTTTACGCTCATTGTTTTCCTTGCTGTGCAATTTTTTGCCTTTTCCCGACTTTGGCTCCAGCCCACGCTGGCATTCGCCCCCCTGTCCTCCTGGGTGGCATTCGAGGGCCACCTCCCCTTTCCGGTCTCCAGCGCAGGCTGCAAGCTCTGTTGTAACGACAGCACCGGCAGTGACACGCGGTGCACGCCTGCTCCCCTTGGAGTCCTTCCTCCGCTGTGCAGAGAGCTGACCCCGGGGGAGGGATATGCCAGCCCCCCGGCCGGGGCTGCCGGCTGGCCCTGGGGAGGACTTCCTGTCCCCTGCTTCTCACGGAGTCCCGAGGCCCCCACCGCCCTGACAGCTCCCTCCGCCCCACGGCGAGCACGGCAGGTGCCCCCTGCGTTCAGCCTCCTCCACGTGGGGGCCCCGTCCTAGCTCTGTCAAAAGAAAAGAGGGTAGGAGCCACCGACGGGGTCTCCCGCCAGCCAGAAGTGGGGAGCCTAGCCTACGCCCCCCACTGCCACGGCCACTGCCCACAGCCCTCCCCACACGCCTCGACTCTCTCCTCACCCCGGCCCCCCACCCCCAGCCCTGGGGCCCCAGGCCTCAGCTCCTGGAGCGGCCAAGGCGCCCAGCTGAGCTCTTGGCCTGCATGGCGGCCCTGGTGGGCGCCTCCCTCCAGACACCAGGGGGCAGCAGGAGCCTCAGACACTTGTCCCGCGGGAGGGGCTGAGCCGCCCCCAACACGCTACACGGGGGGGGGGGGGGGGGGGGGGCAGCGCGGGGAAGAGGGAAGGGGCGGGGAGAGGGAAGAGGAGTCCGCGTGTCCACACTGCCGCCTCGGCACAGCGCCCGGTACACAGCGGGGCCACGCAAATGGGGGCCTGCAGAAGCAGCGGGCACAGGCGAGAAGGCAGCGTCGAGGGCCCTGAAGCTGTAGGGTGTGTGACAAACACCCCACGTCACGCTCGCTCCGTGACCCGCGGCCTCCACGCCCGGTGCTGGGGGCGCACCTGCCCCTCTGAGATGCCCAGGTGCCGGTGTGCGGCCGGGGTCGTGGCGCTGCTCAAAGGGGACCCCCCGCCAGAGGGTCCGGGTCCAGGACACGAGAGCAAGGGCACTGGCACGGCCAGGACCAAGCAAGGAGCTGCCGCGTTGCCGACAGTCACGGGCTGTCACGGGCTGAACTGTGTCCCCAGAAGTTACGTCTCGAATTCCTAGCCCCCAGTATCCGTGGACGTGACGGTACCTGGAGACGGGGTCTTTCTGGAAGTGATCAAACGAAAATGAGGCCGTGAGGGTGGCCCTGCTGTGAAGTGACAGATGTCCGTATAGACGGGAACCCTGGACAGAAAGGCGTAGAAGATGGAGCGAAGACACAAGGCAGGGCCGGCTGCCTACAAGCCAAGGACACGGGCCAGCACACGCCCCCTCATGGCCTTGGGGGGAAGCGCCCATGTCCACACCCTGATCTGGGCGCCCAGCCTCCAGCACCTGAGGCCACAGACCTCGGTGGCTCGAGCCCCGGCCTGCGGGCCTCTGTTACGCAGCCCTAGCTGCCCGGCACACTTTCTTTGCCCGCCTTCTCTGACAGGCTTCCTGCCCCCTGCCCGGCCGACCCTAGGACCCACACACCCACCGGACGGACCAGAAGGGGTCTCGGGACCTCAGCTGGTGGCATCACAAGGATGAGGAAGGGGCCGAGGGAGACGTTTCCCCCTGGAGCCAAGGCCCCGTCAAAGCCAAGGGTGACGCTGTGGCCCCGGAGGCTCGTGGCAGCCCTCCTGCCCGTGAGGCCACCTGCCGCCCACCCCCACTCCTCCCCACCAGGCCCCCCCGACCTCTGTCCTTAGCCTCCTACCACCATCTGCTCCCGACATGCAACCCTGAGCCACAGGACGTGTCGCCCCTCCTGCTGGCTGGCCCTGCACCCCGTCCCCACGTGTGACCGTGGCGGTCACATCCCCCCTGAGCTTCCGTGCCCCGTCTGTGAAGTGAGCTTTTCTTGCTTCAAGGTCTCAGCGTCCAGCCCCTCTCCCGGCCGCCGTGGGCCCGCAGGGGCCCCACATCAAGGTGGCCGAGGCCAGGGCGGCCCTCCCTCGGCCGGGTCCGTTTCTTCCCCCCTCAGGGGCCCCTCGTCACGGCCGCGGGTGAGTAAAATGACTTTAATAAACCAGAAAGAGCTTTACAGGGCGTCTTCAGAAGACAGAATCAAGAGCGCGGAGCCCCCGGCCCGAGGAGGGCGCGGCCCCTAGTACTTGAGCAGCCAGCGGGGTCTGTGGTGGCTGAGCGACGTGAAGTACGACCACCACCAGGGCTTGCTTCCGCCGCCCGACGGCAGCCTCCGTGCCCCGAGGGGCTCCTGGCCGGGCTCCTGGGGCTCCCCGTACGGGCTGGCACCTCCCAGAGGGTCTCGGGTTCCAGACCCGCTTCCGCGCGGCCCAGGGAGGAGCTTCCTGGTTCCGGGCCCCAGGGGCTGGAGAATGAAGTCCACGCGGCCGGCCCTCTTCATCCGGGCGGGGATGGTGACTTTCTTGATGACCTTCGAGTAGCCGGGGGCTTGAGCTATGACGATGTGGGAGCCCGGGGGCAGCAGCCTCCAGTAGTCCCCGTCCGGCGCTGCGAACCCCAGAACACAAGTGGTCTCAGACCCGGGCTCAGGTTTGGGCCTGAGGCGAGCGGCGCCGGGGGCCCCAGGGGCATCGGCCTGGGGGGCAAGCAGAGCCCGGATCCGCAGCTGCCTCTGCACTGGCCTGGGGCGTCCCTCCCGTCCGCCCCCTCTGGGCGCTTTCGGGAGGCGGCCGCCGTGGCTCAGGCCCCAGGAAGGTGCCCACCTGTGGTGATGTCGTGGCGGATGCCCTTGACCAAAATCCGGGCGTTTTTGACCGGCTTGCCGAACTTGTCCATCACCACACCTTTGATGCCCCGGTGAACCTGAAGGGGTGAGGCCGTGGCTATGACGCAGGCTCTCCGGAGAGGCCCCCCCACCCCCGCCCCTGGCCAGCTCCCATCTGTCCTCAGAGCCGGGTTTTCGGGGAAAATCAGCCTGGAGGACTCAGCTCCGTACCACCCGCCTTGTCTTCTCAGGCAAGTCGCTCCCTCCCTGGGCCTTGGTTTCCTCATCTGTGAAATGGGGTGAGCAGTGAGCCCCTCTCTGGGCTTGTGAACGACCCGCAGCTGCTCTGCTCGGGGGTCCAGTGACACCCCCCCCCCCTCTCCTGGGCCAGGAGCGTCACCAGAAACCCATCAAGCTCCTCTGAGCCGCTGTTGCCTCTGAGCCTGTGCACGGGGCCCCAGGCCCCAGGTGTGGACCCTTCGGTCAGCGCTGCCAGAGCCACCAACCGCGCTCTGACCCCAGACAAGCCACCGCGCATCTCAGCACCGTCTCCCGACTGTAAAGTGGGGCAACAGTGCCTGCAGTCTGCACACGAGGCCGAGCGGCCGGGACGGGGGGGTGGGGGGTGGGCCCTGCCCACCTCCAGGGGGAACCGGTCCCAACCGGCACACGCGGCCTTCAGACAAAGAGGCTGCATGTGCCTCAAGGAGACGCCCCCCCCCCAGCACTGCCTGGCCTCCTCCGCACTCTTCTAAAAATGTCCACAATCACGGGGCGCCTGGGGGGCTCCGTCAGTTAAGCACCCGACTTCGGCCCAGGTCATGATCTCCCGGTCTGTGGGTTCGAGCCCCGCGTCGGGCTCTGTGCTGACAGCTCGGAGCCTGGAGCTGCTTCCAATTCTGTGTCTCCCTCTCTCTCTGCCCCTCTTGCTTTCTGTCTCTTTCTTGCACGTGCAAAAATAAATAAACGTTTAAAAATAATTTTTGTGAATGTCAATAATCAGTAAGCAAACCCCCCTTGCTCTACTGGGCTGAAAACTTGGGGCCCACGGGTCATGCCAAATGAGGCCAAAGTGAGCCGGTGGGAGAGGAGTCAGGGCCGCGAGGTTGCTCTCCCGGGAGGCCGCCCCCCACACCTTCCTCCGACCCTCCGTCCCGCCCCTCCTCTGCTCAGAACGCCTCACCAGCTCCAGCGCTGGCCTATTCCTCTCCCCCACAATCTCTTCCTCCAGGAAGCCCTCCTTGATGACTGGTCTCCTCTGGGGTCCCCAGTTGCCGGCTTCACTCTCCCAGCCCTGATCTGCCCTCCTCCCCCCGACCTAGAGATCAGACACACAGTAGGGCCTCATTTCACGTCAGCTCGCATGGGTTAGATGTTGTTCTGTCCTGCTTTCGGGCTGACGAGGGACCTCCAGGCCGACCCAGGGCCGTGGAGACGGGGTCCGAGCGGCCTCCCTCGCGACCCGGGGAGATGCAGACAGCCACCCGAGGCCTGGTCAGGATCACTGTGGAGAAGGCGGCCCTGGGCCACGGCAGGCTCGATCCCTATCAGCAGCCCCGGCCCGGCTTAGCAGGTGTGGTCCTCCTGGGGGGCAGCCCCGCCCCCCCAGCGCGTCTCGCTATTAAATCTTTATGCACCAAGACTTCACATGCAATATCCGCAGAGCAATCCCAGCTCCACTTAAGGCTCCTTAAAACTCATTTTCACCAGACGGCCGTAAAACGGAATGAGCGAGCGGTCTGGCCCAGACCCATTACCGAGTGGTGACCCGCCCACACCCACACAGCGAGAGGTCGCTGGCGCGGCCACAGACAGGAGGCTCAAACCACGCCAATAGCGTCCAGCTATCTGGGCTTTGCTTTTTTTTTTTTTTAAATCCCCTTATTTTGTGGCAGCTGCTGATCCAGGAGGCTCTGGGTCAGGTTCTTGCCTGGAGAAAGGTTCGTGATCTTTCTAGAAAGGATTTGTGGGCAGAACTGAGGTTTGGGGCAGATCTGGGTTCCATCTCTGGACAGTCCCTAGGTGACACCGACAGGCCTTGTCACTGTCTGACCCTCTGTCTCCTCCTCTGGTTTGGTCATAGATAGTGAGAGCCCACCGTCCCTCTGCCCATGCTGTGGGGCAGCCCCAGCCGGGGCTGGTGTCAGGGTTCAACGCCACGTGTGGGGGCGCCAGCTGTAAGGTGCTATGCACGCGCACCCCACCCCCCATGTCCCCTTCGGGAAGTCCTGTTGCCCTCTCAGGGCCACTTCTCACCGGACACTGTGCCAAAGTGCCATTCGCTGAGTCTTGGAAACGGCCAGGAAAAGTCACAGAGGCGTCTGCAGAGCCACCGTTAGGTTTCAACTCCCCTCCCGTGTCCCTGCCGCATGGGGGTACCTCCCGCAGGCCCCCCCACGCCCCTGGGCTGGGAGTCACGCCAGCAGGCAGCACCGGGGGAGGCACGCGGCACTGGCGCCCCGCCCCCCGCGGTCACCAAGCCTCGGGGAGGCCACTCCCAGGTCCAGTGAGTATTCTAGACCCTCTCTCACTGCTCACCACCACCTATTTCTGTGTGACCTCGGCCCCAGGACGGTGGTGACCCTCAGTCGGGCTGCCCCACCCCTCCTCCAGCAGCCAACTCGCTCTGCTTTGAGTCCGGGGGGCAGACAGACTCCAGGCCCTGGACCTCACAGACGCCCTGCTGCCCAGAGCATCTCCCTTGGGCCTCCCCACCCCGCCCAGTGCCTGCTCCACTCCCACGTCCACGCTCCTCCCTGTAGCACGGGCTCCCTCACATGCCACCCCTTCTGCCTGAGCTCTACCATCGCCCAGTTCCTCCTACATCTTCAAGATGCAGCCCCATGCCACCTCCTCCAGGAAGCCCCCATGGCCTCCGAGGCTGGGTCGGGTGCCATCCCTGGGCTGCCTTGGTCCTGCATTCCCCTTGTTCAGTGGTGCCCCATTATGCCATGTGAGCCTCGATATCCCAGGGAGCCCAAAGCACCCCAAGGCTGGGCCTACAGGAGAAGAGGTGCCCAGTGAATAAATGCATGGCTCCCATGCACAAATCTACGAGCCTCGGGCTGCTGAAGGGGCGTGAGTCCGTCCCTCCCCCACACCAGGCCTGGCTGCCCGGGGCTCCCGTCCCCACCCCCAGGCCCGGGCTCACCATCTCCACGAAGTTCAGCAGGGGCTCCTTGTTGTGCTGCCAGATGGTGTAGAGGGCCTCCTCCGGGGGGAACTTCACACAGCCCAGCTCCACCGTGATCTCAAAGCAGTTGCTGTGCAGGTAGTTGAAGTCGGACATGCCTGCGGGGCAAGGGCGGCCTGAGCGCAGCCCGCACTCGCATCCACCACCCCGCGGGCGCTAGACGCCTGTGGGCAGGTGTGCTCGTTACCCCACTGTACAGATGGGCAGACTGAGGCGCGGGGCCCCGGCGGCTCTTACCCCAAGCCCCCGAGGCCGGGGCGGAGCTGCTCTTTAAACCCAGGTGGTCTGGCACCGAGGGCACAGGCTTCCCCTCTGACCTGCGTGCTGATCTCCCGCAGAGGCAGCCACAGGACCCTGGTGTCCAAGCCTCTGCCCCCGCCCCCCTGCTGGCCTCAACCCCAGCGACAGGCCATCTCTTTAGTCCCAAGAAGAGCCTGGGGGGCAGGATCCTCTCACCCAGCAAGGCTGGAAACCCGCCGACCAAGGGGCAGAGAGAGGCTTCGAGAAGATCGAGCCGATCACCACCCACCCACTTGTGCCCTCCGCCCCATCTGCTTCCGGGGCCTCTAGTCCAGTAGAAGCTTCGAGGGTCCACAGCGCAGGCCTGCCGCACCCATGGGGGCAGCCCCGTGTTGGGAGCAGAGGGGGCTCCTGTCCTCTGGAAGTCAGGGCCTCCTCTGAGCCCCGGGAAGCCAGCGGTCACCGTCACGGCCTTGACCTTCCCAATCCGAAGGGCAGCCACATTCCAGCCCACCGGGTCCTCTGCCCTTGGCCCCCCGCCCCACGCCTTCCCTGCGGGAGCCGGCTTACCTCTCCCAGCCTCTCCCAGGCTCAGACCCACCCTGTGGGTCCTCTGCAGACCCCGGAAATGGGGTCATGACCAGACTGGAGCCCTCCCCCCTGGGAGTCAGGGAAACGTGCCCCTGGGTTCCGGGAGGAAGAGAAGCTGCCTGGGCCCCCGGGGGTCATGGGCAGGAGGCGACAGCTGGCTGAGCAGGGGCGAACGGGCTTGAGAACCGGAGGGCCAGGGGCTGTGCTCCCGGCCCGCACAGAAGGGGGAGGCGTAGCCCCAGAGCTGACACCGTGCCCTGGGCGCCAACAGGCCCTTCTCTCACCTGAGCCCGATCTCCTCACCTGCCACGTGTCACACATAAGTGTCGAGCCAGCATGGAGGGGTGGCAGGCAGAGCGCGGGCACCTGAGCCATGGCAGACGGTGCCAGGCACGGCCCCACCGCTCTGTATGGGGCCCACCCGGCACGGAGTAGCAAAGAGCGCACCAGTTAAAGTTGAGTAAACTTTTAGTGTAAGTATACCCCATGCAGAATTTGGGATATACTTATACAGTACCAAAAATTCTTCATTATGTCTCTGAAATTCAAGTTTAACTGGAGTCCTCCGGTCCCTGGGACACCCCCTGCTTCTTCCCCAAGGGGAAGGAGGGACTTGGTCACAGAATCACCCGTGTCCGTGCCCGGGAACGACACTGCAGAAGCGGCAGGGGCTTCAGCGGGTGGGGCCCAGAACTAAAGCCAGACCGTCCCCAACCCTCCCGAGCCCTGAGCGGCCTCCCCGGGTGCGGCCGGGATGCACCTGTGCTGCTCCCCAGAGCACACGTCCCGGGACCCCCTTCCCGGGGGGAGCTGGGGACAGGGGACGCCAGCCCCACTCGCTCCAGCCCCTGCCCGTCCCTCCCACACCCCCTCAGCCCTCCCTCCCCCTCCCCCTCCCACCCCAGCCCCCCGCCCCTCCCCGCCCCTCCTGCCCCCCCGCACCTCCGGTGAAGCTGTACCAGTCGGCCCCGTTGATGATGCTGCCCCTCTTCAGGAAGTTGCCACCGCACCTGTTCTCCGACCTGTCCATCATCATGGGGTGCACGTCGGCATAGGCCCTGGCCAGCAGCTTGAACATCTGGAAAGGACACCAAGGGAGAGGTTTCCCGCGAGGCCGAGGCCACGAGGTGGGGCCCCTGCAGAACACTCTCAGAGCCGGGGCAACAGAGTGAGGAGGGGTCTCCGCAGCCCACACCGCAGCGCAGAGAGAAGGGAACGATGTCACGGAAACAGCACAGCACGTGCAAAGGTCCGGGGGCAGGACGGCCAGGGCTCAGGGCACCTGTGGTGGGTACGGGCACGTGTGGACCCCTTGCACACCCGCACACTGGCTGGGGAGTGTGGGCTTTCTCTCCAGCAGGGGGCGCACTGAAGGGACCTTGGCAGGGCTCGGGGAGCTTAGCTTTGCCCTTTCCCAGGCACTTCCTGCAGAGGGCAGGCCCCAGGGAGAGAGGAGGCCATGGTGGGCCTCGATTTCACGGACTTCGCCACTGATCTCCTCTATGATAACTGTCACCTCATGTTCCCCAGGGACAACTTGTCCTGAGGAGGCCCCCACCCGCTGCCATACCACATGCACCTTGCAGTGTGGCTGCTGGGGGGACAGGGGGCACAGCCCCCACCTCCTGGGTGGTTTGCAGCCCAGCACGCACCCCACCGGGCCCCCACCCCAGGCTGGGCCCACGGGTCTTCCTATGTCCCCACACAGGGCCCGGGGCCTGACTCGGGGCGGAAGCTCCCAAGTGGGGGCCGCGTGGACGGGAGGGCCCCTGCGCTACGCTGGTCAGAGTCCCCACAGCCCCCGGGGGCAGCCTGTCCTGAGAAGGGGGGGGGGGCTGGGCAGGCGGGGTCAGGCCCGAGCGAGGGTCCCTCCTGGTGGGAGTCACAGCGACCCAGGGTCTGGAGAAGGAGGGTCCGGTTTCTCGGGGGGAGGACTGTGCAGTGTCAGCCCGGCCCCCCAGACACAACCCCGCGCGTGCCCTCCGCCACCGAGGCTGGCTGCCAGGCCGGGGACGAACATCCTGCGGGGGCCCGAGGCAGGTGCGACGCCGCGGGACCACACTCTGCAGGCCCGGCCCCCCCCCCCCCACGCGCGTGAAGCCCAGGGACGCGGGAGCGCAGGCCCCGCCGGGGACAGGCCCGGCCCGGGGCCGGCGCGGGACAGGGCCGTGCGTCAGAGGCCGCGGCTGCGGCTGCCAGGCCGGCGGTGTGCGGGGACCCTGCAGAAGCTGTCGCTCTCTTGCCGGGCCTGGGCCGGGTGGGGGGCTGCGGGCAGGACGGAGCGTGAGCCGCGCTCGGGAGCAGGGTTTCGGCAGAAGCGACAGGCGTAGGTGGGGCGGACGGAGCGGGCGGGGGGCCACAGCCGGCCTGGGGGCCTCAACGCGCGGGGCCGCGGGCTCCGGGCACTTCCGCACCCCCCCGCCCCCCGCGCCCCTCCCGGCGCCTGGTTTCCAGAGACCACAGCTGGCTATGGGCCTGAGGATCATCGATCCGTGATTGATGGCTGGTGGGGAACTCAGTTTTCTGACTCTGGAGGGACTCGTTGAGGTGAACTTCCCCCCTAGGGACGTCTTCGTGCATCTGCCTCCGCGATTCAGAGACGCCGGGCCTGGCGCGAGGGCTCCCGCTGCCCAGGGCACGCGGGCCCCTCCAGACCCCTCTGACAGCACGGGGGCCGGGGTCGCCCGCAGGGGACACCACCCGGCCTGGGGCGCTTGCTGAGCTCCGAGCACAGAAGCTGCCCCCCCGCCCCGCAAGTGCTAGGCATGTGCTGGCTGCAGGAGCCGAGTGTGTGAGCGTGTGCCTGTGTGAGAAGGTGTATGAGTGTGTGAGTGAGGTGTATGAGTGTGTTAGTGGGTACGTGTGTGAGTGTGTGACTGTGTGGCTGAGTGTGTGAAAGGGTGTGAGAAGGTGCATGAGTGTGTGGGTGAGTGTGTGAGAAGGTGTGTGAGTATGTGAGTGTGTATGTCTGAGTAGGCACATGCGTGTGAATGTGTGAGTGTATGAGGTGTATAAGTGGGTGTGTGAGTGTGTTAATGCGTGTGTGAGGTGTGTGAGTGGGTGTGTGAGAAGGTGCATGCATGGGTGTGTGAGTGTGAGAAAGTGTATGAGTGGGTGTGTGAGTGGGTGTGGGTGTGAGGAGTGTGGGTGAGGGTGAGTGTGCGTGTGAATACGTGGGTGTGTACGTGTGTGAGTGACTGAGTAAATGAATGAGTGAATGAGTGAACAAACGAATGGGTGAATGAATGAGGGACGGAGTAAATGAGTGAATGAAAGAACGGGTGAAGGAGTGAACAGGCGAGGGAACGCACGCGTGAACGGCTGACTCGGCCGGGTTCCGTGGCACGCCCACCCCTTCTGGGTGCCTGTGGGAAATCACCTCCTTCAGGCTCTGCTGAGGCAGACGCCACCTCAGGGAAGCCCTCCTGAAGGCCCAGGGCAGGCTGGGGGTTCACTCTCCACGCTCGCGCCCACGGGCAGCCCTGCGTCCGGCCCTGCCCGTTTCCGGCTCCATCTCTGAACCTGGATGGGACCCTCCGTGCGAGGGCCGGTCCAGCTCGACCCAGACCCACAGCGCACGGGGTCAGGAGAGCGGGGCGCGGGAACAGGCAGGGAGCCGGGCTCCCTCCGGCTCTGCCCCTAAACACCGGCGGAAAGTACCGGAAAGGGCGGGCGGGCCCCCCAGCATGTCAGGGGCCGCCTCCCCGCCCCCAGAAGCCCAGCCTGCAAGGGCCCCGGGATCAGGCGTGGGGAGGGTCAGGACTGGGGGGCCGCGGGCAGCGGGTCCCTGAGGGCGGAACGGGGTGGAGAGGGTCCTGGGCATCCTCGCGCCTCATGCCCTGCTGTCTGACCAGTGAGGGAAACCGAGGCCTGAAGACAGGAAAGTCCTCCTCCGACCCAAGGGCACTCCAGGGCCAGGGCGCCTACTCTGACCGCACAGCAGCCCGGCTGCCAGGGAGCCCGCCTGGTGCCCGTAAGCAGGGAGGCGGCGGCGAGCCAGGCGGGCTCCATGTGCGCTGCAGCACTGCCCTCTGCCGGCGAGGCCTGGAACTGCACCCTGTCCCTGGACACGGGCCTGGGCTACACGTCCCGCCCTAGGGTCTCCGGGCTGGGGACCCTGATGGAAAGTGGGGCGTGGCCAGTGGAAGGATGGGCTGCTTCCCGCTGGCTAGACGGCTTCCAGGAGGAGGCAGCTTTTGAGCTGGCCCCGGAAAGCTCCCACTGGTGCTGTAACTGCACGGGTCTCACTGAGCTCAGAACGGGAGTAAAGCCGGCCCCCAGGGCGCCAGCCCACACCGCAGCCCCCACACACGCACGGCCCCCACGCTCACCTTCTCATCGGGCGTGGGAGAAAACATCTTCTCTTCCTGGGGGTGTTTGGAGAAATCGAAGGGGTAGGACACCACCAGGTCGCCCCCATGGAGGCTGGCTGAGAGCACGAATGGGGTGGTCCGCATCCACTTCATTATCGCCTTGGTCTCGGGAGCCACCTGCCCAGGATGAAGGAGGCCACCGTCGGGGCCAGGCACGCCCCTGCTGGCCACCCCGGCCATGCCCACGGGCCCTCCACGCCGGCCCGCCCCACCCCGCCATCAGGAGCTTCAGATGCCACCAGGCTCTCCTACATTGCCACACCCCTGCCTGACACTAGTTTTCCCACCTCCTCAGGCTGCCACTGCCTTCAGGAAGCCTGCCTGGGTTGCTGTCACTGAGTACCTGCCAGACCCAGGGCGTTTTCAATACATGTTCCCGGCATCCCAACAACCCAACAACCCAGGGAAGTTATCCCCATTTCCCGGGCAGGAAACGGAGACTCAGGGCTCAGGCTGCTCCCCCGCCCCCCACCGCCCCAGTGCATGCCCGGGAGCAGGGCCCAGGCCTGCACTGGTGGGTGTGGGTGTGGGCGGGGCGGCTCCTACCTTACCCCACCAGTAGTGCTGTGGGATGGGGATGTGACTGCTGCGTCCGCTGCCAGACGCCGCCAGGCGGTAGTACTCAGACGTCAGGTCGGGGAAGTTGCGGTTCAAGTCCAAGTTCTGTGCATTCTGCCTCCCGCTCGTCCACCCGTTGTAGCCAGCACCCTGCAGACACAGGCCAGCCCCCCGGGGGTCAGCACACCCCACCCTCCCTGCCTCTTTCCAGACGGAGGCCATGGGGTGCTGAGCAGGAGGCCAGGGCTGCCGTGTCCCTCCGGCTTCGGGTCATGAACTTGGGAGAATGTCCAGCCAAGCTGCCCTTGACTTCCTCTCCCACCTGTCTGGCCCCTTCCATCCGACCAGCCGGGAGGCTAACGCTCCAACCTCAAAGCCTTGCGCTGGCTGATCTCTGGCAGAACACCCCCCCCCCCCAGGTGGTCATGTGCACAGCTCGCTCCACACCTCCACCGGGGCTCTACTCAGTCCCATCAGACGGCGCCCCGCCTCCAGCTGGCGTGACGTCCCCCCCAGTTTCTCCACAGAGCACAGGCTCTTGCTCATCCAGAGTTGCCGGGGTCTGTCCCCGCCCTCACGTAGGACCTTGCCACTGCCGCTGTCCGCTGAATGCCTATCACCCAGACCCTCCGTGACTGCTAGTGAGTGAACGGATGGGCGTGTGCCGGCGGCCCGCGGGATCTGGTGTGGGGGCACTCACCTCGGCGGCCGCCACCTCGTAGCCGTCGGGGTTCATGGAGGGCAGCAGGTGAATGCGGGTGGTGTTGAGCAGGCGCTGGATGCGGGGACTACCCACCAGGTACTCGGAGCACAGGTACTGGGCCAGGTAGATGAGCATCTCCCGCCCTGCCACCTCATTGCCATGCATGTTGCCGATGAGCTTCACCTCAGGCTCCACTTGGGGGAGATAGAGCGACCTGAGGGCGATCTCAAACCCTAGGGTCCCCGGAGACTTGAGGGCCCAGATGGCGAGGCTGGCGGGGGGTTTGGGGACCAGTCATACTTGTTTTGGCCCAAGCACGTCTATGACTCATGTCTCATCAGAGTCACTACTTACTAAGCTCAATTCTTACGTTTAGCCATAATTATTAGCATGATACCATCAAAGATATTAACTAATAATAATTCATGGTATTATTGCTCTGTGTGAATTTTATTCATAGCCATTTTCTGTATTTGTGTAGTAAGTTAAGGTGTACATTGGTGCTGAGATCGGAAGGAAGCTGGCCCTCAAATGAATGGAAGGGAGGAAGGGGGTAAGGTAGGAAGGGAAGAAAGAGAAAGAAAGAAAGAAAGAAAGAAAGAAAGAAAGAAAGAAAGAAAGAAAGAAAGAAAGGAAGGAAGGAAGGAAGGAAGGAAGGAAGG
>NW_024080695.1:2001691-2098984 GCF_003009895.1 Hyaena hyaena
GGATGGATGGATGGATGATGGATGGATGGATGATGGATGGATAGAAGGATGGATGGATGGATATGTAGATGGATGTTTGGATATTTGGGCAGAAGGATGGATGGGTGAATGGATGGGCAGATGGTGGATGGATGGATGGATGGATGGATGGATGATGGATGGATAGAAGGATGGATGGATATGTAGATGGATGTTTGGATATTTGGGCAGAAGGATGGATGGGTGAATGGATGGGCAGATGGTGGATAGATGGATGGATGGATGGATGGATGATGGATGGATGGATGATGGATGGATAGAAGGATGGATGGATATGTAGATGGATGTTTGGATATTTGGACATAAGGATGGATGGATGGATGGATGGAAGGATGGATGGATGGGTAGGTGGTGGATGGATGGAGAGATGGTGGATGGGTGAGTGGATGGTGGATGGATGCATTGATGGATGGAAGAAAGGATGGATGGACAGGTAGATGGATGTTTGGGTATTTGGACAGAAGGATGGATGGATGGATGGATGGTGGATGGATGGTAGATGGAGGATAGATGGGTAGATGGTGGGTGGATGGATGGAAGGATGGATGGACAGGTAGATGGATGTTTGGATATTGGGACGGAAGGATGAATGGGTGGGTGGATGGATGGGTGATGGATAGATGGATGGATGGACGATGGAAGGAAAGAAGGAAGGAAGGAAGAGTGGATTGTGGTTAGAAAAGAAGAGCAGACGAAGAGCCTGGCAGCCTGACTGTGTGGCCTCACGCAAGTCACCTCTCTCCTCAGCCTCACGTTGCTCATCTGGAAAATGGCATCTCCTTTCCTGGCTGTATGCAGCCCCAGGACCTGTGACCGTGGGAGCAAACACTCACGTCCCTCCCGCCTTCTGAGGGTATAAATGATGCCAACGCTTCCCACAATGGTCACTTCCCTTGGCTTCTCACGGGGACACCCTCACCACATTCCAAAGCCACACATCAGTCTTCATCCCGGAGCAGCCCCACCAGCCAGAGGGCTGCGAGGCAGGGTGGGCTTTGGAGGCTGGAGCGGGGCTTTGGGCACATGATGTCCATGCAGCCCGAACCACCGGGAGGGAGATCGGGCTGAGTGTGGCCGGCCCAGCGGAGGGGCCGGAGCCGCGGAGCTTCAGGTGGCATAATTTTCCGCAGTTAAGTGACCAAGGGTCCCAGTGCCTCACAGCGTCATGGGGACAGACCGGTTGAGGGGCAGGGCCCAGGGGGCGCTCCCAGCAGAGGCCAGAACCAGGCCCCTGGGCCCGGACAAGCCCTTGGTGCCCTGGAGAGGCTCGTGGTGGACTTCAGCTCAGCACGGGGCCCCCAGGCCGCCCGCGGGCCCAACCTCGAGACTGGTGTCACTATGAGTTCTTTCCAGCACCTGCAACAGCGACAGCTCTGCAGGGCCAACAAAACCCGGCATTTTCCACGTAGCTCTGCCTCATCTCAGCGCGGGACCATCACGCCTGGCGAGCTCGAGGGACTTGGACTTTTTAAATGGAAGCCGTCCTTCGTTCAGGTCGCTCTGGGATAGCGCGTTCACGAAGCAGCTCAAAGGAGCAAACGCAGTGCCGGGGGCCAAGTGCCGCACGCACCCGTCTGGGGTCCGGGTGCGCCAGGGCAAGGTGGCAAAAACAGCAGAGAGCACCGTCACACCTCCCCGGGGGCGCACCGGGGCCCTGGCCTCTTTTCTCCCTGGCGCTCACTCCCCGGGGCCGTGCCCCCGGCTCCCACCACCCCCTCGAGTCCCAGCAGGCCCCGAGCCTGCGGCCACGTGCCCCAGGGCACTGAGCAGAGCACGGATGCGGCCTGCTCCCTGGCCTCCCGGCACTGCCGTGACCAGGATCCCGCAGCCGGGCCTGAGCACCCCAAGCCGGACCGTAGGCCCAGAGCCCCTTCCCGGAAGCCGGCCTCTGCCACTGGCTTACTCAGCTCGTGCTGGCCGGGGCGGGCCGAGAACTCGATGACCAGCAGGTCCTTGCCATCAAAGCTCCGCCCGATGCTGTAGGTCTTGGCGATGTGGGCACAGCGGGCGGCCGTCCGCCGCAGCACGCGCACCATCTGGGCGTAGGAGTGGTGTGTGAAGTGGATGAAGGTCGGCGGCAGGCCCGAGGGCAGTGCCTCCTCCGCATCCAGGCCTCCTGGGGAAGAGTGGGGGTGTTGGGGGCGCCCCAGTTCCGCGCCCTCGGCCAGCGCTCGCCCACCAGCGCGGCCGCCCACCCACTGATGGGCGCTCCATCCGCCCCCGCCCAGCTCCCCTACAATTCCCGGGTCACCCCTCCCCCGCACACTCGGGACCTGGGGGGCCCCCTGGAATGGCTCCCTAGCCAATCTGTTTATGTTTTTCACTAAGATTCCCTTTATAATACTTAATATCCATAGCTAAAGTAACACGAAGAGATGTGCCAGCAACACGGCTTCTAAAGTCACTATGATTAAAAGCACTACGGCAGGGGCGCCTGCGCGGCTCAGTCCGGTGAGCGTCCGACTCTTGACTTCAGCCTGGGTCGTGACCTCACAGTTGGTGAGTTCTAGCCCCACGTCAGGCTCCGTGCTGACAGCTCAGAGGCTGCTGGGGATTCTCTCCCTCCCTCTCCCTCTGCCCCTCCTCCACGCAAGGGTGCTCTCTCTCAAAATAAACATTTAGAAAGAAAAGCACTATGTGGTTTCCAGGGAAACCGTGTAAAGTACAGAACAGAAGGCCACAGAGGAGAAGACACACACGCAGAGACCTCGACTCAGTGCAGCACGGGTGGGGGCAGCAGCCTCCTGCCTGCGCGTGGGAGCTCCCGTGGGCTCCCCACCGACGCCGGCTGTGGCCCCGGGGACCACGCGGCTAGCATTCTGCTCGGTCTGCGCTGCTCCGCGGTGGAAACCCTTTCAGCCCCTTGTCCGTCCGGCAACCATGGCTCTGAAGGGCCCCTTACAGTCCACCCAGCACAGCCACCCAGTGTGGGTGATTTCCAGTGCAGCAGTGAGTGTGCCTGTGCAGGGCAGGGGAGGGAGGGGGGAGGAGGAGGGGAGGGAAAGGGAAGGACGAGGAATGAAAGGAGAGAAGAGGGAGGAGGAGGGAGGGAGGAGGGGTGAGAAGGAGGGAGGGGAGGGGTGAGGAGGAGGGAGGGGAGGGGGAGGGGGGAGGGGAGAGGGCTCTCCCGGTGTCTGGGCGGCAGACACAGCCCCTGCGCGCTGGTCACCAGTTCATGCTTCTCCCCGAGTGTCTCACTTGCCCTGTGGTTTTCCTTCTGCTCGAAATGGTTTTGAGGGAGGAAGAAAGCAGACGGAACCAGCAATTTGGTGGCGGAATTGCCCGAAATAACCTCTCCCCAGCCACCTCCGCGGGCTTTCCCAGGCCGGGCTTGGCCCCGCGGGGCCGTCTGGTTCTCTTCCTCCGCACCCGCTGCCCGCGCAGGGAGAGCGCGGCTCCTGGGCCCGCACACCGCACACCTGCACGGGGCCAGATCCAGATCCAGGCTCGGCCGAGGCACAGCCAGCCGGCGAGCGAGCGGCGCGACTGGGAGCCGGGCCTGCTAGGGGCCACCGCGCACACGCCCTCGGACGTACCTCTGCGTCCTCCCTCCCGAGTCAGGCCGTCCGCACGGGGCCCAGGACGCAGCAGGCGCTCAGTGAGTGTCCGGTGAAGGGACAGACCAGCCATCGGGGACCTGCCTGCCTCCCAGCAGCCGGCCGGGCAGACGCCGCCGCCTCCGCTGCCGTCTGCCTCCCCAGAGACACACTGTCATCCAGGAAGCGGGGCCGTAACTCGCATTCGGGACGGTGTGGGGTTAGGTGAGACAGCACACGGGTGGCACCCAGCGCCGGATCACGGGGCCCTGACCTCCAGCTGCAGGACGCGGGCGCAGACGCGGGCACAGCCGGGCGGCACACACTGGCCACGGGGCCGCTTACACTTCCACTCACTAAAGGCGAATAAGCTCAAAACTGGGAGCCTCGATAGCACTGAACACGCTCCCACACGCGTGTGCAGCCGGGCCAGTCCAGGAGAGGACGTTCCCACCGCTGAGGAAAGGTCCGTTCGCTGGGGTCGCTGTGGGTCTCCCACTTACCTGGACCCCCACCGGGGCGCACGGCAGACGGCGTAGAGAGCACGCGCTCCAGCCCTCACACAGGGCTCGCTCCCACAGCATCCCTGCCAGCGGCCCCCCAGAGCCTCCTTGCACACCTCCCGAGATGAGCAGCTCACCACCTCCCAGGGCTGCCCATTCCACCCCTGCTGGCTCATCCACCCGCGACGCCGAAAGCCCGGTTCTCCACAGCCCCTCCCCTGCTGCCCTGAGCCCGCTCGGAGGAGTCCAGCCCCGGCCAGGAGCCTACACGCTCCCTTTCGGGCCGGCCCAGGGCCCGGGCTTTGCCCTAGCAGCTCTTCCGCACACCTGAGGTCTGGCCCAGGCACCAGCATTTGAGGGCTCCGTATGGGGGGGGGGCATCTGTCCCCACCGTGACTCGGTTGTCCCACCCAAACCTCGGGGCACCGGCGCAGCCCCCGGGGCCCCACGCACCGCGCAGCTTCTCCAGGGGGTCGTAGCAGCCCTCCTCCGCGCTCGCGAAGTAGCGGCCACAGTCGAGGAAGTAGGGCCAGGCCATGTCGATGGCGTCGAAGGCGGGCTGGCAGGCCTCCCGCAGGGCCTCGCACACGTGCCGGCAGGGCCTGTGCACGCGGCCGCCCCCGCACCGGGGGGCCAGCACGGCGCAGCCCAGCAGCCGCAGGTCGGGATTGCACTGGCCTTCCAGGAGGTGGTGCAAGACGCTGAGCAGGATGTACTCGGAGCTGGACTCCACCGCCTCCCGGGACCGGAGATCCAGCAGGGTGGGGAAGGCCGTCTGGTTGTAGGCGACGTCGCTGCAGGTCCTGAGCTGCAGGTCCACACACGTGGCTGGGGGCAGGCGGGGTCGTCAGGTCACTCCCTCCCTCCCTCACGGTCATCCGTCAGGCACAAGCGGGCCGCACGGGCCAGGGCTCCCGAGGGGGAAGCCAGAGCCCGAGGGCCGGGCGGGGGGACCGGACAAGGCTCCTGACTAGGCTCAACTACTTACTCGTGAGGGAGCCGGGACAGGCCACCCTGGGCCTCAGCTTCCACAGCTGCAAAATGGGTGCAGCCAGCCTTGCCGAGGGTTTGACACATTAGGATGCGTGAAAGAGGCCCGCAGACCCTGGGCGTGTGTGTTCGTAACTCGGACTTCTCCAGCCCAGGGCGCGGGGCCCTGTCTGCCCCTCAGGCCTCTCCAGCCTGGAACCGAGGGCTGTCATCCCCATGCCACCCCCCCCCCCCCACGCACATCAGGCCCCCACCTCNGGGGGGAGGGGGGAGGGGAGAGGGCTCTCCCGGTGTCTGGGCGGCAGACACAGCCCCTGCGCGCTGGTCACCAGTTCATGCTTCTCCCCGAGTGTCTCACTTGCCCTGTGGTTTTCCTTCTGCTCGAAATGGTTTTGAGGGAGGAAGAAAGCAGACGGAACCAGCAATTTGGTGGCGGAATTGCCCGAAATAACCTCTCCCCAGCCACCTCCGCGGGCTTTCCCAGGCCGGGCTTGGCCCCGCGGGGCCGTCTGGTTCTCTTCCTCCGCACCCGCTGCCCGCGCAGGGAGAGCGCGGCTCCTGGGCCCGCACACCGCACACCTGCACGGGGCCAGATCCAGATCCAGGCTCGGCCGAGGCACAGCCAGCCGGCGAGCGAGCGGCGCGACTGGGAGCCGGGCCTGCTAGGGGCCACCGCGCACACGCCCTCGGACGTACCTCTGCGTCCTCCCTCCCGAGTCAGGCCGTCCGCACGGGGCCCAGGACGCAGCAGGCGCTCAGTGAGTGTCCGGTGAAGGGACAGACCAGCCATCGGGGACCTGCCTGCCTCCCAGCAGCCGGCCGGGCAGACGCCGCCGCCTCCGCTGCCGTCTGCCTCCCCAGAGACACACTGTCATCCAGGAAGCGGGGCCGTAACTCGCATTCGGGACGGTGTGGGGTTAGGTGAGACAGCACACGGGTGGCACCCAGCGCCGGATCACGGGGCCCTGACCTCCAGCTGCAGGACGCGGGCGCAGACGCGGGCACAGCCGGGCGGCACACACTGGCCACGGGGCCGCTTACACTTCCACTCACTAAAGGCGAATAAGCTCAAAACTGGGAGCCTCGATAGCACTGAACACGCTCCCACACGCGTGTGCAGCCGGGCCAGTCCAGGAGAGGACGTTCCCACCGCTGAGGAAAGGTCCGTTCGCTGGGGTCGCTGTGGGTCTCCCACTTACCTGGACCCCCACCGGGGCGCACGGCAGACGGCGTAGAGAGCACGCGCTCCAGCCCTCACACAGGGCTCGCTCCCACAGCATCCCTGCCAGCGGCCCCCCAGAGCCTCCTTGCACACCTCCCGAGATGAGCAGCTCACCACCTCCCAGGGCTGCCCATTCCACCCCTGCTGGCTCATCCACCCGCGACGCCGAAAGCCCGGTTCTCCACAGCCCCTCCCCTGCTGCCCTGAGCCCGCTCGGAGGAGTCCAGCCCCGGCCAGGAGCCTACACGCTCCCTTTCGGGCCGGCCCAGGGCCCGGGCTTTGCCCTAGCAGCTCTTCCGCACACCTGAGGTCTGGCCCAGGCACCAGCATTTGAGGGCTCCGTATGGGGGGGGGGCATCTGTCCCCACCGTGACTCGGTTGTCCCACCCAAACCTCGGGGCACCGGCGCAGCCCCCGGGGCCCCACGCACCGCGCAGCTTCTCCAGGGGGTCGTAGCAGCCCTCCTCCGCGCTCGCGAAGTAGCGGCCACAGTCGAGGAAGTAGGGCCAGGCCATGTCGATGGCGTCGAAGGCGGGCTGGCAGGCCTCCCGCAGGGCCTCGCACACGTGCCGGCAGGGCCTGTGCACGCGGCCGCCCCCGCACCGGGGGGCCAGCACGGCGCAGCCCAGCAGCCGCAGGTCGGGATTGCACTGGCCTTCCAGGAGGTGGTGCAAGACGCTGAGCAGGATGTACTCGGAGCTGGACTCCACCGCCTCCCGGGACCGGAGATCCAGCAGGGTGGGGAAGGCCGTCTGGTTGTAGGCGACGTCGCTGCAGGTCCTGAGCTGCAGGTCCACACACGTGGCTGGGGGCAGGCGGGGTCGTCAGGTCACTCCCTCCCTCCCTCACGGTCATCCGTCAGGCACAAGCGGGCCGCACGGGCCAGGGCTCCCGAGGGGGAAGCCAGAGCCCGAGGGCCGGGCGGGGGGACCGGACAAGGCTCCTGACTAGGCTCAACTACTTACTCGTGAGGGAGCCGGGACAGGCCACCCTGGGCCTCAGCTTCCACAGCTGCAAAATGGGTGCAGCCAGCCTTGCCGAGGGTTTGACACATTAGGATGCGTGAAAGAGGCCCGCAGACCCTGGGCGTGTGTGTTCGTAACTCGGACTTCTCCAGCCCAGGGCGCGGGGCCCTGTCTGCCCCTCAGGCCTCTCCAGCCTGGAACCGAGGGCTGTCATCCCCATGCCACCCCCCCCCCCCCACGCACATTTCGTATGCGCCAGCTCACCGCACAAGTTCTAAGATTCTGCCACTTTTCTGGGTCAAAGTTTAAAAGGACGAAGTTCTTTCTACTCAGCATTTTTCTGCTCAGAACATTTTACATGTGCCATTGATTTTCGCACTGAGAAAATGCTCTCCTGCTTTTCCAAACCGATCTGGCCCCTCCCCTCAGAACAGCGCGGATGCGGGATCTGGCAGGAGGGACCTGCGGAGCCGTGCCCGCCGCGGAGCACATCGGCACAGTCAGACCCCACACAGCCTCCAAGCCCGTCCCCTGAGGTCAGCTTTCCCCTCCTCGTTCTACAAGATCGGGTCCCAGGAGGGGCAGGCGCTTGCCCGGCGGGTGACAAGAGCGGCCAGTGTGCGCACACGGCCACGGCCACGGCCACGCAGATGCCAGCGTGAGGGGAACAGGGATGACTGGAAGGAGCGCCTCCGTGGGAGCCGGGGCAGAGCCGGGGGGGAGAGAAGGTCCCTCGTCTTTGGTTTTGTCTGGTCTCCAGCCTTTGGAGAAGGGGGCTGGGTTTGATTACTGGGCCTTGTTACTAATCACCCGCTCGGGAAGGGCGGGTGCAGCTCTCTCAAGGGCTTTGATAGCGTCGAGGGGCTGCACTGTTCCCACCAAACAGAAGGGAGACAAGTCCGCGCGCCGTACCGCTGTCCGCAGCTGAGGGCCCGTGGCAGCCACCTGGAAAGAGAAGTGGCAGCGCCGTCAGGGGCGCGACCCGCCCTCCCGTCCCCCGAGGGCGTGCACTCCAGACGGCCCGCCGCTTCCGCCCCGTGTGTCGCTGGGTCGGCACCACAGCCCTCCGGTCGGAGCCGACGGGACCGTTCCCCCGACTCCGCGTGAGGACACGGGGGCCCAGACAGGTGCCACCAAGTGCCTAAGGAGAGACAGTCAGAGGGCAGCGTGGCTCAGCGTGGCATCAACCCGGCTCCAGGGCCTGGGGCCGACCAGCCGTGTGGCCAGGCCTGCTCGCAGGGACCCGAAAGCCCGGGCGGATGGCCTCTGCCGATCGCCAGGCTGCAAGTGCTCCCGCGGGGGCCTGGATTCAAGCTTCCAGCAGGTGGACTAGTTCTGGCAAAATTCTTGAATTTATTTTTTATTTTTTCAATGCTTATTTATTATTGAGAAACAGAAACAGCGTGAGCAGGGGAGGGGCAGAGAGAGAGGGAGACACAGAATCGGAAGCAGCTCCAGGCCCTGAGCTGTCAGCACAGAGCCCGACGCGGGGCTCGAACCCACGAACCGCGAGGTCATGACCTGAGCCGAAGTCGGACGCTCAACTGACTGAGCCCCCAGGCGCCCCAACGTTCTTGAATATTTAGCAAGCGGTTCCAGGACCCTGCGCTGCGCACGGCCCCGCCCCATCACGGACTCTGACCCCACGTTATTCAAAGCCCCCGAACTCCCTACCTTCCAGAACACTCTGCAAGAGTGGGGCCCCGCCGTCCCCTGAGTAGGAAAGAGTCTCCCCTTCCCAGAGAAACACACGGGACCCCTCCCGGCGCAGGCACGCGGGCCGCCATGAGCCGCGGGAAGGCCGATGAAACCAACCTGCATCAGCGCCACCCGCCGAGTCCCTGTCAGAAGGTCCCCGGGGTTCCTGTGGCCCCGAGAGGGAGGAGCCGACTGGGAGAGATGGAAATCAGAGTCGTAGCCCGGCTGGCCCCAGACCCCCGCGCAGGAGTCCCAGAGGCGGGAACCCGCGGGGGAAGCAGGTGCAGCCGGGAGCCCCGAGGATGAGGCGCAGGGAAAAGCCGCTGTTCTAATCCCGCACCTTCTCGCACAACCCAGGCCTGACCCACGGGTCCGGGAAGGGTGACAGCCACTGGCGCGTGGGCTCTGGTCCCCGGCACTGGCCAGGCAGCTCCCCCCTTCAGGAGCCTCTGCACAGGGCCCGCCCTCCGCGGACCAGGCCCCCCGAGTCCCGGCAGCGCTCTCGCGGGATAGAGACCAGGGACAGCCAGCCCCTCGCCGCCTGCCCCGCCTCAGCGCTGGGGACGGAAGAGGCGCACGGGAACGCCTGGCTGTGTGCGGCCCGTCCGCGGGAACAGCCGTGGGCCTGGGGGTCGCCCTCCCTCCTCCCTCCTCGTTGGAATAGTAGGGTGAGGGGGCCCAGTGCGAGCCGGGGGGGCAGCGCCCTCAGGGAAGGTGTCCAGCACGGGACCCGGACAGCCCCTGTCATGTCAGGGAGACCCTGGAGTTGCTCTTTTGCGCCTCTGTTTCCCCCGCTGTACGTGGGGCTTGTTATAATCACACGGTGGGGATAATATAAAGGTTCTAAGGGATGACCCACATTTCGTGGCCGGCACAGGACCTGGCTGGGAATAGACGCTCTGTAAATAATAGTTCCGTTCCCGTTGCTGTGCTGTAACCCCCCAAAGACAGCGAGCCACGGTTTCAGGCTGTCCCAAGGCGATGGCGCCACTTGGGAAAGGCAACAGGCAAAAGAATAACTATCCTAAAATAATTTTCCTAAATTTTGCCAGTGCCCAACACTGACTGCATGGCATGTGCTCTACCGAGATGCACACTCAGTTGACTCCCCTGGCTACAGCCCGTGTGAGCCCGCACAGGGGCAGAGGCCATGACTCAGGAGGTCAGCGCGGGAGCCCGAGGCCTCACGACGGAGGGCCGGGCCAAGGGCCCCTGGCTCTGCTCCCTGTGCCTGCTCCCCATGCCTGCGGTGCATCTGCGCTGAGCCGGGTGTGGGCCAGTCTGCAGATCTGTTCAGACTGTGGGCACGTCCAGTGAGCAGAAGGACTCCCCCTCCGCCTGGGGTTACTGCAGCCTCAGGAAACCAGGAGCAGAGCAGTGAGCCCCACGCCTGCCCCCTCGAAATGATCAGATGCCACACAAGCGGCTGGATGGGGGTGGACGTGATCAAGGACCACACAACTCCAGCCTTAACAAGAGCCCAGCCCCAGCGTGTGCTTTCGGGAGCTCGGGGCTGGGCTGGGGTCACGACAGGCGTCGGCGGGGCTGGCCACACCAGGCAGCGGGCCCCCACTAGCCACACGGGGTTACCGAGAGCTCGGAGCATCGGTCCGTGCCTACAAGTACTGTACGTGCTAAGTACTCATTAAATTTCAGACTCAGCACTAAAAAGAGGATGGAAAATGCCTCATTTGTGGTTTCTATATTGATGACAACACACCGGAACCATATATTGGCTTACATAAAATGTGTTATTCCGGTGAACTTCACCTGTTCCTCGTTACCTCTTTCATGGGACCACGAGAAAGTATAGAATTATTACAGGGCTGGCGTCCCTCCCTTTAGATGGCACTGGCCAAGCGGTCCTCCGGCCGTCCACGCGTGCCCTTACACGAGGTGGCCACAAGGGGTCAGCACGCCTTCAATGGAGGGACCCAGGCCGACTGGTGCTGGACGCCTCCCTCCCTCCCTCCCTTTTTAAAAAATGTTTATTTATTTTGAGAGAGAGCTAGTGAGTGGGAAGAGGGGCAGAGGGAGAGGGAGAAGCTCAGGACATAAGGCTCGATCTCAACTGTGAGCCGAAATCAAGAGCCGGACACCTAACCCACTGAGACATCCAGGTACCCCTCCCTCCCTCTGAAGTAGAAGATGGTCGCGGCCAAGGACTCTTCTAACAGATGAGAAACCTGAATGAGGCCAGAGAGGTCAAGCCATCTGCCCAAGGCTGCACAGCAGAGACGAGGACTAGGGATTTGAACGCAGAACGGCCTGGCCCCCAGGAGCATAATGTTGCATCGGCCTCCCCCCTAGGGTCCCTGTGAAGACCTGGAGCAAGAGAAAGGCAAGGGACGAGGGCAGAGGGGAGGGTCCAGGCTCGCCCTGAGGCGCATGTGCAGAGGGCACTCGGACAGAGTCCACAGGCAGGAGCGGCCCGACACACGCGGCCGGGCCCCCGCCCCACGCCAGCCTGCGGTCTGGAAAAGCCGCTCGGCTTCCTGGGACGCCACAGCCTCCTCTGTCAGGAGTGAAGACGGGGCTGTAGGGTGGATTTATTCTGGAAACAGTCACCAGTGCCCCCACGGGCCCAGCCAAGCGCCCCGCCCGTTCCTCAAGTGAGGACGGAGCCTCAGTGCTGGCCGCCTTCTCCCTGGGAAAAAGGTCGGGGAGAGTCTCCTGGGGGAGGGGCCGTGCTCCCCAGGTGTGCTGGGGTCTCACGGGCCCAGGGCGCAGTCCATCCACAACACAACACAGCGTTAGTACTAGCCACATCGTGCACGTGCACGTGAGCACACGGGCTCTCACACACACACACACACACACAAACACACTCTGCCTGGGCCTTTCTGCAGAAATGCAGGGAAGGAAAGAGGGGGAGCGAGGGTCGGAGGTGGGGCGGAGATCCAGACGCAGAAGGAAGAAGAGAAAAGATTGGCATCGCACATTTGAGACGGGCGGTTCTCTCCTGGCACATCCACAAACGCCTGCACTTAAGAGTCCCAATCTGAACCGCCCGGGCCCCTGTGCCCCAGGGGACACTCTGGCGACAGAGATGTCTGCTGCCGGATAAGGACTCTGAGCACATCCACCGGTGAGTGCGAGGGGAAGCAGCCCACTCCAGGGGTGGCCGGGACCAGAGCCCAGGACTCCGGGACCCCGGCCTCCAACGCCCCCCAGCTCTCAGGTGAGATCACACAGGCAGGCCACACCCCCTCCAGGGTCCCCGGATGCCACCTTTCTCCCTGCCCCAGAGCCCTCCAGGCACAACCCCTCCCTCCCAGGTGACCACGCCCCCTTCCAGGGGACCCCCAACCCCTCCCAGCCCTCAGAGCCCACTTCCGGAGATACTGCTGTCCACATCACAGGCCGAGGTGGGAGGGAGGGGTGTAGACAGCGCTCGCGGCTGCCCACAGCCTGCCCCTCGCTGGAGCGAACAGGGATCCTGAAGGGCCTCTCCCCTGCAAAGTCCTGACACCTGCTTCTAGGATCCGGCTGTGCCCTGACCCTGGCCTGGGCACGCTGCCCCTCCGCCGCCCCAGCTGCCCCGCTGCGCTCGCCCTGGGGTCCCAGCCTCCCCCTACCCTGGGAGCCCAGTGCCCCCTCCCAGCAGACCGTGAGGTCCGAGGTCACGGGCGCCCCTCTGGGACGCGCCCCGGGGCCGGGGATCGCGCGGGGGCGAGGTCGCGGCGCGGGGTGGTCCGCCTTACCGGCGCGCCCCCGGCCGAGCGGGCACCCGGGCCCCGCGGCGACGGCGGCCAGCGAGGCGAGCAGCAGCAGCAGCAGCGGCGGCGGCGGCGGCGGCGGGGGCGGCATGGTGGGCGGCGGGCGGGCGGCGCGCAGTGATGTGGCACTCGGGCCGCGGGGCGAAGGCCGCTGGGCTCCCGCCCCCCGGGAGCGCGAGCGCGGAGTCGGGTTACAGCGGGCGGCGGAGGGACAGCCAGCCGCGCAGCCCGCTTCCGGCCCAGGGCCCGCCCCCAGGGCTGGGCGCCCCCCCGGGGCTCGGCCTCCCTCCCCCTCCCCCCCCCCACCCCGCCGAGGCCTCTGGGCGCTGACCTCCACGCCCCCTCCCGATCCTGCCCGAAAGCCCCTGGTTTTGCACGGGATGGACCTGGGGGCCAAGCGGGTCCTGCCCCAGTGCTGACCCCAGCTGCCCAAGAACCCGGCCAAGTCACTCCTCTGTCCCATGAGGGGAGGAGGCAGCGTCCCCAGCCCCCCCACCGGGCGGGGTGTGAGTGTAGGAGAAGGGTCTGGGGGGAAGGGCAGGCGGCTCCCACGTGGCCTTGGGCAACTCCTTGGCTCTGAGCTAGTCCCTGTGTGCAGCCTGGGGGAACCCCCTCCTGGATGCTGAAGCAGAGCCCACAGGGCTCAGGACCCCGGGGGGAGGGGCAGGGGGGCCCGGGAGCCCCCAGCTCAGAGCCGCGCCCTGTTCCGGGGCCAGCACTGCTCTGGGACTGAGCGGCACCCGAGAAGCGCCCCCTGCACGGAGCCGGGCAGGTGCTGCCTCTGCTGTCCAGGCGTGCACACGTGCCCGTCAGCCCCTTGTCGCAGCCCCACAGCTGCGGTCCAGCCCCTGGTGCGCTCGTGCCCTGGGCCGGGGGGACAGTGCCAGCCGGGCACCTGGGTCTACAATGCTGGCCGGTCACCTGGCCAGGCCCCTCCCCGCCGGGCCATCCTTCCTGATGGTCTTCTTAGCGCCCACCTGCCTTTACGGGCCTCCTTTACCAGCCGTGCTGGGCGGTGGGGGGCCTGGCCCTCCAGCCAGGTGCCGCTCTGCCCTCAGACTGTGACAAGCCCCCAACCCCAGGCGGGGATCCTCCTGACGGTACCTCGATGGGGCAAACGTACAAAAAGGCGTCAATCCATCCCTGGCTCAGAGAACGAGCCACTTACTCTGCCTCACTGACACTGTCCACCCTTTCCAGCACCTCCAGGGCAGCGCATCTGGATGCTCCACGCTGCCCTCTGTCCACCCAGACCACAACCCCATCCTTCCAGAAGTTTCTGGGCTCGCTCCAGCCACTATTCCGGGCACTTTCCTTTGACGTTCCTGTCTGGGGGCGTCTGGGGTCTCCAGTCCAAGCTGGGAGGGTGAATTCAGAGCCCCCCCTTCCCGAGTACCGGCCGGTGGTGCACATTCTCAGGGAGGTTTGTCCCCTCCCCCACCCCCCAGGTGCCAGGGGAGGCCCGTGAGTGTCCTTGCCGTCCCTTCTTGCGGGCAGGCTAGATTCTTGCGGACACCCAGCCCGCAGCCCACTGGTGGACATATTTGCGCAGGCATCTCCTTCTACAGCCCTCACTCGGGGTCTGGCTTCTTGTGAGGACACTGTTTTAAGCCAGTGGCATCTGAGATTTGGTGGAGAGAAAGGGCCATGTGAGCTATTGTTATTTTTAAGGCCTTGGCCATCCCCCAGGACCAACGTCCAGTCGTTGGAAGGAACTGTTCCTGTCCAGGAGGGAAGAGGACACCCGCCAAATGGATGGGCAGCGGCAAGTCGCAGATAGGCCCTCCCTTTCCAAGGGCCGTGCAAGCCCCACCTGGTCCCGGTTCTGTCTGGTCCAGCCGCCACGGCTAACCGGCGCAGAGGGGCGGGGCTGCACCCTGAGATGGGGTAAGGGGAGCGGCCGATGCAACGAGAGCCCTAGGTGCAGGAGAGACCCCGGGTGCCCGAGCGGGTAGCAGAGGGCACAGAACAAGCCGCGGGGACAGAGCCCCGTGGTGTCACTGGGAGAGCACGAACCCTGCTATCCCTCAGGGGTCACTTCATCAAGGGGCTCACCCAGAGCCCGTGGCTTACGTCTGGGAGCCTGGGGCCCTCCCCTGGGAAGGTGTCATCGCCCACCTCCAAGCTCACAGTGATGGGGGTGCTGTCGGTGGCCTGAAGTCTACCCCGCAGCCGGGAGGTGCCCAGCTGAAGGGTCAAGGTCCCTGGGCGCAGCACCCACACCCCACCCGTCCCCAGGCTCCCTCTGGGACAGCACTCGAGTCACTGAGCTATCGAACTTGCCCGTCCTGGGGGCTCTGGGTGCCGCTGGCTGGTGCCCTGGGAAAGCACCAGGTTTGCAGGACGGGGCGCCCCCTGAAGACAGGGTGCAGCGTCTAGTCCTGCTCTTCGGGGACCCACTCTGCTGAGGCCGTCAGACAGCTCGCTCAGGCCACCGCAAAGGCAGCAGGGTCCCCTTTGCAGAGAAACGAGAAATGTTTGAACAAAATGTTTATGAATTCGCACGCAGTGCTTGGGACTGAGCCGTTCTGCACAGAGGAGAACTGTCTTTCAAGTTAGAAAAAGATCGGGGCGCTTGGGGGGCTCAGTCGGTGAAGCTTCCAACTTTGGCTCAGGTCATGATCTCACAATTCATGGGATTGAGCCTCAAGTCGGGTTCCATGCTAACAGCCCAAAGTCTGCTTTGGATTCTCTTCCTCCCTCTCTCTGCCCCTCCCCTGTGCTCTCTCACTCTCTCTCTCTCTCAAAATAAATAATAAACATTAAAAAATAAAGACCACAAACCCAAGACGAAAGATAATACCATGAGTGAATGTTCTAGAATGTCCAGCACAGACATAACTAATAGCACCCTCTTGGGAGGCACCTGTACCTGAGTGATCTAGAAAATTCCCTGGTGGCTTCAGAAAAGCCAAAACAGGAGAGGAACATCACCACCTGCAAAGAGTCTTGTCTCTTTCTAGCCATGGCATTTTTCACAGGACAGGATGCACATATTTCCTCCAAGAGATTTAAGACTTTACGAGCGTATTTTAACCTAGCAAGGCTCTGGGGGTGCAGGGCGCACCCCACCAGCCCGAGAGAAGCTCCCAGGAAGGAGAGAGGCGTTCAACTTGCAGGCTCACAGCCTGGCTCTGAGTTACATACAAGACAATGGAGACTAAGCTCTCCTTAGCACGCACTGGGGGTGTCTCGGGGACCCCCAGGCGGCAGGTACACCTGTGAACCCCCCCCAGGAACCCAGTGAAGTAGCCTCTCAACACCCTCACCCCTGCAATTGCCAGCCCAAGGCTGGAACGGAGTTTTCACTGAACCGCCTGAGTGGGTTTTTTAACTGCTTCCTGACCACATGTCTATAGCTATTATTCCTAAAAATGATTTGTTGTGTTTAAATTGCATTTCAGAATCGAAACGCACTTAAATATATCCTGCTTGCGGGGAGGCACTGGGGACTCAGCCAAAGCAGCCCGGTGACACCCAGGTGGTTGGGACAGAACCTCCACCAGGCTAGAAACTGCTCCCACCGCCCTGAGGGCCCAAAGGAGCTGACTGTTGTGTGTGCGTCTGCGAGCAGGGAGCTCAGGACCCGCCTCTCCCTGGACCTCGGCCGAGGGGCCCCCGGTGCCGGCTCCCGGCCCTGCTATAGAGGCCCTATCCAAATCTGCCTACCATGTGGTGGGCCCCCCGATTATGCAGCCCGGCCCCAATCTCGCAGGAGACAGCTGGGGCCGGAAGAAGCCAGCCAACAGCCCGGGGCGGGAGTGAAGAGAGAGCTGTGAGCCTTCACCCCTCCCTCCCCGCACAACACACTTCTGCAGGGGACCGCTTAATGCCGCGCCCCGTTCTATTTCTGAATCGTGAACTAGAGCAGATGTGTGTGCAGTTCCCAGACACCGCCCCCGGGGTGCATTTAGTGACAGTGACAGTGGGTGGTCCCACCCGGGAGTGGCCCCCTCGACAACCGGCCTCAGCGAAGCCCCAGCCTCTCCCGGCCGCCCCAGGGCTGAGCAGAGTGGCTGCGGAGGGGAGCTGGGCCCCCCTCTCCCGGCCGCCATCCCCCCACACCTGGCCTCTGCTGGCTGCTGTAACCTTGACCGTCTCATGGACGTGGTCAGGAGGCTTGGCCGTGGTCGTGAGAAAAGAGCCAGTGTTCACTAGCTCTTATGTCCATCAGAACAGGCTCTGAGCACAAGCATATTCCTCACGTCCTTCCCCACTCAACATCCTGACGCTTCCTAGTAAACAAGATAAGGCAGACGGGACGCAGGTGCGACCATGACCCCAGCCCACGTGCATCACGCGGGGGGAGCTGACCGCAAGGTTTCTCGGAGACAGGCACTTCCCGGGGAGGGGCCCCCTCTGCCCTGACCCGCCTGCCAGCTGCGGGGTCCGGGAGCCCCACACCAGCCTCCCCAGGGAATTTGCCCTCTGGACCTGGACGCCGCTGCAAGCAGGCGGACAGTATTAGCCACGAGGCTGGAGCAGCCAGTGTCAGGCTGGGCCACCCCAGCGGGCCCTGAGAGAGCACGGTCACCCAGCCCCTAACACCGGCTGTCCCTGCAGAGACCCAACGTGTGTGCGGCCCTGCACAGGGCGCCCTCCCCCCACCCACCCCCCGTCCGGAAGCGTCCCAGCAGCCTGAGAAAGGAGGTGGAGAAACGGAGGCTCAGAGAGGGTGAGCCACTGTCCTAGGGCCACCCAGCCTCCACATGGCCTAGCCTAGGGCTGAAGCCATCCACAGCCCGGCTACGTCCTCCACCCACCACCGCCGCCCCCCCACAGCCTCTGCTCAAAGCCAAGCAGCCATTTTAGGGGGTCCCGTCCGCTAGGCTCTGACAAGTCCTGGCCACGCCCTCTGCGTGGCCGCTGCAGGCAAAAGTTGTTCTCGGCGTCCAGGGAGCTCCTGTGGGCAGGCGCCGGGTGCAAGTTGGCCAAACGGGCCAGGACCTGGCAGAAATGCTGGCGGAGCCGGGGGCACACGCGGGGCTCAGCCGCCGTCTTGCTGTAGCTCAGGCACTCACTCAGGACGCCCCAGGGGGCATTAATGGCGACCAAGGTCATGAGCTCCACTAGCCTATTGAGGAGCTGAGCAGGAGTTCAGCACCAGTGACCATGCTCACATCCATACCTGTGGTCTGGAGATTTGGAAGTTTCTAGAATCACGAATGAATACAAACAGCAGCCCCAACATCACTAGCGGAGTGGCTCTGCGCACGCTGTCCGAGCCTTGGGCACGTGTCTCTGGTGAAGGGCAGAGGGGCGTTGATGGGGCGTTGAGCGTGGGGGCAGCCGGAGCAGCGCGTGGACAGCCACCTGGCCAGAATCCGCAGCCCTGCGTGTGGACCAGACTGTGACATGGCTGCTGGTTCAACCCACAAGGCTTCAGACCCCAAGGGACATGCTGTTTCGCCCAAACAGCCTCCCTCCCCGTAAGGTGTGTGCTCTTGTTCCGGTTACAAATGCGTTAGAGACGTTCCCGGGGGGGACCTGTGTTGCCGTCTTCCATTCTTCCATGGACACCTCAAAGGTGGGTTTGACCTGGTTAGAAATACCACAAAGTTGGGGCACCCGGGTGGCTTAGTCGGTTAAGCGTCTGACTTTCGCTTAGGTCACGATCTCACGGTTCGTGGGTTCGAGCCCCGCGTCGGGCTCTGTGCTGACTGCCAGCTCGGAGCCTGGAGCCTGTTTCGGAGTCTGTCACTCCCTCTCTCTCTGACCCTCCCCTGCTCACGCTGTCTCTCTCTCTCTCTCCTAGAAATAAATAAAACATTAAAAAAAAAATACCACAAAGTCGCCTCACGCGGCCCAGTGGTGAGGACGAAGAGGGAAAAGGAGCTGGGGACACGGCTGGGGACACAGTGAGTTTCCCTGTCAGCATCTTGGTCATCACCCTCAGAGTTTACTTATTCAAGTGATGGTGTGGGTTAAGGTCCCAGGCGTGCGGCACACTCACCTCCAGGAGTCTGCAGTCTGGGACGGGGGTGGAGGTGCCCATGGACACGGAGCCGGGTGCTGCTCCCAAACCCAGTCCCTCAGAGCCCCTCCGCCACCAGACACACCTGCCTGAGTCCCTCAGCGCCCCTCCCCCACCAGACACACCTGCCTGTCCTCGTTGACTTGCATCTTGGGCCATCAGAATGGAGAGCCCACCCAGGCAGGACTCCCCCGGAAGCCGGCACAAAGCCCAGCTCCCAGGCGGTGAGTGAAGGCGCTGTGGCACCTCGTCCGCACTTGGGACAATCGTGACAATCATAAGAGACTCTATTGCATCCACGTGTCCATAAAGGGCTTGGGGGGCACAAGGGTGCGCTGACCGTGTCCCCGAGCCGGACGCAGTGGACACTAAGGCTCTGCTCTGCAGGTCTTCCTCCTACAGGTGTGTGCACACCTACATGTGTGTGCACATCCACATGCGTGCACGCTCACATAGAAACACTTGGGCCCTTGCACACGTATATGACATAAAAGTAAAAGCCAGCAATAAACATATTGTGGCCGAGTAACCCAGGCTCCCTCGTTATTCATTTATCATTTCAGAAGCAAATGCTGAAGCTCCTGAGACGCCAGCACCCGCCCCTGCACACACACACACACACACACACACACACACTCACGTGTGTACACAGGTACACGCGTGATCGCACACACGGTCCCATGTGCACGAGCATGGATCAAACAGCTGGCTCACAGGAGATGGCGCCACGTTGGCTCTGTCCACCGGCGCACGTGCCCTCTCCCAAGAACGGGAGACTTTGCAGGTGTCGTGTGAAGATGCACATGCCTGTACGTGTCCCCCCCATGTCCCTGGGCCAGAGGGGTGGGTGGCCAAGAGCCACATGACTCACATCCGGAGCACTGATTCCAAAGCGCTCTCAGCAGCAGCTTGGCAGGGAGGGCAGAGCCCACCTGGCACGGAAGCTGCAGAAACCCCCCCCCCCCACCCGGGGGAGCCGTGGGTGCCCTCCCAACGACGGCTAACAAACCAAAGACAGACCTGAGGGGCCAGACAGCCTGAACACACAAGCTGACTCACTGGGCATCCTGGAGTCCCCAGGAGCCCGCCACCAGGCCCGGTGCCTCCCTTCCCCTTGCGCAGGCGGCCTGGGCTGCAGCTGGTCCAGCCGCACGAGGCTGAGGGCCACCAGCGTCTCCCAGGAGCCACTTCCGTCAGGTTGTCTTTCTGCCCCAGATGTGGTGTGGGGACCCCAGCAGGGGCCTGGCCACGGGATGAGAGTTGCAGGACCCTGGTAGGCAGGAACACAGACCAGCGCCCTCATGACCACACTGGGATGGTGGTGCCCACCTGCCCTTCCCGTGAGCCCCCAGCTCTCCGACAAGCCCCAGGCCGGGGTCTCCAGGGAAGGGGTGGGAGGAAGAGGGAAGAGAACACTCACTCAGTGTGGCGTCCCGAGGCTGTGCCCCGCCCCCCACCAGGATCCTGGAATCCACGCCCAGCGGATGCTGGGTCTGAGCATCCTAACTGGCTTTAGAAACTTGCTAAAATCGGAAAAAGTCCGGCGCCAGCCCAGACAGACCCCACAGCTGCCTGTGGCCTGGCCTCAGTCTCCCCTGGGCAGGGGCAGCTGTCTCATTTACAGCAAGGGTGTGGGGCTGGTGACATCTCTGTCATCTGGGGCCATTGACCAGAGCTGGGGTGAGGCCCTGGGAGCCTCAGCCGTGGAGGAAGGGCCCCGTGGACATCAGCTTCTCCCCAGGTCTGCGGTGGGGAGACCTCAGGGGCCTGCCCAGCTGAGGCTGAGCCTCCTTCCCAGCAGCCCCCAGGACAGGGCACTGAGGGCCCGGACCCAGCCGGTCACAACAAGGGGGACAAAGCAGCTGATGAAGGACCCGATGAAGACGCCCACGTGGCACCCTGTCGGTGGCAGTGCTTCGGCTCATGGACGCAGTCCAGCCGCTCGCTGCAGGGACGGAACAAAGGACAGAAGTCGGAGCACGCGGGGGGCTGGGGGGCGGAGCTGAGCACAGAACAAGAGCCGGAGTGAGCAGGTTCAGTGGGGGCGTCCGGGTGGGGAGCCCAAGGACAAGAGAGAGGACAGACAATGCGAAGAGGTGGGCTTGATTCGTAAAGGTGACACACGGGAGGCCTGGGGGGCAGGAAGGAGGGGGCGACTCCCCCTCCCTCCTCTAAGCCGCTGCCCTCCCGTCCGCACTAGCTCTTCCTGCCTCCTGGTACAGAGGGGTCTAAGTCAGTCCTGCAGAGAGAGGATCGCGGCTAGATCCCCAAGGGGGTAGAGGGTCTGCGTCGGAGGCAGTAGAGCTGGGGGTCCTGTGGGGGGGCAGCGGCAGGTGGGAGCGGGGCAGCCGCCAGCGGGAGCTTCCGTGGACAAATGCATGCCCAGTAGTGAGCAGACAGAACCAGGCAGCCACACCCTCAAGACTGGAAACCTCAGGTCAGGCACAGGCAGTGGGTCCGAAGGGCAGACTCCGGAAGGAGAGTTCAGATCCACACCCACCTGCCCCAGAAGAGCGACTGACTCCTCCCACGGGGGGTAGGGGGCGGCGGTGGTAACCCTTCTTCTGAGGCTCTGACCTCACAGCTTGTGCAAAAGCTCCCTGTGCACCGTGGGCACATACTCCACAGGGCAAACCCAGACGCCCAGAAGCATCTGGGCCTTGCAGTGTGCGGACTCCCTGAGGGGACAAACGAACCAGTGCGCAAACCCCGAGAGCAGGTGGAGGGGAAGCCACACAGCGTGGAACCCCGGGGGCCCGTGCCGGTGCCCCCCCCCCCAGGGCCCCTGGGCTGGGCGGGGACGCGCAGGCGGCTACCCCCTGCATGGTGACTACTTGAAGCGTCCACCACCTGCAGCATCTTGAACGAGGCGAGGCTGAGCAGCGGGAAGGCAGCAAAGCGCCCGCACTGGGGCCCAGGGGTCAGGGGAAGCGAGCAGGACCGAAGGCGCCGCGTAGCTGAGCTCTGGTTAGCAGAGCACCTAGAACATGAAGCGTCCCCCGCCTGCCCCAGCCCGGCGTAAGCAGCGCAGCGGGAAACCCAAGGGCCAGCTACTGGTCTGCGCTCCTACTGAGTCGGACGCCAGCAAGGTGCTCAGGAGCCCCACAGCCTGGCCCGCGCTGGGACCCGATGGCGGCGTGCGGAGCGGCACGGAGGGCTGGCCCCGCGCCGCCAGCAGCAGGTGGCCGGGGAAGGGTCACCAGGGAGACCCCGCGGGCGCCTGCGCGCGCGCGCCCCTCGGCTCCAGGAGCGCCCGGGGCAGCCCCGGCGCGCTGGACAGCACCGGCCCCTGGAGCTAGCGGCTGGCCCGGCGCCCCGCGGATCAGCAGCGCAGGGACCCGTGCTCGTGGTTCCGCTCCGGGCCCAGGCGGGGAAAGTGCGGGGGCAGAGCGGGCGCGCCCTCGGAGGCCGGAGATCCAGAGCCGGCGGGTACGGCTCGGAGCCGCACGCGAAAGGCAGTAGCGAGCACGGGAGGCGACGGGCGCCCGGCGGAGCGCGAAGCGAAGCAAGGAAGGGAGCAGACGGGGCGGGCGGGGCGCTGCGCTGCGGGGCCGGGAGCCGCCGGGGCGGGCGGGGCGCTGCGCTGCGGGGCCGGGAGCCGCCGGGGCGGGCGGGGCGCTGCGCTGCGGGGCCGGGAGCCGCCGGGGCGGGCGGGGCGCTGCGCTGCGGGGCCGGGAGCCGCCGGGGCGGGCGGGGCGCTGCGCTGCGGGGCCGGGAGCCGCCGGGGCGGGCGGGGCGCTGCGCTGCGGGGCCGGGAGCCGCCGGGGCGGGCGGGGCGCTGCGCTGCGGGGCCGGGAGCCGCCGGGGCGGGCGGGGCGCTGCGCTGCGCGCCGGTCGCCCCTGCGGCGCTGTCCAGGGTGCTGAAGGCGCTCGCCGTCCCCGCTCCAGGTGCCGAGGAGCCCGCGCACATATCCACCCCTGAATCCAGACCGGAGGGCGAGGGGAGCAGGAGCTAGAGGAAGAAAGCACACGTGCCTGGGTCGTGGTCCCCTTTCCAACCCCCCAGCTCGGAGCCAAGGCGTGGATCTATGTTTGCTGAGCCAAGAAGAGTAGCAAGACATGGAAACAGCGTGGGAGGAGAAGTGAGGGAAGGAAGATGAGAAGGAAAGGAAAGAAGGAAGGGAGGGGAGGGTAAAGGAGGGAAAGGCAGAGAGGAAGAGAGAAAGAAAGAGGCGCGGCTCCCTGCAGGGTGCAGAACGGGACGCCTTTGCAGGCTCTGGGAGCCCCCGGGGGGGGGGGGGGGGGCAGGAGGCTCATCTCTCTCTCCACTTCTGCCAACCCTCTGAGCTCTTGACCCTGTAGGAATGTTCCAATCCCTTCAACCCCAGTTGGCAAGACAAGACTGAAGGGAAGACATTTGGAAGCTGGCAGGTTCCAGAAGCTTTCTGGCTCCTTCTCTACAATGGCAGCCCTGACATGAAAGGAGCCAGAAGGCAGACCCTCACCCCACGTTTCCCTGGCCCCTCACCCTCTCTCACCTAGGGGCTCCACAAGCCTAGCCCCCTCCCAGCGACAGACTCTGGCTAGTGGAGAGGGGGCTCACCCTCGTGGGGGGGGGTCTCCCTGGTGCCAGAGCATAAGGACTGGAGAGCAGGCAGGTGGCTGGGGGACTGGGGGGACAGACTGCGCTAGTCTCATCACCCCAGCCACACGGCCTTGGGCAAGTCACCTCTTGGGTCTCCTTGTCTTTTTTTAAATTAATTAATTAATTTTTATTTTTTATTATTTTAAAATGTCTCTTTTTAAAGTTTAGTTATTTATGGGGCGCCTGGGTGGCTCGGTTGGTTAAGCGTCCGACTTCGGCTCAGGTCATGATGTCACCATCTTTGGGTCCAAACCCCGCGTCGGGCTCTGTGCTGACAGCTCGGAGCCTGGAGCTGCTTCTGATTCTGTGTCTCCCTCTCCCTCTCTCTCTCTCTGCCCCTTCCTTGCTCATGCTCTTTCTCTCTCTGTCCCTCAAAAATAAATAAACATTTAAAAAATGTTTAATGTAAAAAAAAGTTTAGTTATTTAAGAAAGAGAGAGAGAGCAAGTGGGAGAGGGGCAGAGAGCGAGGGAGAGAGTAAATCCCAAGTTCACGCGGAGCTTGATCTCACAGCCATAAGATCATGACCTGAGCTGAAATCTAGAGTCAGACTCTTCACCGTCTGAGCTCCCCAGGTGCCCACTGGGTCTTAACAACTAGCATTAGGCGCATTAACAACTATCAGTCACACGTGCTTTGTGTGGCTGCAATCAGGCTTCAACTAATAAGCACCTGTAGAGCGGTTCAAACAGTGCCTGCGCACGGTGAGTACTCAGCAACATGTCAGCCGTTACCACGACTCCACTTTATAGTTGGGAAAAGGGCAACTCATATAAGTCAAGTGTCCTTTCCAAGGTCACATAACCAGAAACCAGAGGCTCTGGGGGTCAAACTCGGTCCTTCTGACTCCAACCCAAAGTCCTTGTCACACTCTTCCACGCAGCCTCACACCAGGGCCATCACACCAGCTCCAAGCCCAGCCTCCGTCCTTCTGCTGAAGTGGCTTCTTCTCTCCTCATCCCTCCCACCAAATGCTTTCAAAAATCCAAAAAAATTCTCAACCGATCAGACCTTGCCTGAGACCAGGACATAAGGCCAAAGCCCTCCCTCCTGACGTTCCCAGGAAGAGGGGCTGCTCCATGGACCCTGGTGTCAGCAAGGGCACAGGGGGGTGGCTGGGACAATGAAGGTGGCCACAGGGTCCCCCAGTCCATCCAAGGCCCCTGAGTGGCCATCTGAGGATCGGCAGACATGCGGGGGCAGCAGATGCTCCCTGGGGAGACTTCAGTCCAGCCACGGACAGTGACTCCCGTCCCCTCTGAATGTCTGGAGAGGGGTTCCAGGCAGGTCACTTGGGGGGGTCGAGAGCATCATTCCGTGATGTGAGCGCAGGAAAGCCTTGCCCGTCAGTGCTACGTAGAGGGAAGCCATCTGGTCACCCGCGAGGATTTCTGGGCACCCAGCATGCGTAAGAGAGTGTGGCAGACACGACCCGGACCGTGAGGACTGACCGGCTTTGGTCCTCGCACTTTGATGAGCAGAGGGAAGACTGGACGAAATAAGATCTGAGATAAGCACCCCAACCTCCTCTAAGAAAGAACGATCTCAGTTTCATTCTAAAGAACGAATTGCATCAGTTGTGATATATTGTGAGCCAATTCACTTCCACAAACGTGTGTGGAATGATTGTTACGTGCAATCGGGGAGGGGGAACACATGTGTAAAGAGAAAAGAACAAAGCGTTAACTGAGTGTATTGGATTTTGCTTAATTTTAAGCATAGTTGCTTATTAAGCTTATTTCCTTCAACCGTGTTTACTTCCCACGACGGCCCCAGGAGATGCATATTCCTGCCCCGATTTTCAGACAAGGAGACAGGTCAGAGCAGCCGGCTTTCACTCCGGAGCCGAGGCCCAGGACGTCACTGGGCGGCAGTGGAAGTCTCAGCACGTGCCTGATGGGGGTGGCTGTCCTGGTTGGCAGGTCTGGAAGGCTCCCTGGGGCGGGCCCAGCCTTCATTCCGGGCCAGGCAGCAACACGGAGCAAGTCTGGAGCGCGGGTGCAGGTGTGGCTGTAGTAGTGGACACAGCAGCAAAGGGAGCGACGGCGGGTGGCTGGGGCCACGTTCTGATGGCCGTGAGCAGCCCCTGCGGAATGTCTGGGCACCGTGGAGCCACTGAATGTCACTGAGCAGGGGCGGGGCCTTCAGGAGCCAGCACTGGGCTTTGTCCTGGAAGTGTGTACCCTATATCTCAGCAAGAATGAGCAGGGTGGGGGCGCCTGGGGGGCTCAGTCGGTTAAGCTTTGGGCTTTGGCTCAGATCATGATCTGCAGTTCATGAGTTCGAGCCCCATGTCGGGCTCTGCGCTGACAGCTCAGAGCCTGGAACTGCTTCAGATTCTGTGTCTCCTCTCTGTCTGCCCCTCCCCTGCTCGCGCTCCATCTCTCAAAAATAAATAAAAACATTCTTTAAAAAAAAGAGTGCTTTTTAACCTTGTGCTGGAAATATTTAACATTTTTTTCCCCTAAGACTGAAAGGTAAATCGATTAGACCCTGCGTGCCTCCTTGTGGAGGTTTTAAATCTTTCACCAGGAATCAGATTTGAGGGTAAGGATATTAAGTGCTATTCTAGAATAAGACCACAGGGCTCAAAACCACCACCCGCAACCCAGGGGGCAGAGGGGGGCAGCCCAGCCAGCAAGACCTGAGACCTGATGCCCTGGGGGCTTGGGGGGAAGCAGCGAGCCAGTATCTAGAGCCACCAACACGCCTCCTCCCAAACTCCCGTAGTCTGCCTTCCAGGCAAGCATCTCAAAGGAAGAATCAACATGTCAGCAGAAATGTCTGCTCACGCACGCAGGGAAGGGAAGCTGGGAAGACAGAAAGAAAGAAGTGGACGAACTACCCGACAGCAGGGAGCTGGCAAATGACTACCTTATCCCCACAGCACGCGCGGTGCAGCCGCTTACAGGCCGGTGCGCAGGACGCCGCTGAGGGCGCGTCGTTTAGTGAGGACCGCGGGAGACACGCGGCCTCAACTCTCACCGATGCCTAGAGGGGCCCGGGTGAGGCGTGGCCAGGCCACACGGCGCTCAGCGATCGGCGGCGCGAATGCGAGGGCCTGGGGTTTGTTCTGTTTCCTTATACCTGCCTGCGACTTCCATGTTCCCTGTGGGAGCACGACTGGCGGAAAATCAGGAGATCGCTCGGGAAGAAAGACCAGTTGAAACCCTCTGTCACAGCTCCAAGTGATGTGCCTTTCACACCTCGAGGTCTGGCCCCACCTAGCTCTTAGAGGGAGTGACATCTAAGCCAAGCCCCGTGCTCAGGCGGTTAGCCAGGTGAAGACTGGAGTGTTCTCAGCAAACGGGGCAGTGCGCGTGCAGGAAACAGGCACCATGGGCCGTGAGGAACTGGGTTTGACTCCCAAAGTGGGGTCGGGGGTGCCGGGGAGGGCTCCTCGTACTGCCGCACGGGGCTGTGCTGGAGGGGTGCGGGGAGCCCCGAGCCGGTGAAGAGCTACCCCACTTGGCCCAGTGAGTCCCATTTCACAGATGAGAAGACTGAGGCCCAACATGGCTTCCTCCTTCCCCGCGTGGCCTCCTTTTGCCTGTATTGGCCTTGGGGCGAGTCATTTCCCTGTCTACACAGCAAGAAGCCGAGTCTCTGAGCTCCTCCTTAGACTAAGATTCCTTCCAGGAGCCCCGCTTTCTGCCTCTTCACAGAAGCCAGGCTGGCGGCCGCCCCAGGGAGACGGGGCCCCAGGGGTTCGACCCCTCCTGTGAGCCCCTTATCGCTGCCCCGCGGCCCCGGCACCAGACGCTCACCCCCGTGGAGCAGCCCGGCAGGGAGGACCTCTCACAAGTGCTCTAATGGAGACAAAAGTGCCCAACAGGAAACCGAGTGGGTAAAGGGGCTGGGACCCCGAGAGAGGGCGGAGGGGCGGCAGATACACAAACGTCAGCGAACAAACTACGCAAAACGCTGGGCCAGAGCCTCCCAGTAATCACGTCACACAGGGAGAGAGGCTGGGCTCTGCACCACTGTCAGTCAGGAAATCTCTTCTCGTGTGTGCAGGTGTGGGGGGAGGGGGAGGGTGTGGAGGTGTGTGTGCATGTGCAGGTATGTGTGCAGGTGTGTGTGCAGGTGTGGGGGGAGGGAGAGGGTGTGGAAGTGTGTGTGCATGTGCAGGTATGTGTGCAGGTGTGTGTGCAGGTGTGGGGGGAGGGAGAGGGTGTGGAGGGGTGTATGTGTGCATGTGCAGGTGTGTGTGTAGGTGGGGGGGAGGGAGAGGGTGTGGAGGTGTGTGTGTGCATGCACATGTGTGTGTGCAGGTGTGTGTGCAGATGAGGGGGAGGGAGAGGGTGTGGAAGTTAGTGTGTGCAGATGCGCAGGTGTGTGTGCAGGTGTGTATGCAGGGGTGTGTGTGCAGGTGTGTGTGCAGGTGTGGGAGGGAGGAAGCGGATGTGGAGGTAAGTGTGTGTGCATGCGCAGGTGTGTGTGAAGATGTGTATGTGGGTGTGTGTGCAGGTGTGGGGGGAGGGAGAGGGTGTGGAGGTAAGTGTGTGCGCATGCGCAGGTGTGCGTGCGGGAGAGCGTGTGAGGGGTGACTGTGTCCCCAGACAGAGCCCTGGCACTATGTCCCTAAAGGTTCCGTTGTGATTTCTCCAGGAGCAGGACATGGTCTGAGTTTTAGAAAATCTGTGTGATCTGCTGCAGATTTCTTTGCATTTTGGATGACATGCATATCCTGTTTTTTAATGCTGTTTTTCAGGACAATTCTCCATAAAGTCGCCCTCAGAGGGACTCTGTCGTGGGAAACTCATCGGCTCTTGCAGTGCCGTCCGTCTGGACGACCATCTGGGGGGTGGGCCCCACCGCGGGGGCCAGCTCCCCACAGCCCCCCTGGAGGAGGCAGCCCAGGTGGGGGGGTCCCAGGGACTCCGGGCACAGGGCAATTCTGAGGAACGCGTTGACACTTGATAACTCAGCCGGACCGCGGGGACCCTCGGCCGGGAGCCGGGTGGCCTCTCCGAGGAGGGCGCGTGGGGCACGGACGCCAGCCAGGCCCTCTGCACAGGAGCAACGGCACAGGAAGGCAGGGGCTCCGGGGGCCGGCAGAGGGCCCGCAAGTCCAGACGGCAGCCGGTGGCCCATCCATTTGACTCGTGTGCTGGCTGTCTACGCCGCGTAACAGTCCCAGGCACAACATCCCGCCTCCGGTTCTGAGGGTCAAAAGTCCGGCCAGGTCCCGGTCTCACACCGCACCCGGGCAGCGACGCCTCTGGAGCCCGGACCCTCTCGCTCTCAGCATCCAGAGTCACTCCCGGGCCTTTGCCACGTGACCCTCCACCTCCAGAGCCAGGAACGTGGCACGTCCCTCACCCAGAAGCCCCCTCATTGGGGCAGGGGGATTCTGATCAGGTCAGGCCCACCAAGGCGTCCCCTTTCTTTTATTTTTATTTTTTTATGTTGTTTATTTTTGAGAGAGAGACAGACAGACAGAGCATGAGCAGGGGAGGGTCAGAGAGAGAGGGAGACACAGACTCTGAGACAGGCTCCAGGCTCCGAGCTGGCAGTCAGCACAGAGCCCGACGCGGGGCTCGAACCCACGAACCGCGGGATCGTGACCTGAGCCGAACTGACTCGGCCCCCCAGGCGCCCTGAGAAGTCCCCTTCTTTAAAGTCAGGTTCCCAGTCTCGTCCACACTGCAGGGGGGCCGATGATCCCAGCACGCACCCGGGGCAGGACCTGGGGCCATCTCAGGATTCTGCCTGCAGGCGCAGCCTCACCCCCCTCCTGCCTGATCTAAGCACTTTGCACAAGTGAGCAGGGCTGTGGTCTGCGGTCCCACTGCTCACCTCTGGCCAGGCCCGGCCCTCCCGCCACCCTGCCTCCCACCGGGGCCGCCCGGCCAGGCCTGCCAGAGCTGAGGGCCCTGAGCCCAGAGGTCAAGAGGGGGCGAGGTTGCAAAGCAGCTGGCCTCCAGAGCCTGGCTGAGGATACGGCCCTCCCTGCCGGCCCCCTGCAGCCCCAGGAATGCAGGGCTGCCTGGAAAGCTCGCAGGCCTCTCCTTCCCAGCCTTCCAGCGCTGGAGGCCCTCCCGGGAGCGGCGGCTAATGGGGGAAACAGCTGGTGTAGAGGCCCAGCCGCGCCGGGCATGACCGCGGAGGTGGCAGCCCGGGCCGGGCCCCAGCTCTGCAACCCCGGACGCCACAGCGCGCCCTGGGCCGTGCGGTCCTGCCGCTCCCCTGCACAGAGGAGAAACTGGGGCCCCGAGGGCTCTATTCGCCCCGTGTGCACCCTGGAAGGAAAGGGGGATCATACACGGAGCCTGCACTGAAGATATGAGCTGCCACGGCCACGGGCAAGTTCGGATGAGCTTCTGGGTCCCTGCTGCACTCCTTCAACAGGTGTGGACGGGGCGCTGGCTCTGGGCTGGCCCTGGGGGGCCCCGGGGCACGGACACGGGCGCACCAGCATCCCCGGGCTGCGCTGCCCGCCGCAGCGACGCCCCCCGACCAGCGCGACCCGCTGCAGCCCCGCCCAGAGATAGCACAGGGTCTCAGCGACCCCCTGGGGATGCTCCGCGCCGGCGGGCGGCTGGGCACCTCGGCCACATGGATCTTGTCGCCTGCGGGCCGGACACAGACCACATCCTGGGAGGTTCCGGGGGGACCTAGGGACCCCTCTTCGCACACCCCAGATGGCATGGACCTGCCTGGGGTCTCTGGGGGGCCTTGACTCGGACCGCTTGCCCTGCTCGGTCGCCCACACCGGCTCGCAAGGCCTCCCTCCTCTCTCCCCTCTCCTCCCTCTGCACGGGCTCCTCCTTAGTCAAGGTCGGTCGCTGGGGTGGCCCCTCCTCCCCCTGCTCAGTGTGGATCCAGGTCTTGTCTATCTCCTTGGGCATCAGTCTTCACTTGGATACCTCCAGGGATGGGGAGCTCACTTACTTATAAGGTAACCCACCCCCCACTCTAATGTTTTGGACGTTCTTCCTCTTAACCTCAGGTCTTTGCACAGGCTGTTCCCTCTGGCTGGAGTACTATCCCCACTCCAGTCCGTCTCCACGGCTCAGACTGGCTCTGACCCTCCTTCAGATCTACATCTAGGAAATCTCGGACCCCCCGCAGTCTGGGGACACGTCCCCCAGGGACCCTGACAGTCCCGTGCCCTCACTGTGATGTCACTGTGTGATTACCTACTCACATTTGGGGCACCCCCTCTAAACTCCGGGGGCTGTATCATGGCACCACGCCCCCATGCCACGCCTTGAGCTGCCTCCCCCAGCCCCCATTATTTTTTTAAAAAACTTTTAATGTTTATTTTTGAGAGATAGAGACAGAACGTGAGCAGGGGAGGGGCAGAGAGAGAAGAAGACAATCTGAAGCAGGCTCCAGGCTCCGAGCTGTGAGCAGAGCCCAACACGGGGCTCGAACCCATGAACCTGAGCCGAAGTTGGATGCTCAACCGCCTGAGCCACCCAGGCGCCCCCGAAGCCCCCATTGCTAATTCACGTCCTCTCCGTGAGAGCCACACAGAAAGTCTCCTTCCCAGTCAGAAGAGAGCCAGCTCCCCAGCTGCACACTCACGTCTCCTTCCCAGAGGAATGGGCATCGGCAAGCCAGGCGCTGAGCTGTGGCTGGGCACCAGCAATGCTGTCCTTGAATAAATGGACCAGACGATCATTTACTGCCCAGCTTTGTGGATAGGGTACTCGAATCTCAGGCTTTTAGCTGATAGTGAAAATCAAGGCAGCAGTCAGGATTTGGCTCAGCTAAATGTGTGAGAAAATCCAAATGAGTGGATAAATAAGATAGAGGTTTTGTCCCTCCCACGGGAAAGTCCAGAGGCGAGAAACCCAGGGCAGCAGCAGTGGGTAGCCCTGTGGTCACCCGGGCCCAGTTCTGTGCTTCTGTTCCATCCTCCTTAGAGAGTGGCTTACATCTTCAAGGTCACCTCCTGGTCCAAAACGGCTGCTGAAGCTCCAGCCATCACATCCACATTTCAGGCAGAAAGAAGAAGGAAGGCAAGGGAGGGAGAAAGGATACATACAAATAGTCTGAGGCTTTTGAAGATTTCCCAGTAGTCTATTCAGCAACTCCCATCAGCCCTCTTTGGTCACACCGGGTTACGAGGGAAGCTGGGACATGGAGTCTTTCGATGAGCACATTACCACTGTGCCAATCACTTGCCGGTTTGCTCTCAGCCTCATTCCTGCTCCGTGGGATGGGGACATTTGTCAGGTTCCTGGGCCTCCAGTTAGGCTCGAGGAGTGGGAGGTGTGGCTGGGGGAGGGGAGAAGCCTGCCCTTCCCAGGTTCACGTGGCATCTCTGGACGCCTGCGGGAACAGCCGGGACCGCCTCGCTGGTGGTCCCAGCCGGCCAAGGCAGCGGGCTTGGCCGTGACCGCATCTCCGCTGGCAGGCACAGACTCCCCGGGCTCAGCCCCCCAGAGTGAGCAGCCCCGCCCTCCGGGGCATCACCATCCTATCTCTTACTCCCCCAGACCTTCCCACGCTGTGTGACCAGCACCTTGTATTCAGCCGCCTCCGAGATTCCTGGATGGGTTTCTGTTTTCCAGACCGACGGTGGTAAGGGATGAAATGGGGGTCTATCAGAAAGAAATCGGGGGAGGGCGCCTGGGTGGCCCAGTCGGTTAAGCGCCCGACTTCGGCTCAGGTCATGATCTCACGGTTTGTGGGCTCGAGCCCCGCGTCGGGCTCTGTGCTGACAGCTCCGAGCCTGGAGCCTGTTTCAGAGTCTGTGTCTCCCTCTCTCTCTGACCCTCCCCTGCTCACACTGTCTCTCTCTCTCTCTCTCTCCTAGAAATAAATAAAACATTTAAAAAAAGAAAGAAAGAAAGAAATCGGGGGAGCAATGAACGGACGGCTTTGAACGAAACCCGTGCTGGGAAAACGAAGCCCCGTTCCCGACCCCTTGCCGACCCCATTGTGATCACGCACTAGGACGGGAGACCGCACTTTGCAAATAGTTTTGCTCAGTTTGTAGCTGAATCTACAACATGCAGGCCCCCTACCACCACACCCTCTGGCGCCCGGTGGGCTCACAGAATGCCCGGCCGCTGCCCCGTGCCTTGAAAACTGCCTCTAGAAGAAGAAAGGCTTTCCCCAGGCCACTCAGCTGAGACGGTGGCTCGGGCTTGGGAACGGCCTCGTCCCCAGAGTGAATTGACCAAGAGGGAGAAGCTGATTCTTCAAACGTGTCAGCCTCACGCTTAAGTACAGCTGCCGGCTCTCAGCATGCGTGCGCTGGCTTACACGGAGATTTTGAACGAATTACAAGAAAACCCCACTTTCCTCAAAGACCTGCGATCGCCTGGGGACCCTTGGAAACGCAGCAGCCAGCCCAGCCCTACGGGGAACTGCATTATGGTTTCGGGGAACTGCATTATTGCTTGGATGCTCCCCGGAGTGACCCCTGCCTTCCCCTCTGTCAGACGGGAGGGGGATCCAACGGCCCAGCACCGTGACCCTGACCCTGGCCACGACGGGGACACTGCCACCAGCCAGGTGTGCAGGGTCTGACCTGGAGATTTGTCCAGGGCCCCGCCCAGCAAGCCGGCCCCAAGCATCACAAGGTCCCACCTGCGTCAAGTGCCCCGTGTGTGCCATCCCCTCAGACCACAGCTGTCACCTCCTCTCCTGCGTCTGCCTTGCCCCGGGGACCCCTCCCCCACACACCACCAGGGGAATCTCCTCAAAGGGCCCTGAGGTCGGCCTCTCCTCATCTGAAGTCCCTGCGGGATCCTCTGTGGCCGTTCTGTGTCCCCACCCCACGTGGTGGCCTGCGAGGGCCCCTCTCCGCCCGGCTGGGCCCCTCATCATCCTCTGCCTGCTGCGCTCCACCGACCTCAGGACCTCTGCACGAGCTGTGCCGTCTCGCGGACCCTCTGACCTTCTCTCTGCCTGGCTCGTGCTGCGTCTTCTGTCAGGCCTCACTTCCCGGCCCGGCCTCCCCCCACCGCACACCTTCCTCCTCCCACCAGCCTCCGCCTGCGTGGCCTGCTGGTGGCCTCGCCGCAGCGGCAGCTTCGGGGCAAGCTTCCCTGTAACACGGTGCCCGGCGCGCGGGGCCACGCCCGCCTCCCCAGCAGCAGGAACGGGGCGGGAGTTGCGTTAAGGCTGCGACGGCGGATTTCAAGCCACGGAAGCGGCCCACCGCTTCTGCGCAGGAAGGGGCAGAAGGTCACCCTGCGGTGCATCTGCTTGGCCTCTTCATCAGGGGTCACCTTGATGAGGGGGCGCGGGGCACGCTGAGGGCACAGGACAGGCGAACGGCCCCCGCACACGGTCCAGGCGGGACCTGTGCGCTACTCGTCGGACGCTCCCGGCGGCCTGAGACCAGGGGAAAGGAAAGAAAGCAGATGGCTGACGGGTGGGGTCACGGTCGTGCAGGACAGGACAGGACCCCACGGAAGACTCGGGAACTGCAGGGACAAGGCAATCGTACCCACAGACTTCTCGCCGGAAACCTGCAGAGCGTTAATAGATGAGAGGGGGGTTAAGTGCCTGCCACGGTGATGTGGGAAACTGAGGCAAATGAAGAATTACAGTCCCTTCCTGCCTGCAGCCCGCTGACAAGTCCCTGACGCAGGCGGAGTGACCTCCCTCCAGGAGCTCAGCTGCCTCGATGAGGACACTTCGCTGGGGGCAGAGGAGGATCTGGACTCCACCTTATCATCCCTCCCCAGGAACCCGTAACTCTCCTTCAACATATAAAGCTTCCTTTGGAGGGGCGCCCGGGTGGCTTAGTCGGTTAAGCGTCCGACTTTCACTTGGGTCATGGTCTCGCGGTTCGTGGGTTCGAGCCCCGCGTCGGGCTCTGTGCTGACTGCCAGCTCAGAGCCTGGAGCCTGTTTCGGTCTGTGACTCCCTCTCTCTCTGACCCTCCTCTGCTCACGCTGTCTCTCTCTCTCTCTCCTAGAAATTAAAAAAAAAAAAAAAAAAAAGCTTCCTTTGGAAACTTCCTTTATCTCAACCCCGCCCCCCACTTGGGCCATCGCGCTCCGAGCTGATGCGCCCTGGTATACATGTGCAGGGTCTCATGAGTGAGGCTTTCCTAAGCGGTGATAAACGGCATTTTCCGAACAGCTGGCCCCTCACGGTCCTGGAAACCTTGCTTCCAAAATACCGTAGAGACTTGCTCTATCCCTGCCCCCCTCCCAACGTGAAGGCATATGATCAGCTACCCGTCACGACCCTCTTCCCGCCCACAGTCCTGTCCCCGGGCTTTAATAAAATCACCTTTTTGCACCAGAGATGTCTTCGAGAATTCTTTCTTGGCCATCGGCTCCGAAACCCCCAGCCATCACCCCCAAAACGTCATCAACCTGAACAGCTTTCCTTAGATTGTTTTTAAATTCCAATGTACGGGGCGCCGGGGTGGCTCAGTCGGTTGAGCATCCGACTTCGGCTCAGGTCATGATCTCACGGTTTGTGGGTTCGAGCCCTGCGTTGGGCTCTGTGCTGACAAACCGCTCGGAACCTGGAGCTGCTTCAGGTTCTGTGTCTCCCTCTCTCTCTGTCCCTCCCCTGCTCATGCTCTGCCTCTCTCAGTCTCTCAAAAATAAATAAGTGTTAAGACATTTAAAAAATAATCAATAAATAAAAATAAACTCCAACGTAATGAACGAACAGTATTACATTAGTTTCAGGTATACACCGTAATGACGCAACAATTCTATACATCACTCGATGCTCGTCAAGATAAGCATGTTCTAAACCCCATCGCCTCTTTTCCCCACTCCCCTCCCTCTGGTAACCATCTCTTTGTTCTCTATAGTTAAGAGTCTGGTTTTTTGTCTCATTTTTTCTTTGTTCAACGGTTGTGTTTCTTAAATTCCACGTGAGTGAAATCATGTGGTATTTGTCTTTCTCGGACTTATTTTGCTTTGCATTATACTCTCCAGATCCATCCATGTTGTTGCCGATGGCAAGATTTCATTCTTTTTTTATGACTAAATAGTATTCCATCGTACGTGTATGTCACATCTTCTTTATCCATTCATCTCTCTATGGACACATGGGCTGCTTCCATATCTTGGTTACTGTAGATAATGCTGCTATGAACATCGGGGTGCAGATATCTTTTCAAATTAGGGGTTTTATTTTCTTTGCATAAATACCCACAGTAGAATTACTGGAACCTAGGGTAGCTGTATTTATAACTTCTCAAGGACCCTCTGCACTGTTTTCCAGAGCAGCTGCACCAGTTTGCATTCCCACCAACAGTGCTTGAGAATTTCCTTTTCTCCCCGTCCTTGCCAACACTTGTGGTCTCTTGTGCTGTTGATTTCAGCCATTCCGACAGCTGCGAGGCGGTATCTCATTGTGGTTTTGATTTGTATTTCCCTGATGATGAGTGACGTTGAGCATCTTTTCGTGTGTCTCTTGGCCACCTGGATGTCTTCTTCGGAGAAATGTCTGCTCAAGGTCTTCTGCCCATTTTTTAATTTGTTAAAAAATGGTTATTTGGTTTTTTGGGTGTTGAGAGTTGTATCAGTTCTTTATATACCTTGGATACTAACCCTTCATCAGAAATGTCATTTGCAAAAATAAAAGGTGGGTTGCCTTTTTGTTTTGTCGATTATTTCCTTCGTTGTGCAGAAGATTTTTATTCTGATGTGTCCCAGCAGCATGAATGGAGACAGAGGTCACGTACCTCACCAGGGGTCCCGTGCCACAAGCAATGCCGTCTGCGGCCGGAAGCCGTCCACACAGTGAGAGCGCAGGGCCACTCTGTGGAGCCAGCCCCACTCCTGTCTGGCCTACCCGCTCCCCGTATCCACCTGACACAGCTCCCAAACATCTGGTTTGCAACAAGCACTGTCCTCAATTCCTCCAGCAGCCGACTGGGAGAGGAAGGCTCTGGGCCATCTCACAGGCTGGCCCTTGGCACTGCCCAGGCACAAGCTCCGTGTCCTTGAGTGAGCCACTCACCTCTGGGTGGCAATGTGAGCTGGGCTGGATGCCGCTGTCCACAGTCCATGCCACAGACTTCACCCTGGGGACTCATCCTCCCCATTGGCCACTGCCTTAGTGAAATGTGGGCAGGGACCTCCCCTTCCCTGCCTGGCAGAGGGGGCACACAAGACCCAAGCAGGCTACCCACTGCTCTCTCCCCGGACCGCACCCCTGGGTCTACTGAACACGGCACATTCACAGTGAAACGGCCGCAGAAGTCGCACTGCATCATTGTCACCTCCCCGGGCCCTGCTCCAGCCCCGCCCTCCCACTCTCTTCAAAGTCTGGATCCTTGGCCTCCCCTTGGCTTCTGTTAATGGCTTCATATGCTTCCAGCACATTCTTCTTTGGCTTAAGTTGTCCAGAGAAGGTTCTATTACTTCAGTCCTCTTTGGATCTCAATTCCAGGTAATCTCCCTGCTCAAGAATGTCTAATGGCTTCCCAGTGCTCACAGATCAGACCCCACCCCTCAATTCCCCACCTGGTTGCTCAAACTTCATCGCCCATGATGTGTCTTCACACACCTGACTGCACAGACTCGCTTTTTTCCTGTTCTCACCTCAACAACTTCTCTGTCAGGACTTCCAAATTCAGTCCACCTCTAGAGACGGTGCTGTCTCAACCAGCACCCAGGGAGAGTGGCACCAGGGGCAAGTGGCTGGTGAGAATGATAAAAGCAAGAGCTAGAACTTGGCCCCGGGTAGTCAGGTTCCAAAGCCTGTGCATTAACTAGTAACCTTTACTGACTCCCGCAGAGGAGGGAACTGTGGGAACCATGAAGCAGCAGAGCCAGCCCAGGAGGGGACCAAGGGCTAGTTGTAGAACCTTGCAGGCCAGCAGACCTGAGAGGCGATCTGGCCAGGTTAGAGCTGTGGGTGGAAGGCCCTGGGGGAGAGGCTTAGGAAAGGACTAATAGATAATCTGATACACTTAGCCACAATGAAGGGAGTTTGGGAATAAGTTAGTGATAAATACCTGACAAACTAAGCAAATAAAACCACGAGGCAAGTACCAACTCCAGGCAAGACAGAGAGCTGGAAAAACAATATGATTATGGTTTGTTAAATGTCTGTCAGGGGTATTTCCTGGGTCATCACACCAAGAACCCAGCCTCCATCTGCTTCCTCCCAGACAGTCTTGGCTCTGGGTGTAGTTCAAGCAAGCAGGTAGTCCTGTGTTCCTTTATGCCACTGGTGGTCAGTGGACATTACCTCGATGATGGTAAGACCCCCGTCCTCCTTTCTGGCTCAGTGCATGGAGGACTCGCCCATTCAGTTCAGCCTTGGGGATGGATGGGCCGGGGACACGTGGATTCCCTCCCAGCACCAACAAGGCCTGGGTGTTCACGAGTTTGGTTGCTGTGTTTCTTCTGTTCGATTACCAGAGATGCTCACGGCAGGAAGTAGGGCACAGCGTCGGGATCTGTGTGTCTCCCATGCCCGACACTGGGGGAGCCAGGGCTCAGTGCAGGGGCGGATGGGGGCTGACAGAGTGGGGTTCGGGGGTTCGGGGAGGGCCCCAGGTGCACTCTTGTTCCTCCTTCCCCTCTGGAATGTTCCAGAAAGACCTACCTCCCACCTCCCCCAAAAGAACATTTTAATTCATCAATTCTCTATTGAACACCTACTATGTGCCAGGGGCGGGTCGTGGTGAAACCAGATCCAGTGCCTGTCCCCGCAGGGCTTACAGCTGTGCTGGCAGGGGGTCTAGCAAAGACTCCAACTCGCACACCCACACGGAGAACCGTGACGGTGCGGGCGTGCCCGCGAGGCCACCACAAGCTCATCCACGGGGAGAGGCAAGGGCTGAGCCGAGGGTAAGGATGCCGAGGCCTGGCCTTGAGGACAAAACCAGAGGAGGGGGGACCAGGCAGGAACACGGAGCCACCAGCCCCGGGTCCTGCAGGACAGAACAAAGTAGAACCCAGCTCTGTTCAACTGTAACCAACAGACTCCTGCCTCCTGAGCGAGCGAGCGAGCGAGCGAGCGAGTGAATGGGTGTCTCTCCTGGTTTCCCTGGTAGGTCAAGTGTGAGCCTTTGTGAACCGCATGATTCTTAGACAAGAAAGCGAGGGAAAGAGGGAAGGAGGGAGGAGGAAGGCAGGCAGGAAGGGGGAGGGTAAAGAGGGAGAGGGAGAGGAGAAAAGGAGGGAGGGAAGGGAGGAGGGCCTTGCCCTTGTTCCTTGGACACCTGCACGCAAGCAGGGAGCAACGTCGCTGTGCTTCAGCGCTCTCCCGCCGCCTCCCTGTCTACCCCCCACCCCCCGCCCCACGCAGGAAGCTCCGGGCTGGCCGAGGGGAGGAGGGCAGAGGAGGCAGACAGGCAGGACCCCGACTTCGGGAGCTCTCTGGCGCAAAGAGCAGGGAAAGCAGAGTATGGCCGCTGCGGCTCGTAGACCCAGCTCTGCCACTGCGAGTCATTTCCTTGGCTTCTCTGGGCCTAGTTTCCGGAGTGCTCTTCCCTAAAGATGCAGCCTGAGGGGTGATGGGCACAGACAGAAACCGGGCCGTGAGCGTGAGGTGTGGCTGGCTGTGGCTGAGTGCCACGTGGGCGTGGAGGCAGGAGGGAAGGGGGTAGAAGGAGAGGAGAGGCTCGAGGGGAGGGGGTGGGGAGGGGGGCAGCAGGGACATCTCCCCCTGGGAAGTCAGAAGCCTGTCTCGGAGGCGCCTGCAGGTGAAGGAGGGGAGCGGGCAGGCGGGGGTTTTCTGTCCCTGGGGCTGGACACCTGGTGGCGGGCAGCTAAGGGAGACCCTGGGGGCCGCACGGGGACACGCGTGCACCAGGCGCTGGGCCTCCATCTGCGCTGGCTGGTGGTGTTTCGCATCGCCTCCCGGACCACAGAGGTTGTGGCACTAATGGGGGGGCAGCGGGAGCCCACGGGGACCCAAAGCTTCTCTCCCATCAGGGGAACTAAAGTCCCCAAAGCATGGGACAAAGCCGGTTCCTTTGTGTCCCCTCCTGGCACTGCCTGGGCCCGGGCTCAGCACGGGTCCAGGAGATGGGCTGCAATCAGTCTAACCGAGGCCTGGCCTTCGGCCCAGGAGATGGAGGAGGGGACCCCTGAGAACCAGACGCCCTAGCAGCATCATAAAGAGGAAGGAGCTTGGAACCCGACGCCACAAGACTGCTCCTGAGCCCCCAGGCCCAGTCCTGGGCTGCCCACAGTGGATCTGGTGTACACAGCATGCCAGGACTCCGAGAACACAGTGAAGTGTGGACCACCTCTCAGGGCCCAGACCGGCCACTGGGTGGCGCACACAGGATGAATCACTGCAAACCCTGGAAATGGACGCTAAACCTGGACCCCAGGCGGCTGATGTAAACTCCAGGCTCCAGTTGGATCCATTTCCTGTTACCACAAAAATATGGACGTTCCTCACAGTATTGAAACAGGACCCAGAGTTGTATAACATAATATCCTGAATGTCCAGGAGACAATCCAGAAGTACTGGCATACAAAGAACCAGGAAAACTTCACCTTGCCTGGGGAAAGACCACCAGCAGACACACATGCCAACGTGACTCAGATGTCAGAGCCGTCAGACGAAAACTTTAATGCAGCACCGTAAAAATAATCCAAGAAGAATGCATCAATGCTACTGAAATGAAAGAAAAGGTTTTTTAAAAATCCCAGCCAAGAAACACAAGATGTAAAGAAGAATCAAATGAGGGGCACCTGGGTGGCTCAGTCAGTTACGTGTCCGACTTCGGCTCAGGTCATGATCGCACAGTTCGTGGGTTCGAGCCCCGTGTTGGGCTCGTGCTGACAGCTCAGAGCCTGGAGCCTGTTTCAGATTCTGTGTCTCCCTCTCTCTCTGCCCCTCCCCCACTCATGCTGTGTCTTTCTTGTCTCTCAAAAAATGAATAAATGTTAAAAAAACGTATCCAAAAAATGAAAATTATGAGCTGAAAAATGCCAAAATCAAAATTAAAAACTCATTGCAGGGGCTCAATGGACAGATGGAAATAACAGAAGAAAAAGCGAGTGAATTTGAAGACAGAGCAGCAGAGTTGATCCAGTATGAACAAAAGAGAACAAAAGAGCTGAAAAATGATCACGTTTTATGATTTAAAAACACACACGCACTCAGCAAACCAGGAACAGGAGGGAGCTTCCTGCACCTGACGATGATGCCCCGAGAACACGCTCCACGGCGCAAGGCCAGGTGCCTCCCTGGATTCAGGAGCAAGGCCACTTCTGCTCAGTGTTGTACAGGGGCTCTAACCAGGTGGCCAGGCAAGAAAAGGAAACGACAGGCGTCCGGATCGTAAAGGAAGAAGTAAAACCTCAACTTACGTAGGACACGAAGACCCCAGGATGGACGTTAAGGAGGAGCTACATAAACGGGAAGGCTTTGTGTCCACGGACTGGAAGGCTTCCTATTTTGCGAGGACGGCTCCCCAGATGGAGTTACACTCCCCGCGCAGCCCCTACCAACCTCCCAATGGCCTGGCTTCGCAGAAATAGCTCAAACGGCCAAAACCACCTCAGAAAAATGAGAACAAAGCTGAAGGGTGCACTTCCCTGATTTCAAATCCTACTACCGAGCTGTGTCACCAGGACAGGGAGGTGCTGGCGTCACAGCACAAACCCAGGCCGGCGGGCGACGTTCCAGAGCCCGGAGATACACCCATACGGCGGCAGCCGGCCAATTTTCCACGGGCTGGCGAGGCCATCCGATGGGGGAGAACAGGCTTTTTAATACACAGTAGTGGGGCAACTGGATATCTGCACACAAAATTACCACAAATTTGGACCCTACCTCACACCATAGGCAAAAATTAACCCCAAATTAATTCAAAGGCCTTAATATGAGAGTTAAAACCGTAAAACCCTGGGGAGGAAACCACAGGTAGAAGATTCTGTGACCTTGGACTTGACAACAGTTTCCTTGATACAAAACCAAAAGCAGGAACCACAGAAGGAAGAATGGATCATCAGGACTTCATCAAAGTGAAAAACTTCTGCTGTAAAGAACATTCTCAAGAAAGTGGGAGAGAAAAAGCACAGAATGGGACAAACCTTTTGCACATCATGTATCTGAAAAGAGTCCGGTGTCTAGGTCATAACCATAAAATGACCAATAATCAGGTTGTTGCTTTTTTTTAAATGTTTTATTTATTTCTTAGGAGAGAGAGAGAGACAGCATGAGCAGGGGAGGGTCAGAGAGAGAGGGAGACACAGACTCTGAAACAGGCTCCAGGCTCTGAGCTGTCAGCACAGAGCCCAACGCGGGGCTCAAACCCACGAACCGCGAGATCATGACCAAAGCGAAAGTCGGACGCTTAACCGACTAAGCCACCCAGGCGCCCCAATAATCAGGTTTTAACACGAGCAAAGGGTCTGAACAGACTTCTCCAAAGACATACGGATGGCCAGCAAGCACGAGAAGGTGGTCCACGCCCCTCGTCACCAGGGACACGTGGATCCGAACCACAGGGAGACACGGCCTCACGCCCACTAGCACACCTGTCATCGGAAACAGAAAGTGGCAGAAACTAACAAAGCATTCTCTAAATAATGAGAAAGTAAAAAGACAGCAGAAAGTAGTAAGTGTTGGCGAGGAAGCAGAGAAATTGGAACCCGGTGGGGGGTGTAAAATGGTGCAGCCGCCGTGCAAACAGCCCTCAAAAGGAAAAAACAGAGTTAACCGTGTGACCCAGAAATGACACTGCGACATATAATTTAGTTCAAACAGACTTGCAAACACGGGTTCACACAGACACTGGCACACAGATGTTCACCGCAGAGTTATTCACAGCCGCCAGAAGGGGACACAGTGCCAGCACCCCCCAGCTCATGAATGTGTGATGTGTCCGCACAATAGAACGTTCCTCAGCCACTGACAGGACACAGCTGTGAGGCCGTGGTGCTCAGGCCACGGGTTACGTGGTTTCCATCCATAGTAAATGTCCACACCAGGCAGATCTACAGAGACGGAAGGCTGACACAGGGCTGCTCAATCCGGGAGAGGAAGGTGGGGGTGACGGCTCACAGGTATGGCATTTCCTTCTGGGGTGATGGGAATGTTCTGGAAGCAGACACGGGTGATGGCTGTATGACACCGGGAATATGCTGAAGAGTGTCACAGTGTACACTTTAAAATGTTTAGGATCAGGGAGCACCTGGGGGGCTCAGTCAGTTAAGTGTCCAAATTCGGCTCAGGTCGTGATCTCACGGTTCATGGGTTCGAGCCCCACGTCGGGCTCTGTGCTGACTGCCAGCTCAGAGCCTGGAGCCTGCTTCAGATTCAGTCTCCCTCTCTCTCTGCCTCTCCCCTGCTCGCGCTCTTTCTCTCTCAGAAAGAAACATAACATTAAAAAAATTATTTTTAATAAAAAAATAAAATGTTTAAGATCGGAGCACCTGGGTGGCTCAATCGGATTAGGTCATGATCGTGAGTTCAAGCCCCGCGATGGGCTCTGTGCCGACACCTCAGAGCCTGGAGCCTGCTTCGGATTTTGTGTCTCCCTCTCTCTCTCTCTGCCCTTCCCTCATTTGGGCTCCCACATGCGTGTGCACTCACATGCACACCCACACATGACTCACACATGCATGCACTCACTCGCACACTCACAGAGCACACACATGAGCACTCACATGCACATGCATCCACGCACAGTTGCACACTCACATGCGCATGCACATCCATGTGCTCACATGCATAGCCACACACACACATAATCACATGTATACTCACACGCACTCACAGATGTACTCACACATATGCACTCACATTCACACACTTGGGCGCTCACATGAATGCACACATGTGCGCCCACACTCACACGCACTTACACGCGCACTCATATATGCATGCACATGCGCACCCAGAAGCACGTGCATACACTCATGCTCACATGCATAGGTGCACTCACATGCACACATGCACCCACATGCACATATGCAAGTTCACACTCACATACACTCATGCACACACATGCACGCACGTGAACGAACATGCACACATACACAATTCACTCTCACACACTAACACGTGCGCGCACACTGGTGCACTAACAAATGCTCATACTCACCTATATGTGCACACACTCACGCACTCACACACATGCTCACACTACTGCACTCACATGCACGCTCACACACACACTCACACGAGCCCATCACGGCAGGGCTGGTTTCCTGCCTCCCAAGCTCACGTCTGCCCGCACAGGCTCGTCTGCTGGGACAACGTCACCTGTGGCTGCAGAAGGGGGCACGTTGCCCCACGTGGGGTGAGGGGGTGCTGCGAGGGGGCATGCCAGCCCCGGCCCCCACGGCCACAGGCTCTCTCTGTGCCTCAGTTTCCTCAGCTCTGAAACCAGGACCAGAGCGCCAAGATGGAAATGGGAGGTGTCCAGACTCCAGCACCCAGGGGACGAGCCTCACGCCTCAGTGACTGTCCCCACGGCACCGTGTTCGCCCCCCGCCTGCACCCTCGAGCTCCCCAGGGGCAGCTGGACGCGGCAGGGTCGCTGCCCCTCAGCGTGCGTGCCTGCGCCAGGCCGGCCTGGCACGGGGACGAGAGCCGTGTCCCGGCTTCTCGCCCAGCGGTGTGCAGATGAAGGGGCTCGTGCGTGGACCATGTCCCGAGTCACTGGGTGCGGGGCCTGCTGGGTGCCACCCACTGGGCTGCCCGGGGCTCCCTGAAGAACCACGCCCTCCCCAGGGCAGCCAGGAGGATGGTGCCTGAGCAGGGAGAGTGACAGGCAGACTGAGGGCAGCCCACATGGGGGGGGGGGCGATTCCGGCACAGCCCCTCCCCCACCTCCTCACTCCCCCCACCTCAGGCACACACTCCCCCAGGCGCGCCTTCCCATTGCTGACCTTGGCCCTCCCTGGAGCCCTCGGCCTTGCCCGCCCGCCCGCCCGCTGTGAAATAAGAGCCTAGACAGGCCGACGTCCCAGGAACACAAACCTTCCTTCCTCTTAAATTTGGAATAGTTGAGATTCCACAGGACGCCCCATTGAACTTTTCCAGAAATATTTCCTGAGCAGCAAATTCTTGACCCTCCTTTGAAATGCGTCTTCCTTCTGTCCTGCTTTCTGCTGCCCGTGGCCAGTCCTGCGGCCCAGAAAGCTCTCTGGTTCACAGGGAGGCCTACGTGCTGTTAAGCTGGGTTCCTGGAGGGCCCTCAAGAAAGGCCGTGAGTTTTCAACCTGTCCCAGGTCCTCTACGGAGATGGATTTGGAAGCTCGTGTCACCCCAGGAAACACCTTCCCCCAGAAGCCCTCCCGATTACCACCCAACCCTGGGTCAGCGACGCGGCTAGAGACCGGACTTGCCCTCCCTCACCTCCTCCCCTCGGCCAACTCCTATTCATCCCTCAGTACCCAGCTGTGATCTCACTGCTCTGCGGCAGACTTCCCTGATGCCAGGCCTGTCTCTGGTGCCTCTCTGGGCTCCCCAGCCCCCCGCCCCCCTCTGCCACAGCAGCGAGCACATGGAAACACGGTCCCACAAACCGGGGTCTGTCAACCGCGTGACCTCAGGCAAGTTCCTCAACTTCTCTCCGCTCAGTTTCCTGCTCCATGAAACAAGGCCTCAAAGTTTGTTTCAAGTGTTAAATAAGGCAATCTTTACAAGCCTCCCGGCCCAGCAGAAGGGCTCTGTGCGTGACCACGACCCCGCTGCACGTGCACACAGTGTGCCCTGTGGCAGGAAGCAGCCCCGCCGCCCGGGGCACCACGAGAACACAGCTTCGCCCATCGTCGCGGGAAGGACTGGTGGAAGGCTTGGCCGGGAACCGGGCTCCAGTCCACGTGCCCCCCCCCCCCCCCCCCCCCCCCCCCCCCCCCCCCCCCCCCCCCNAGGGTGCACGGCTGGGCGCCCTTAGTTGTCTGCGTGACTTCGGTGACCCCAAACCCTTTGGAGCTACAGTTGTCAGGGGGGGCGTCCATGCACAGACCCCCCCCCCCCCCCCCCCCCCCGCCCCTGCCCCAGAGCGTTTCTTTGCACAGTGGAAAATCGGCCCTGGCAGCCTCCCCCTGCGGGAGGCGGAGACACAGACACTGGCGAGCTCTGGGAAGGCTTGTCCAGATGGCCCCGCGGGGATTCCAGCTGAGCGCGGTGGCCGCCCCAACCCCGGCCCCGAGGCTCAGTGCGGGAGGCGGGTCTCCCGCCAGGGACACAGCCCAGCGGGGGACACGGGCCTTCCACTTTCTCCCCTAAAAGTCAACACAAGAAGGTTGAAATGTTCGGAGCCCTACAGTTCCGTCAACAACACTTCCCTGTGTCCAGCCCTCGCTGGGGGTTGGGGGTTGGGGGTTGGGGGATGAGGGAGGCGGGGACCCGGCCCCGGGTCCATGTCCCGGCTACCGACCCATTGCTAAGAGAGGATCCGACGGGCCTTGGGGGCCACGTCCAGCCAGTCACAGCGACCCGGCACAGAGCGGTGGCGCTCCAGTCCTGAGAAGGTCTGTCCCCATCACTCAGCAAGCTGGGTGCTGCCCCACCCACCTGCCTTCCGCCCAACCTGGCTCTTCATGGCAAAGCCTGGGTCGTTCGTGGCCAAGAGCCCACGCTTTGGCGGCACACTGACCTTTCATTCATTCATTCATACGTTCATTCATCTCTCTGTGCCTCAGTTTCCTCGTCTGCCAAATGAGGATACTAGCAGTCCCCAGCCTGCAGGGACGCTGTGTGAATTCTCTCTGGGAGTGAGGACGTCTTAGTTAATCATAATCTTTGGCGAGATCTGGAGACAGCTGGGAGACAGAGTAATCCGGCAGACGGGAATGCAAACAGGAGAGTCGCTTTACTCCTCAAAACAAAGGCTGGATTCAGAAGAGCATAGTTCAAATGTGCAGCAGTAACAGGTTCCCAGCAGCCTCTGGGGTCGGGCCACGGCCCGGCCACTCCAAGAGGTGCCCCAAACCCGTGGGGGTGCCCGGCTTTGCTGGCAGGAAGGTGTCCACTTGGCCTGGACAGAGGGCACAGAAGCCGTGTGTGTATGGACGGCGTGCTCCAGCGGGGACATCCAGGAGGTCATCCAGTAACTTCCCCTGCCTCGGTTTCCCTGTGCAGTGGCTGGGCGCCACGAGATAATGGGAGATGCGAGCACCTTCCCTCCTTTTTCAGCTTGTGTTGGACTCTGTGGCCCTTAGCACTTCCACATGCGGGTGGGACCCGGTTTTTCGGTTTCCACAAACCAGCCGGCAGAGACCTCGTCCGGGATCCAGAGTCCACGGATGGCCCTGGGGGAAAGGGCATCTCGACCCCTCCGCACGTCCTCGGACCTTTAATTTCTTCCAACAACGTTCTGTTCGATGAACCAGACTTGCTTCTCTTCCGTCAGATTTTTTCCTAAGTATTCCATACTTTTTATTGTAAATGGCCATTTAAATTTCAGTTTCTGGGGCACCTGAGGGGCTCAGTCAATTAAGCATCTCCAACTTCGGCTCAGGTCATGATCTTGTGGTTTGTGAGTTCCGGGCCCACGTCGGGCTCTGCGCTGACAGCTCAGAGCCTGGAGCTGCTTCAGATTCTGTGTCTCCCTCTCTCTCTGCCCCTTCCCTGCTCATGCTTTGTCTCTTTCAAAAATAAACGTTAAAAAATGAAAATAAAAAATATTTCAGTTTCCAGCTGCCCATCGCCACTGTATTAAAAAATTGTTTTCACGTACAGACCTTGTATTCCGCAACGATAAACGCACTATTCTAGCGGCTTTCTTGTGCGCTCCAGACCCCATCACGTTTCCTACGTAGACGACTGTGTTGTGTGTGAATGAAGACTGAGTCAGCTCCTCATTTCCAAGATGCACAGCTTTTGTTTCTTTTTATTGCCTCACCGCACTGGCCAGCCCTGTCCTGTGATGCTGACGGGGGGGGGGGGGGGGGGGGGGGGGCATGAACCGTGGGTGTGGGATCAGGTGTCCCTGATCCCGAGGAAGTTCCCTTCTACTCCTTGTCTGTGGAGAGTTTTTATGAAAACTAGATGTTGGATTTCATGACAGGTGTCTTAGCCGCTATTGAGATGGTAATGTGGTTTTCCATTTCTCGCTTGTGAATGTGGTAAATTGACTGGTTTTTAAGTGGTAAGCCAACCGTGTATTCCCAGCATAAATCTGCCTCGATTGTGATGTTATACTATTTATATGTGCAAATTGGATTCAATTTGCAAAATTTTTGTTTAAAAATTTTACTCTTACATTCATAACAGAGATTAGCTCGTAGTTGTCTTTTCTTATAACGTGTGGGCCTCCGGATGAGGGATGAGGGGGAACTTCTCAGGGAGGGTGTTGTGAAATACTTTCTCTGCTTCTCACCACAATTTGGGTAGAATTTTTGTTATTTCTTCCCTAGATTTTTGGTAGAATTTTCCAATGAAACCACTGGGGCCTGGATTTCTTTGCGCGGAAACTTTTAAGTCCTAATTCAATTTTTTTTTTTTTAATGGGAAAAGGGCTACTCAGGATTATCTTTTCCTTTTTGAATGAACTTTGACACTTTGTGTCTTTCAAGGAAATTTGTCCACTTGCCCACAGAGAACTTGTTGAATTTGTTGCCTTGAACTTGTTCATACCATTGTGTACTTTTCCGCTCAGTATATGTAGACTGTGGGCATCATCTGCCTCATTCCCGATGCTCGTGGCATTTTCCGGCTCTGCCCACACAGAATCCCCTTCGCTGTAGAAATAACCTCACAGCAGGACATACCGACGTGGCTTCTCCCGTAGTTACTGCACATTCGTCCTGGAATCCCCTGGTTCCCTGCCTTTCTTCCCCTCCCCTTGAAGCATCAGGCCAGCTTACATAGGCAAGGTAAGAAGAGCCGTGGCTGCATACCACAGAAAACGGAATAAAGCGGCTTAAGCACATCAGCAGTTTACTGTCTCGGGTAAAAGACGTCAGGAGGTGGGCAGTCAGGAGATGTGAGGCTGGCGCAGAGGCCCTAGATCCTCCTCTCTTTCTGCCCCAACATACTGAGGTGTCTGTCTTCAGAGTCACAATCTGGCTGCTGTGGCTCCAGCTAGCATGTCTGCATTCCAGCCAAGAGGAAGGGAAAAGCAGGCGTGGTGAGGGGTGCGCGCCTGTTCTCTGTCCCCCTCAAGGAGCATTCCTGGAGAACCACTCAGGCGCTTCACTCACCCCTTCCTGGCCCGCCTGCCCTTTCCTTCAGCCTGTCTTCTGGGGTCTCACCAAGTCCCCCCTTCCCCAGCTCAACTCCACCCTGGACTTCTGCACCTCCTTTCCTTCCCACCAGAGGAAGCCTGGCTCCTTCCCCAACCAAGGCTCATTCCCCATCACTCTGCGGATGGGGAAACTGAGGCCGAGTGCCCACCCAGAGGCACTCCCAGGAGGGCGAGCAGGCTGGCCAGAGCCCTTGCAGGCACACCCCGTCGGGCCCTCTGGAGACGGCATGTGGAGGGATGATGGGGGGACCCAGGACCACCCCTCGCAGCCAGGGTGCCCGGCGCCCGAGCCCTCTGGAAACACGGCTGTTGTCCTGCCCCCCGCAGTCACCCTCTCGTCCCCTCCCCACACGCTCCTCTGCCCCAACGCAGACCAGATGGGGCGCTGAGCGTGGGGCTTCTGGGAGGTTCCTTTTGTCTTCCCAGAAAGCACTGCCTCCCTAAGGCTACTCATCCGCCTTCCCATCCCCTAGGGTAAGGGCAGCGCTGGCCCCTGGGAGGGCAGCTGGGTTCCCGTCTCCTCTGCCGGGGGGTGGGGTGGGGGGGGGATGCTGGGACACAACATGGGACTTAAGGACAAACACCATGAGAGTAAGGGCAGGACCCATCCCACACCCGCTGTCAGGGCTGCAAACAGCTGGAAAAAGTATCTGATGACTATATTGCAACTTCCTGCCCATTTCACAGGTGGGCAGCCTGAGGCTCTCCCAGAACCGCCTTGTCCAGGCTGCTGTGGCCACAGGGTCCAGCGTGGCTATGAAGCCTCTGTGAGCAGAGCCACGCCGGCCATCCACGCCCTCTGCCGCCTCCCAGCCACCTGCCCTGCGAGGGTCCCTCCCTGCACCTGGCTGTCCCACCCGGAGCCTCCCCTCCCCTCGCCATCTGCTGCCCTCCGGGCGGCCGAATGGAAGCCCTTCTCCAGCGCCAGCCAGGGCAGAGAAAGGGTCCTTTCAAGGCTAAAAGGCTCCTGAATGCAACTCAATTCTTGGAAGTCACTTTTTCCTTCTCCGCGTGAGGAGAGGAAAGCAGGTCCCCAGGCGCCTGCCCTCCCTCGCCTCCTCGCAGGAGCCCGGGCTGCCTCCCCCGCGGGGCCTGCCGCTGACGTGGCCTCCAGCCCGGGCCACCTCGGGAGAGCGTGGGGACCTCGCAGAGAGCCCGGCCGGGAGGAGGCCCTTCGTGCCAAACTGCCGGGCCCGTCCCGGCCTCCAACAGGCCGTCCTTGGGGGCTCTCTGGGCAGGGGGCTGCCCTGCCCCCACTCTCATTTGGCCCTCGGTGCATGGACCCCGCAGGGCTCCCACCCCAGGGCCCCCCTCCCTCCCCGAGCCCGGAGTTGCTGCCATGGGCGCCCAGCTTGCTCGGGTCGGGGCGGAGGAGGGTGATCCACTAACTCAGGAGCACATGGCTCTGGTCTGTGCTCCCGTGGGCGCCCTCCCTCCCAGCCACCGCCTCCTGCAGCCGGGACTCGGGGACACCTGGCCCGCGTGCAGCTCTCAGAGGAGGATTCAGAGGCCCAAGGTGGGGGGGGTCCCAGCCTCACACAGCAGGTTGGTGACAGGGCTGGGACCCGCCTGCCACCTCCTCCTAACCCCTCCCTTCCAACCGGCCTGGGTGCTGGGGGAGGGGGTCCGCCTCACCAGGGTCTGGTTTCGACATGCCGTGGTCACCACGGATAGAAATGAAGTTTGAAATAAGTTTCTGGGGGCGTCTGGGGGGCTCAGTCGGTTGAGCGTCCGACTTCGGCTCAGGTCGTGATCTCACAGTCCGTGGGTTCGAGCCCCGCGTCGGGCTCTGTGCTGCCTGCTGGGAGCCTGGAGCTGCTTCGGATTCTGTGTCTCCCTCTCTCTCTGCCCCTCCCCCACTCATGCTCTGTTTCTCAAAAACGAACAAACATTAAAAACAATTTTTTTTAATGTGTGAGGAAGCACCGTGTCTGCACACCCACTGGGGGGCAGGCAAGAGGGAGAGTCGGGGAGCCCGGCCCCGGGCCCAGCCCTGGCCAGGGAGACCCCACGCTCCGATGTTTAAGCTGCTAAGAGCGAGGTGATTTACGACAGCAGCAAGAAGGCCCCGCTGCACAGTCTCTGCCCCGATGGTAACAAAACACGGTGCCTGAGCTGCAGACACAGGGGCCCAACTGCCCCTCCACGTGGTGGGGGCGGGGGGGGCTGCCACGGCCACCTCCACTTCTGCCCACAGCCACCTAATTCTCCACCCGCCCCGCAGCCCAGGTCGGCGGCAGCGGCGCCCGCAAGGCCGGGCACAGAGCACCGCTCCGGCTCAGCAGTGAGGCCTTCCCCGGCGCCCCAAGCGTCCCCGCCATGCGTCCCCCATCAACGAGCGGGAGGCTGCAGCCCGCCTCCCAGGCAGGTGGCTGGGGGCTGGCACACAACAGCTTCCTCCTGGCGGCAACGATGTGTGCTGCCGACCGACCGGGGACCCTGCCTCTGCTACCTGTGGGGTGTGACCTGGATGAGCCCCCTTGATCTCTCTGGGCCTCAGTTTCTTCAGCTGTGAAATGGGAACAGACGCGCCACTGTAGAGGAGACCCGAGCTCCCGTACCTTCCCCAGCGGCCGGAGGGGCGGGCTGACTCACAGGTGCCCCTTCAGAGGAAAACTGCCCTCAATCAGTGCCCCACCCCAGGGCGGCCCCCGCCCCAATCCGGAGCAGCCAGGGGGAACAGCAGGGCCTTGCCTCAGGCGGTGGCTCACACAGAGCCCCCGGGGTCCAGCAGAGCCCCCGCCCTGTCCTGGGAACCTGCCCACCAAGTCATCCAGCCACAACCCCGATCTCAGGCTCTGCTTCTAGGGGGCCTGGGTGCAGGAGCCGGCGACACCTGTCCTGCTTCCCGGGTGGCCTCTGCCACGGGCACCCCAGGGCGGCGTCCGACAAGGGGCGCAGAGGGCCTGGGGCGCCCCCCTCCGTCCCTGCCTCCCCCCGCTGCCCCTTCACGGGGGGCGCCCAGCACCGCGGAGAAAACCCAGCTCCGACGGCTGGAGCTGGATTTACGAGCTCATTGTGTTTTCGGTTACTCGAGAGCTGCGATTACACCACCTCAGAGTTCTCTGTGTTCTGTTTTCCAGCCTCCATGGAAACCCCACATGGTGTCTGTCATCAGCTCCAGGGAAGAGGGGCTGGCTGGGCGCCCCCAGGCCCTGCCCCTGGCAGCCCGAAGGCGCGTGCGGCAGCGGAGGCTGGGGAGGGAAGGGGCCCCAAGCAGCCTGTCAGCCCACGGACCTGGGAGTCACTCACACAGAGAGGGACGTCCCCACTGTACAGGCGAAGAAACTGAGGCTCAGGGAGGGAAGAGACTTGCCCCAAACCCCGCAGACCAGCCTCAGGGCCACGTGAACAGGAGCCTGTGGGCCTGTCGCCCGAGGTGCACAGCACTCACACCGTGCAGCCACGTGGCCACAGCCGGGATGAGCCAGACCCTCACGACCGTGTGCTTGTGGGACGGGCTTCCCTCCCATCCACTCCCGCTGGGGCTGCCAGAGCGGCTGCGTGACGCACAGGGGACCCTGAGCGGCCTTCGGCTTGGTCGGAGGCCTCCCCTCTCACTGGGGAGGCCGAGGGATGCGCCCCGGGGCCCCGGCAAGGACCTACGGCCGCAGGCAGGGCCCGTGGCCCCCCGGCCGGCAAACAACGGCGCTGCTGTTGGGAATGGCGCCTTCCTGCCTCTCGCAGCCCCACACGGGCTCACCCCGGCGCTGCCGCGGGGCCCCTGGCGGACGGAGCAGATGTCCCAACTTCCGGGAGGGCGCTGGGGCCGGGGCTCTGCCTCCGGGTGGGGCCCTAACTGGGGGACAGGGCTGCGAGGTGGAGGGGCCCCAGCGGGCCAAGGACTCGGCTCGCTCTCTGTACGCTGCAGGGCAGCCCTGCTCCCGGTTCCGGGTGGAGGAGCCTGGGGGCAGGACCCAGGGCCCCCCGGGCAGGGGCACCTCCCACACCCCAAGTGAGCTCTTTGTTGACGCAAGAAATAGAAAAAACTCTACCCGCAGCCAAAACATAGAAGGTGGGGGGGAGGGAGAAGTTCACGTCACAGAACCCACAGCCAGGGGATGTGTTCCTCGGGAGCTCTGGAACCTTCTAGAACCAGGCACTCTAGGAACCCACGGGACTCTGTTCACTGCTTATGCTCCTCCCAGGGTTTGGCCTAATTCTTTCTAGATTGAATCCTGGGGCAGAATAAATCGCCAGCCTGCGACCCCGGGTTTGACGGGCCGCGTGGCCTGTGTCAGGGTTATGGGGAGAGGCCAGGTGGGGGGGGCCGGTGGGGGCACAGCCAGGTGCCAGCCGCCTGGTGGGCTCAGATGGGGCAGCTCTCTGGCCAATCTGACAGGAAGGCCAGCCACGCCGTGTCAGGGGCTCCAGCCGCAGCTAGGCCCTCGGGGAGGCCTGGACACAGGGCCGGCTGCCTGGCCCAGCAAGCCGCGCTTCCCATTTGGAACAAGAGGGAGCTTGAGTTAGGGTGTGTGTTCCTGCCCAGAAGCGGCTCCAACCTCCACGCTCGGCGGGCCCGGCGCCCAGGGGGCGAGAACCCACACAGGAAGTGCCCACGCGGCACCTGGCCAGCGGCCCGGGCCCGGCGCTGGCTTCCCGGCCCCCCGCCGAGGGAGGGACCCGCTGGCTCGCGCGGGGACCCCAGCGTGGAGCAGGGCCGGACCCGAGGTCAAATCGGGTGAATCCGCGTGGAGTATGGAGCCGTGCCCTGGCCGAGGCCCGGCTGGCTCTGCGGAGCGGCGCTCGCACCCGTCCAGCCTGGGCAGCGGGGCCCAGGGCTCTGCTCCAAGCGGCCGGCCTGCTGACTGAACAGGCCGTGTAAGCAGCGGGGCATTCCAGGCAACGGTTCCTGGGGTCGCCGAGGGTCTGGAGGCTCCGTTTGCTTCACCTCTGCTGTTGGGGCTCTGGGCTGGGTCAGCCGTCAGGGGTGGCCTGTGTGGGGCTGGGGGACGCCCCCCCCCCCATGGCTCCAGGTCTCAGGGAGGCGCTAGGACACTGCGGGGGCCCCACCTCCTTGTAAAGTACCCACCGGAGCAGTGGGAGCCCTTCAGTCTTCCTTGTCACGTGTGCACTTGAGCAGTCAGCCCGGGTTCCAGCGTGGGGGCTGCCATTTACTGTGTGGCCTTGGACAAGCGTCTCAACCTCTCTGTGCCTGATTCCTCATCAGTACAGAGTGGCCATGAAGACCTCTTCCCCTGGGGTTGCTCGCACAGACGGAGCAGGGGAGGGCGGAGGAGTGTCCTGCTTCTCTGACCCCGTGACCTCAGCCTGCCCTCGCCTCCCTCCCCACCCCCACTGCCTCCAGGGCCGCAGAGAAACCCTTGGAGGATCTCCACTCACCCTGAGATCAGCCCACCACCTGCACGCACAGGGCAGAAAGCAGCGGGGAGGCAGTGTTCTCTGCTCCTCGCCGCCAGGGACCCCCGCACCTCCTGGCTCAGATCCCCACCCGTGAGTCTGGTGCTCGGGGCCCCCGGGGGCAGGGCCGTGTGCGGGCAGGTGTAAAACTGCATTTATAATACGTAATGTCTGGTCTTCACACATCCTGGCACAGAGCTCCTAAAGGTCTTGGGGTTTCTTAAGTGATGACAGTGACAGAGGTGTCTTGTGTGAATGAGGTGGCCTTTGGGAAGCCCCGAGGGTGCGGGCTGGGGGGGCAGGAACCGCTACGTGATCGGAAAATCTCCCCCTCCCACCCCCAAACTCCGGAGGGAACAGGGGCTGGAGATGTAGACGCGGCAGCAAGTGCCAGAGTAAGGAAGCCTCCAGGACCCCCCCCAGGACCCTCCCCCTACGTGTGCGAGGGCTTCCGGGTTGGTGGCCTCGGAGACTCAAAGGCCAAGTGCCTGGGGGGATGGGGAGCTCTGTGCCTTCCGAGGATCTGCTCCCTGCGTCTCTCCTGTCAGCTGTTCCGGTGACACCCTGTCATCACACACCAGTGAGCCGGGGTGCCACACAGTCACCGGGTTCTGCGAGCTGCTCCCCAAGTGATCCAGCCCCAGCAGGGGCTGTGGGACCCTGCACGCCACGGCCCAGGTGAGGCCCTGCGCCCTGAAGGGGAAGGGGCAGCCCTGTGGGGTGGAGCCCCGCCCCCAGGGTCTGACCCATGTCCAGGGAGCCAGAGGCGGCTGAGTCAGACCTGGGGGACACTGAGCCAGGGTCCCTGGAGAAGTGAGTTACTTGCTTGGTTGTTGGCGGTCACCCTGGATGGTGGGTGGACGTAGGGGACACATCTGCAGCATCTGGGAGCTGTGCCGAGTCCCGCTGCCCATCGCTCCTGGATGAGAAGCAGAGACCCAGCAGGAGGCGGCCCACCCAGGGTCACAGCTGGCAAAGCAAAGCCTGAGCTCCCACCCCTTGTGGGCAGGGGAGGGGCGTAGGGGTGCACCTGACCCCACCCTTCGCTCCGCCTCCTCCTGATCTTCAGGCTGGGGCCCTTGGGCCTGCATGTGCCTGCGTGTGCGTGTCGGCGAGGATGGGGGCGCACAGGCTCGTGGCCCCAAGGCCCACGTCCCGAGTTGATGCTCTGAGCAGCCTCCCCGGGGTGCAGGCGGGACGGGGGACGGGCCGCCACTTCCAGGGGAATGCCGCGTGGGGGGCGGTAAGCGGTCCAGCTTGGAGCCATCTCCTCCCCTCCCCTCCCCAGCTCCGAAGAAGCCAGCAGCCCCCTCTGAACTGGCCTCTCTCTGGGAGGGGCCACGGGGCAGCAGCCGGGGGCAGCCTCCGGCCAGCCCCCCGCAGGGCACTGAATGCTGCCCACGCCCGGGAGCTCGGAGAAGCAGTTTCCTCCCCAGTCGAGCCTGAGCGGAGAGCGCAGCCCCGGCCGGCCCCTCGCGGCGGGTGGTGTGGCCCAGAGCCCAGGATCCGGCTAAGCTGTGCTCAGACTCCGGACCCAGGGCTGCCGGGGGAGGACGTGCAGGTGCCCCTGCGGCCTTTGCGTTCACTGCAGTTCGTCCTGTCGGTCACACAGCCGCAGACGACAGGTACCACGCAGCTGACAGCCCGTCCGCGGGAAACATGCAGGAAGAAGTCAGATACACTCAGGACGCGGGGCTGTTCTAGAAACGCCCCAGCCTTTGTTGCCAGTGTGCGGGATTTCGCATCTTACAGGTAGAGCCATTTCGGGGACCGCGGCGTCCAGACGCGTGAGGACAAACCGACAGCTGGGAAGAAGCTGTCCGTAGCCCTTGTGCTGCCTGTCTCTGGGGCGGGGGCTGCCTCCTGGGGACCCTGCGAGAGGCGGGAAACCTGCTGTCCCGCGTGGTGCTGCCCCACTGGTGCCCAGGCCCGGGCAGCCTTCTGGTTTCCCGGGGGGAGGGACTGGAGCCCAAGGCAGGTGAGGGGGTTGCCTGAGACCACACAGGGGTATCCGGGATCCTCAGAGCCAGGCTCCACAGCGCCTGACCCTCCCCGGGACACTTCCAGTCCCAGACACAGACCACGCCAAGCAAAAATGACGGGGTTCACACACCCCTCAAGTGCAGGGAAAGCCGTCACCCAGCATCCCTGCTGGGCAGTCTGGCAGCTTCCACTTACATACCCCTCCAGACAGGGTGCTCACTACCCAAAGGCAGCACATTCTACTTCTTTCCGGCTGTGCGGCCCCAGAAGTGGTTTCTTTTACGGACTGAGCAGAAAGCTGCGCCCCATCTGCGCCTGCCCGTCACACGGTCTCACTACGGGGGTGGCGCAGAACGAACTGTCCCATCCCCTGCATGAGGCCCCTAGGACAGCCCCTCCTCCCCCAACCGGGCCCCAACACTCAGCCCCAGCCACCCCCCAGTCCTCAGGGTCCCGCAGGGCTGCTGCGAGCTGGCAGCCCCAGCGCGCTCCCTGGTGGAAGGGTGTTGGGTGCTCTCTGCAGCCCACAGCCAGAGGGGAGGCCCGGAGAGGAGGGGCTCAGAAAGGGGCGGGGCCTCAGCACACCGAGAGGGCCCCGTAAATGTGGGGGGGGGGTGCTAGGCAGACCCAGAGCGGCCGGTGCCGGCTGCCCAGTCCCACTCTCCAACACAACAGATGTGTTTTGTTGCCCTTTTTTTGGTGCGGCTGAACAGACCCCCCAGGAGACCCAGGTCTGAGACCCCTCAACGGGTGAGTAGTCACCACCAGCCCAGGGTCAGGGGCGGAGGACCGTGGAGGACTTGACGTCATCAGCCAGGAAGGCCTGTGGCACCGAAGTAGAAAAGCGCTGGCTCTTCCTGTCTCCCTTCCTTCCTTCCAACTATGGAAGGGTGTTTTTGCCGAAATATTTACCATCCCCCAGCAGCTCTGCGAGCTTGTTTCTCTTGGGCCCATTCTGCAGACGGTGCAGCTGAGGCACAGGAACCCAAGAGCAGCCTGAGGTCTCCTACGTGGGGCAGAGGCGGCCACACAGCTGGGCAGCTGCGAGCTGCAGCTAGTATTTTACACGACGGATGCCTCCACGGAGGATCAGGGCGGTGGGACACGTAAAGAGAAAGAACGGATGTCAAAGGCAGAGACACGTCAGACACTCCCCAGAGGTGGAAAGGAGAGAGAAGTTACCAGAAATTCAAAGCACCGTGTCCCAGATACCTGAATGCAACTTTCTTCTGAGCTTTCTAGCAGCCCTTGCAAAAGCGGGAACCGTGAAAAGCTACATGCTTCTCACGTCCTGAGGATCTGACCCCCAACATGCTCCACGAGAAGCAGACTGTCACCTGGCTTGGGCGTCATACAGGGACAGAATGGGGAGACTTCACAGCCACAAGCTTCCAGCACAGAGCTCAGGGGAAGGCTGGGCCGGGCACTGGCTAGGGCGGAGCAGGGCCTGGGGGGCGGACCCCACTGGACAGGGGAAAGGGCGCGTGGGCATATGTGGAGGCAGGAGGACGCACGACTGAGCGTGACCCCTGGGGCCCCTCAAGTCCCCGCCCACACACACAGCCCGCACACACAGCCACGGGGCCTCGGTCGTGCTGGGCTCAGAACCCCCGCTGTCATGGAGGAATTCGACAAGTTCTCCCGAGGTATTTCCTCCTCACGCAGGGCGACATCTGCGTTTCTTTACTCTTGTTATTAAACAAAAAATCTGTATTTTCATTTAAAGGATGAACAACAACAAAAATTGGCTCTCAAAAGGAAATCTACCCGAAGATTAAGCCCTACTGACTGCCTGAAGGATTTCCAAAGCCTAAAGCACTGGCTACGAAGCAAAGTCCTGGGGCAGAAAATGCGGGCGGGTGGTGTAGACACTGCGGGTGCTGAGTTTTACCACAGTCCTGAGTGCCATAAAGGGGCCGCGCGGCCAACAAATCCCCACACGGGGCCGATCCTGGGTGAGACCACATTCAGAGCAGCAACGGTCTGGAGCTCCCTGCCCCACGTCTTAGCCACTAGCCACGTGTGGCTATTTAAACTTGAACTACAAGTGCATAAAGCTAGAAATTTAGTTCCTCAGCCACAAGGGCCACATTTCAAATGGCGGGTGGCCCAGGGCCACCACGCCGGACAGCGAGGATCCGGGACAAACCCCATCGCTGCAGAAGTCCCGCTGGGCTGCGCAGGTCTAGAGAGTTCAGGGGGGAGTGAGGAGCTGTCCAGGCTGGAGTCCCGGAGGGCAGGACCCCCCCTCCCCGAGGGGGTGCTGAGTTCGAGGGCTGGCCCGGGGTGGAGGGCGCACCGCAGGCCAGGCGGAGGAAGGAGCGTGGACGTTATCAGTGGCTCCCAGGCTCACGCTCTGCACGCCGGCCATCACAGTGGGAGGTCAGACGTGTAATTGCTTCCTCCAAAGCCCGCGGCGCAGGGCCCCGAATTACCGTGATCGTGGGGTAGTCTGTGCAGGGCAGACTCTTCTGCTAACGACAACTATGAGGCTGGATACGAAAGACACCGGAGGAGCAGAACCAGGGGTGACCTGGCAGGTCTGTCCCTAACAGGATGGGTCCCACAGGCGTGACGCATTGAGGACACCATGTGGGCCGCGCGGTGCACGGGGAAGAGGTCAGGGGGACAGACGCGTCCTCGGCACCCAAGGAGCCCGTGGACGGACTCGAGGGGCCAAAACACCTGGAAACTGAGGGGCGGTCCCAGAGGGAAGGGAGCACAGAGGGAGGCGCCCCGTGACCTGCAGGCGAGCTCCCCCAAATCGCACAGAAGCAGCCGAGGGAATGAAGGTTCTGGACAGGAGCTACTAGTGCAGCTGCACAGAGCCCATGGCTGCCGCGGGGCAGAGGGGAGACGCTGTGCAGTTCAGGGCCAGCAAGCCTCCCCCAGAAAGGCCCATCTTAGAAGAAAGAACCACCTTCGGGCGTCAGGGTGCAGACAAGGGGCCGAAACAGACCTGCCCCAGCCAAACGTGACGCCCATTTGCACCTCCACCAAGTCAGAGTGACCACGGACAGACTGAACGGGCGCAGGGACAAAACTCAGCTCTCTTCCTGGGGCGATCAGAGAGTTTCTCAGCTCGTCCACATCATCCCCACGGCCTGTTACAGGCAGCAACGCAAACACCCGGTTGCATGAGAAACAGGAAAATGTGACTCGTGGTCAAGAGAAGAAACAGTCAATAAAAACAGACCCACAGACGACCCAAATGTTGGGCTGGCAAAAGAGGATTTGGATTTTAATATTTTTCATGTTTATTTGAGAGAGAGAGAGAGAGAAAAGCACAGAATCTGAAGCAGCTCCAGGCTCCGGGCTGTCAGCAGAGAGCCCGATGCAGGGCTTGAACTCATAGACCGAGACATCATGACCTGAGCCGAAGTCAGATGCCCCACTGACTGAGCCCCCCGGGCTCCCCAAAAAGGACTTTAAATCTAACTGATAAAGGCTGAAAAAATACATTTCAGAAGAAGTTACTTGTAAGAACAAAACCATAGTATCTGAAATTTCAGAAGAACTCGGGTCACTGAACAGGATTAACAGTACCTGGCTGCAACGGGAGACACACCAACCGCTCAGAGACTAGTTAGGATGGAAACCATCTGGGGGTGTCGGGGGCTCAGCTGGTGGAGCACCTGACTTGTGCAAGGAGTCCCCCTTCAAACCTCCCTGTAAGGAGGTGCTCCCCTTTTGAGGGGAGGGAAAGGGGGGCTGCCCCAGGCCTGATCCCACAGCGGGGAGGCCAGAGGGCTTGTCCCGATGGGAATCATCCCACACGTGCTGGGCAGAGAGTTAACGGAAACCTCAACTCGCTGGCCTCACGCTGAGGAAGGCACTCATCTTGGTGATGGAGGCCGGAGGCGGGGAGGCTGCGGCGCCAGCATTGGGAACCCGGGCCCTTCTCCTTCCGCTCAGCCAGGCGCGGCTGCCCACACCAGGCTGGCACGCCCTGCAGAAGCGGCAGAAGGGGGCTCCTCGCACCGGCCAAGCCCATCAGAGCCCGCGGGGCGCCACCCAGAAGCCTCATGCGGGGAGAGCCTGGGGCGGGAAACGACACAGCCCCCAGGCCCACCGGCTGCTCCCCTCGCCCCTCGCCCCTGCAGGCTGGCACTCCTGGGGCTGTGCCACGCTGAGACACGGCTCGGGGAAAGGGAGGAATTTACTGTCATCGTCACGAGTGAACCAAGAACAGCCACATGACGAAAGGCCCCAGGGTGCGTGCACGGTGCCCTTGCCGACAGGCCGGACAGTGTGTAGAGACGTGGCCTTTCACGTGAAACCGAAAACAGTGTTAAACACAAGGACACTGGATTCCTCCCCAGAATCAAAGGAATGACGAACAGCACTCAGAGGGAGGCGACCTAGTAGAGGCGGGCGGGCGGGCGGTTTTGGCCTCTGTGATAAATCTGTTTTCCGGCCTCACTGTGTGTTACTTAGGATTTTCTTTTTCACGTCACAGAGAGTGACGCAGCTGAGGAGATTAGGGGCATTTCTTATTCTCCGTAACGAAAGTGACCTGCACATCCGAGTGCAACAGCTCTCCCAGAACGCCAGCGTGGCGATGGCCCCGGTGGCCAGATTCCCAGGGCAGGGGGAGGCGGTGGGAGGGTGGCGCTCCCTGGGGCAGGCCGTTCTCACGGGGCCAGGCGAGCGGGAAGCGGGCCCCTGAGAGGGCCGGGCGGCCCGGGCACGTCCCCCGCCCCCAGAACTAGGAGATGCGACCAGAACTCCGGGCGCTCTCCCCGAGGTACAGGCTGGCCGGTTAGGGGTGACCTTGCTCACAACGCAGACCGAGGGCTTGGACACCGCAGCGGCGTGAGTGTGTGTCACAGAAGGTCACGCTCTGGCGGAAACCCGAGGCCACCGACCCAGCCAGCCCGGCCTGCTGTCCCCGCGCCCCGGCCCCCTTGCCGGGCCTGCGTCACAGAACCTGCTTCCTCCTGGGCATCCGGGCCGGCCGCAGCTCCTCCGGCCCGTGGGCAAACGGGCAGCAGTCCGAGGGCAGGGCACAGCCATCAGGGTGGTGGCTGAAAAACCAGCAGGCGCGCGTCTTGAAGGCTTCTGAGAACAGCCGGCGCTTGGCTTCCTTCGCTTCTGGCCGCTGTTGCTTCCGTAGCTGCTCCTGCCTCCAGTCGCGGATGTGAACTCGCCCGTTCAGAACTGCGGTTCAGACAGAGAGAGAGAGACACGGCCCAGGCGTCACCCTCCAAGTGCACCAACTCGCAGGGAGCTGTGGAGCCCGACTCGGGGCAGCGGCGCCCCAGCAGAGAGGAGCCCAGGCACGGGGATCTCCAGCCGGGCAGCCCCGCCCGACGCCAGCAGTGCAGCCTGAAGGGGAGCATGGAGGCAGGGCCCAGTGAGGGGTGGGGAGTGAGGAGGCGGGGGAGCCTGCAGGGGTCACCGGGGGCAGGGGCCAGCGGGGGCAGGGGTCACCAGGGCAGGGGTGAAGAGGTGTAGGGAAGCTGAGGGCGTGCTGTCACAAGACCCAGGACGTGACCACGGGGATGCGCGGTGGGGACAGCAGCAGGAGGGGCCTGTGGGGAAGGAGGCCGAGGGCTGGGAGCCCACGGCTGGGAGCCCATGGCGTGAGAGCACAAGTTCAGGACCTGCATGGCCACCTGTCCCGAGAGCCCCGCCTCTGGTCAGAGCAAATGAGCAAGGTCCTTCCAGGCAGGCGAAGAGGAGGGTTTGCTGGCACCCCCATAACCAGAGCCCCCACCAGCAGGTGGGGAGATGGCAGGGGGGACACGGCAGGTGGGGGGACAGCAGGTGGGGGACACGGTGGGTTGGGGGAGAGCGACCACATCAACAGGGAGTCAGAGGCCAGCCTGGAGCGCTGGGGGGGGGGGGGGGGGGGGGCAAGACCCCAGGGGCCTACCGGGCCCCCCACTAAGCTGCCCCCTGAGCTGGTCACCCCAACTCGGGCGAGACTCGCCACAGGCTTTCAACCCGCTTTCACCCCGGACGCCAGCAACTCCAGGGAAACCTGCCCAAAGTGGCTAAGGCCGCCCGGGCTCCCTGGACATGGAGACCAGCTGTGGACAGAACAGCTCGGGGGGAACGGAGACTTCCTGAACAAAACCGGATCTCCGACTGCTAACGAGGGCGTGAGAGCACTGACGGAAGGCGGGACTTGCTCTCAGATCACTGCGCGTGATGGCAGTATGTCCTCGCGGACTGCCGTGTAGAAGCCATTTTCCCTTTAACCAGAGAAAGGGGCTGCGGGGGGTGCCTCGGGCACGGGCGGTCAAGGGCACCTACACGGGGCCAGCACGACTGTCCCCTCCTTGGAGCCGGCCTCCTGCCTGCTCCCCGCAGGGCTGACCCCGGCCTCCGTGTGGGAGCTCAGGTCGGGAACCATCACCAGGAGCCACCAGGTGCCCCACTGCCAGACGCTGCGGCCCCAAAGCGTGTCCCAAAGGAGCCTGAGGCGAGACTCCCACCAGGCGTGCACCCCAAAAGGCAAGGAGCCCTCAGCAGGGCCCACAGGCCCGGATGTGTTCAAGAGCAACCTGGGGCGGGGGGGGGGGCAAAGCTGGGGACGGACCCCACCTCCACAGGGGTCTCTCCCCGAGGACAGGCTGGCTCCCTGCAGGCCCTCCACAGTGGGGTCACGAGCTAGGAGGCCTCCGAGGCGCCAGGATTTCTAAGGCCCGAGGAGTGAGCACTAATGACAGAGGATGGGCCCCGACATCCCGGGACCCAGGGCGGCCCCTGACACCCCCTCCCGTTCTGGGTGCGCCCGCGCTGGCAGGCTGCAGCTGCCAGGCCAGACCGCCAGGGGCTCTCCCCACAGACATACATACGCTCCCGATTCAACACTGGAATCACAGGAACAAGGTCCGTGCCACCCGAGTTCACTTCTCTGACGTCTGTTCCCTCCCCGAGTTACACTCCCGAGGACCAGTTGAACACGGCACATGACCTGCGGGTCCAGCCGTCCCCCCTTCTCACAGCAGACGCTGCCTTCACCAAAGTGCCCTGGGGAACTGGTTGTAGACGGTCCCCGAAAGTCACTGTGGGCCATCTACCCGAGCAGGGCCCCGGGCTCAGACCCTGATCAGACGTGCCCCGGGGCTGCCAGTCCAGCCTCAACATTCGAGACTCGGAGCAAGTCCCCAGAGTTCAGCTGCGGCCACAAGTTCAACGCGGCTGGCACAGGGATGGAAGGCACCACGGGCACGGACTGCTCAGCCGCTGCCGCCCCCGTGCCACCCCGGTGGGCTGCTCTGACCCCTGACCCCAGCACGCACCAGGCCTGCACCCTGCACACCACCCCAAAGAGGTGGCTTCCTGCCATGGTGCCTGCGTGGGAGTAACTGAGGGCCTTGGAAGTCGATCCCACCCCTGGATCCTGTAAACACGACTGGAGACCAGCCACTAAGATTTCAAACACCCTCAAAAAAATACAATAAAACGCCCTGAGAGATAAACGCAGCTTCAGTGCATATTTTCTGTGTGACTGCAGGCAGAGTGTGTACTCAGAGCTCAGCCCCAGAGCCGCCTACTCAGAAGTATTTCCAAAAATAAACACGCCCCCCAACGTCAACCACACAGAAAGTGATGGCCCACATGCATATTTATAATGTGAAAAAAAAAAGATACGATTTCACAAAGTCAAACAAAATAAGGCGCTGGCAAAAACAGAGCGGCCCTGCCCGGTTACAGTGAGCATTTTAATCGAGAAAAGCCTTGTGAACTAGAGACCAGATTCCAGGCAGCCACCCGAGCAGCCTGCATAGTAACCGCCTGCTCGGGAAGGCCGCCCCCTCCCGGCTTCTCTGCCCCTCAATGGGCGCTGCCAGCCGCAGGCCTCAGCGTTTGCACCCACCTCAAATACGGGGCCTCCGGCTCTGCTTCCGAGGCCTGGTGCCATCGTGAGCCCTTCCTCAGCCAAGTCAGGTCTAAATGAAATCAGTCCAGCTCCACAGGGCAACGAGGCCACCCAGAGGCACTGCAGGGGTGCACACCCGAGCTCTCACATCATACACAGGGGCTGTGTACGCACCTGAGCTCTCCGGTGCACACCCGAGCTCTCCCAAGCACATGTGGGGGCCGTGCACACCCAAGCTCTCCCTGCATGCACATAGGGGCCGTGCATACCCGAGCTCTTACGTGCACACAGGGGTTGTGCACACACCCAAGTTCTCATGTGCACGTCTGAGGGCTGTGCACGCCCCAGCTCTCGCATGTACATGCGCGGGCAGGGACGAGAAGGTGGCTGTACTCAACTCCCTTAGGCTGGGAGCGCACAGAAGTGCTTCCGTCAGCTGTGGCCTCCTGCCCTGAGCCACCGGCCAACCACCCTCAGCCGCGGCAGCATGCAGGTTGGGGGGTGGGGACAGGCCCAGGTCCTGGGGCTCGGCCAGCTGCCCATATCCCTCCACAAGGCCCTTGGGCCTCCCTCTCCTCCTGTGATGACAGCACCGCACGGATTGGGACTCCGGGACGCAATGGTCTCCCCCCCATCATTACCCCTGCGAGGAGGTTGGATAAACGGGCCCTCCTCACTGGGCCACTTCCCCTTCTTCATCCAGAGACGGGCTCCGGGCTGCCCCTCGGACTGCCCCCATCCACGGGGAGCTCATGATCTACCTAGATGACGTGACCAAATGCAGGAGGCCGTGTGACGGAGCACATGCAGACCCTGGGAGCCCAGAGAGCCAGGACTGGGTGGGGCGGGTGGGAGGCGGTTTAGGAAAGACCCCCAGCTCTGGTCCAGAACTACGGCTAAGCCACCAGAGAGGCCAGGGCACCGGCATGGGGGCGGGAGCAAGCAGGCAGGCTTGGCGTGGGGAAAGAGATGCCACCATCTTCACAGCCACCAGCGAGGCACTTAGTGAGAGAGCAGGCAGGCCGCGCCATGCTCGAAACACTTCCATGAAGATCAAAGGCGGAAAGAGATTTCAAAAAACACAGCAAATCATCAACCACCTGGATGATAGATGTGCACTGCCAACTCTAAATAGGGGCGCCGGGGGTGCAGTCGGTTGGGCTTCGGCTCAGGTCATGATCTCACGGCTCGTGCGTTCAAGCGCTGTGTCAAGCTCTGCGCTGACAGCTCGGAGCCTGGAGCCTGGTTTGGATTCTGTGTCTCCCTCTCCCTCCGCCCCTCCCCTGCTTGTGCTCTGTCTCTATTTCTCTCAATAACAAAAACCTAAAGAGAACTCTACCTGAGAGAACTTCTTTTAGCCCCAGGCACCCACGTGAACACCTGTTCCGTGTCCCCTCCCCATCAGACCGCAGACCCCAGGAGGCAGGGACGGTGGCTGCCTTGCTGTGCAGACGGAGAAGAAGAGCACAGGCCCCAGGCCCTCGCCCTCCTGGCGGTCCTGGACTCCCGAGCCCTGGTGCAGGGAGCGGCGACAGCCTGGCCCCAAGGGCACAGTGCAGGCATGCTGGTGGGGAGCAGGCAGGAGTCAGGGTCCCCCACAACTGCCCAGGGCCCAGCGGGGACCTCGGGATGTTTCCAGTCTGCAGGCCGAAGGCCAATGCAATTAACAACCTCCCCCCCTCAGGAAGTCCTCCGGCGCACCCAGCCAGCAGGCTTCTGGACTCACTCTTTCTTCTGTGTGAGGCGTGAGCACACCCGGACGGGGGTAAGGCCAGGCCTGGGGGGCGCAGTGCCTGATGGGACCGGAGAGAATCAGAGAGGAGGTGTGGCTAACGTCCCATCGGGTGAAGACGCCAGGCAGGCACAGGGCATGGGCAGAGGGGAACTCAGTACTTTCTCCCACTCTCCTAGGAATCTCAAATTCCCCTAACATAAACTTTCCTTAACAGGAAACGCAGGGGGAGGGGCGCCTGGGTGATTCAGTCAGTTAAGGTTAAGCATCAGACTCTTGATTTTGGTGCAGGTTGTGAGATGGAGCCCTGCCTCAGGCTCTCCTCACTGAGTATGGAGCCTGCTAAGACTCTCTCCCTCTCTCTCTGCCCCTCTCGCTCGTGTGCACACACTGTCTCTCAAAAATAAAAAAGAATAAAAAACACAGGCTCAATCCCTTACCTTCGAACACCTGGTGGCTGTTCCTGAGCAGCGTCTGCAGGCCGCCGCACTCCCGCTTCAGCCTCCGCAGGGTCTCCGCGTCCAGCTTCGCGGCCACTTCTGCCAGTGAGAGGCTTCCTGTTGACAACCGGGTTTCCCCGGAACCAACGAAAAGGCGGTCAGAAACCGTGAAACAGGCTCGCTGCTGGGCCCTTCCGTTGGCTCCAGCCCCTCGCGCACGTCAGCAGGAAGGACTGGGAGATCACTTAAATGTCACAGAGGCCACGCGTGGGCAGAGCCATCAGCACCCGGGATGCCAGGGGCCTCCCACCGCAGGCCCTGCACTTTGGGGCTCACCTACTCCCACCCAACGACTCCGCAGGTGCCCCACCCCCTGCCCCAGAAACCCGGCACTCCTGCACAGCCTGCCCCGCACGCCCAGGGGAGGCTGCCCCCTGTGGCTGTGATTCCGTCTACCAGCGTCCACCGTCCTTCAGGATACCCCTCTCAGCTGCCCCAAAGCCACTCGAGAGCAAGCAGGACTCGGCCCGGACAGCCTTCCCGGGCTGCCCTCCCAGCTCCAGCCTCACACTCGCTCCCGGGTGCTACTCCCTCCCAGCTGTTCACCCTTAGACATGTGCGTGCCTTGACCCAAGCGTGTGGGCAGGGACCACCTCCGCCTGCCCTGGGCCCCCTCGGCCATGCCCTGCAGAGGGCAGACCCAGACTGAGGTACATGGGTCCAGGGGTCTGACCCACTTGCACGTCACATAAGCGCAGGCTGGAGAGGTTGCTTTCAGTTGCAACCGAAAGGTGGGAAGACCACCTGTGGGCTGAGAGGCCAAGGACCACATCCACGTCACCGGAGCATGCTTCTCCCGCAGGGCAGACGGGTGGGCAGAGGGACGGCCTCAGGCCAGCCGCAGACCACTGAGACCCATGGGGGGGCAGCACCAGCCCCACAAGTGTTTCCAACGCACGGCAGATCTGATGACCGATCCGCCGGCCGTCCCCCCAGAGCCCGGGAACACACCAGTATGCCCAGCAAGGGTCCGTCCCCAGCACAGGCCAGAGCCTCCCGAGCTCAATCAAGCCCAAAGGGCCTAGCAGAGGACAGGGCTACCCTGGGGTGTGAAGGCCAGACTCCACGTTTCCAGATCTGCCCGGATGTCTCTGAGGCTCCTGCCCACCTGCTGTGGCCCCGTGCCCTTCGAGCCCTGGCCAGAAGCCCCCGCCTCAGCAGGGCGCACTGGGAAGTGAGGTGCCGACCCACACAACGGCCCACGGCCCCTTGGCTTGCACCCAGTTCCGGCCCTGTCAGCAGCCACGGGGCTGGGGGCTCTGGCCAGGACCCCACCTCACCCCTAGAGAGGCTCCCCTGATCAGACGCCAGCAGGGTAGGGTGACTCGCAGAGGAGAGGAGAGGCCTCAGGGCGCTGCCATGCAGCGGCTGCACAGCGGCCAGGGAGGCCGGCATGAAGCGCACCCCGGGCAGGACGTCGGACGTCAGGAGCACAGAGGCCGGTTGGCCCCGCCTCCTCCCTGGAGCCCCGCCCACAGGGCTCCTCCGGTTCCTCAGTGACACCAACATCTCAGAGGCAAGTCTCCGGCACCATGGGACCCAGGCGGCTCCACGGCGCCCTCTGGTGCTGACTGGCAGCGTGGCTTCACAACTTGACAAAAATCATCAAAAACCACACTTGGGTTCCTAACTCTCCCGAATGCCACTTGAGAACAACCCTGTGTTGCGCTCTCCTTTTATCACGTCTGACTTGCGCCGTTTGGGGGATTTCAAAGAGAGCCGCCTTTTATCAAACCACGAAATCTCTGAAATGCTATCTTATGTTCAAGGGGATAGCATGCCCTCCTGGCATTCGGGACCCTGCCTTCGGTCTGGATCATTTCTACAGAGGGGAGGTGAGTGGCTCTACACCCAGAAGCCTGGACACGACAGTAAAGGTCACTTATGGGCCCAAACACTACCATCTGCCCTCGGCTCCATCCTCCAGGGGAGCCGTCCTGTGTGCTAAGAAGAGCTGTATGAAAAATTTTTAAACAAACATGTAGGTGGCCTGTTTACCATCAAGGTCTCTTCAAAATACACGTAATTAAAAATGACCACACAATTCTACGCTGGGCGCAAAGGAGGGCCGAGCCACTGCCCGGAACCCAGCAGGACATCGCAGCCGGGCGCTGGGGACTCACCTCCTCGGTTCCAGACCTTCACACTCCCGTTCGGAGAACTTCCTGCGTGCGACTGCTCTCTGTCCAACAGCAAATGGGCCACTTGCAAAACCACCCGGTTAACAAAATCTCGCGGGAGGGCGGCACAATTCCTCACGCGCTCGGCCTTTTCTCGCGGCTGGAATCCAGACAGCCAGAGTCCGGCGGCCCGCGCCTCCGCCCCGCCCTCGGCAGCCCCAGCACCCGGGGCTCGGCACCCATCGGGGTGATCCGCACGTGCCGCAGCGGACTGGGGGCCGGGCAGGACTGACTCCCAGCCGGGTGGGCCCCCAGGGCAGCCCTGCCTGCTGTTGATGTACCGGGTCCTCTGCGCATCCATGGAGCCTTCCTCCGCGGGCGGGTACGTTCTGCACCTCCCAATGACACACACCTGCAGGGGGAAACCCACAGCTCGTCAGCATCTTCCGTGCCAGTCTCTCGTTCCACGGTGCAAATTACATTCAAAGTTTTGACGTTTATCATGAAAGAAACGCCTACTTTAAAAACAAGCACCAATATAAACGTCCCAAGTAAACCAAGAGCCAAAGCCCATGAAGGATCTCGTGGCTCGGACTTTCAGACACGGGTCACGCGTCTACACACACTGAGCCCACGGCCGTGCCTGCTGCAAAGACGGCACTCGTGAGAGCCTTCCTCAGGCGCACCCCCCTCGTGTGCAGACTCTGACGGCACCCAGAGCTCTCAAAACGAGACGTCCCTCTCTCGACCTTGACAGAGTGAGGGGAGGCAGCACTTGGCACAGCGTGGATGTCCACTCCGCACACTGTCGGCCCTCGCACGTGCCCATGGGATGAAGGCTGCCTGCGCGCTGGAGCCCCCGGGCGAGCGATACGGCCCTGGGCCCGGCCTCTCTGGACCTCCTCCCGGCCATGAGCTGCAAGGCCAGGTCAGAGGCAATGAAAGAAAGCGAATCTAATTACCAGAGAGCCGCCCCTGACTGCCCTCCAGCTCTGCCACCCGCTGTAGGCGTGGTCCCGGGCTGGCGATCTAACTGCGCCAGGATGAGCATGCCGGGGGGACCCGGGCCTGGTGGAGAGCTGCCCTGTGTGGACACGTGCCCTTGCGTCTGCTCCCAACCAAGGGTAACACGGGAGCCGAGGCTCAGACAGGCCGAGGACCGGCACGTGATCTCCACCACCAGTCAGGCACCCACCGGCGTGACCCGAATTCTGGCAGTACCCAGGACCCACCCCAGCCTCAGCCAGGGCCTGCCAAGGCAGAGGGCCTTTGGGAGAAGCACACGGTGGCTCCGAAGCGGAGTCCTCAAGAACACTCTCACGGTGACGTGAGCAGTGGCGGCATCGGCAGCAATGACGTACCTGAGGCCACCGTAGGTCCCTCACGGCCACCACGGAGCGCTACGGTGAAGGCACCGTGCTATCTAGTCCCCGAGACGCGCCCAGGAGAGCTTCTCCTCCCCTCGGACAGACGAGGACAGGGATGCAGCGCAATGTGCCCAGGATGTGCCGGAGCCAAGAGCTCGCCTGAACCTGTCCCTGGTCCCTTCTACCGCGTCAAGCCATCAAGCTTATAACCTGGCTATGACGGGCTTTGTGCTTCGCTGGTGGAAAGAAGCCCGCCGACAGCCGCAGAGTCTGCTGGGAGTTCTCAGAGATGAACAGAAACCGACAGCAGGACCTCCCACCACTTCCTCAGGGGACGAGCGGCAACGCTGCGGAGTCCGCCCTGACCGCTGGCAGGTCCCAGGGTGCACGCCCGCCACTGTCACAGACCGAGAGAGGGCCAGCGGCTGCTGGGCACAGCACACTGCAGGCACATCGGGATGACTGAGGCTCGCAACGAGACACTGAGCCACTCCGAAGCTGGAACCGAACTTCAGGTTCAGCCCATGACCGGGGACCTGGGGGACCCGGGAGGCAAAGCATGCAGCCTCAGACAAACCAGCTGGGGACGCTGTGCTCAAGTCCGGCTGCTGCCTGCTCTGGGAAGGAAATGAGGATCCAGGGCGGGGCTCCTGTGAAGCTGCTACAGGCCCCGAGAAGGAACGGCCAGAGGCCTCCAAGGGGGGGAGGGGGGGGCAGGGCACGGCACAGGGACAGAGCGAGCCCTCTGACCCCACCAGGGACTGAAATGCTGTGATCTCAGCTGAGGCACAGGCACCTCCTGGAACCCTCCCACTTTCAAACACCACAGGGTCCCCTGTGGCTCCGTGACACGGCCCCAGACCCTCCACCCAGAGGCCGACGGCCCACCGAGGACACCAAGGACACCCCAGTGGTCAGGACGCACCCTTTTGGTGGAGGGAATGCGCAGGCAATCCTCTTCGACACGAAAGCCGCAGGCCAGCCCCACCTCTGCCACGAAGTCCAGGTACTCGCGGTACTGCGTCTTGCTGCTCTGCCTCCGCGCGTACCTCCCCACGAAGTCGAAGAAGCAGCAGGGAAGGACGAAGAAGCAGCAGCGGTAGGAAGACCTTCGAACACAACCCACAAAAACCAAAATAAAAACTTCAGCACAGGGCCACACGGCTATCGCACATCAGGGCAAAAGAGGAGGATCTGCCGCACCCCCCCCCACCGGGTCCCAGACAAGAAAGTGCACCCCGGCTCTCCCTAATTCCACTTCTGGTGGCGACACAGCGCAGCCTATCCTTCCGGAAGGTAGGCAGACCCTAACGACCTTTACAGAGCGCGTCCCGCCACAGCTATTCTGATCCACTGAAACTAAACCTGCCCGGAGTGTTTGGGGATTTCGGCTGTGAGTGAGATTTTAAGGGCGGCCGCGACAAAGGTTATGACTGCTCTGGGACCTACGTTACCCCCCGAGAGCTGGACAGTTCAGAAGAAACTGGGATCAGGAGCCGCAGCAACAAAATATATGGGCACCACCGTGACCTGCGAGTTCACAAAGCCCCTGCCTGACCGAGCGGCACGGCCACAGGCACGGCCCCCTCTGAGAGGCCAGTGCTGCCGGGAGGCGTCTCGGGGTCGGTGGGTTTTCCCTCTGGAGACAACACTCCTGTTCTCAGACAAAAACTTCCAAAACACGACGTCTCCCAATGCTGGACAGAAATCCTGCAGAACCAACCACCTTTCACCAGCACTAATCAGGTGCACCTTTGTGTTTTCTAACCATATTTTAAGCAGTAAAATCAAGCAGTTAGACGGAGTGCCTGAGTGGCTCAGTCGGTTGAGTGTCTGACTTCGGCTCAGGTCATGATCTCATGGTTCCTGGGTTCGAGCCCCACATAGGGCTCTGTGCTCACAGCTCGGAGCCTGGAGCTGCTTCAGATCCTGTTACCCCCTCTCTGCCCCTCTCCTGCTCACGCTCTGTCTCTCTCTCAAAAATAAATAAACATTAAAAAAAAAAAAGCAGTTAGACTCTCGTCCTGGCCCAGTACGTTCGGCACATTATCATTTCCACAGCTTGAACCAGCTGCGTCTTCAGTGCTCGACGGCCGCAAGGACTAGCTTTGGACGCCGAGGCTCAGGCAACAAAATCCGTCCCCATGCACCTGGCTGCGATGACAGGTATCCATGGCGTCAGTTCATCACAGTGGTTACCAATCACCCAGTCAACGTCCGGGAAAAGGGTCTTATCACCGGGTGTGATTGCGCCTTCCTAAAAGAAACACACAAATAAAACCCCGTGTTCAGTAAAGCAGCACAGAGCTACTGAGGTGAAGCCCCCAGGAAGCTCAGCCCCGGGGCCTCACAGGCACGGGTGTCCGCCCAGGGGCATGAGTGCAGCATCGTGACTTGAGAAACTAAAAATGCTGGTGACTCATCTCTTTTGGATCCTGAAAAATGTGCTTCTCAGGGCGCCTGGGCGGCTCAGGTCATGATCTCACGGTTCATGACACAGAGCCTGAGTCGGGCTCTGCGCTGACAGCGTGGGGCCTGCGGGGGACCCTCTCTCTCTTTCTGCCCCTCCTCTGCTCTCTCTCCCTCTCAAAATAAATTTAAATAAGCTTCTAACAGAATGCACTTCTCTACAAACGTACACAGGAGCCACGGGAGATGGAGCGGCCTCCACCTGGGCAGACGGAGCAGGTAGGAGGCGGCGAGCGGCCTGAGGCTGATCTGCTATGTGACACAAGGCACCCCCAACCCCGGGCCCGTGCGCGCGCTGCGGCACCCCTACGAACCTGAGGGTGAGGCCAGGAACCCCGCCGCAGTTTAGGTGGTAACAATACACCTTCTATTACGAGATTACCTTCTACAAACGCTCAGACGCCAAGGAAAATCTCACTAAGCAGGCAGGTCAACCATTCTGAGAACTCCTGTAATTAAGCTGAGAACAGCTTCACTTTATGACTTAGGAACTCTATGTAAACACCCTGTTCTTTCGGCTAAGCAGCAGGCCATCACAGATGATGCGAGTCAGGCCCCGAGACCGGGTCTGTTGGTAAGAGCTGGAAGGAAAATGGATACATACAACCACTCAAAATCCTCTTAATTTTAAAACTGAAGAATAACCCCCTCCCCCACTGAGGGAAGTAAGCACACCTGCTACTCCCTGATCAGAACAAAGCAGGAAGACCGGAGGACACTTCCGTCCAAGGCCGTTCCTTACGACAACAGAACCCCAAGCCCTTTGTGGACGTTATGTACTCAAAAGTAGACGTAAATTCTACCATCTTTCTGATTCTTGAATAAGCATCTGTGATTCTATTTACACATATATGAAAACACTGAAAGCAGGACAGCTCAACGGGTGTCTGCGCAATTTAAAATCAGGAAAGACCAATGCAGACTTAAATTTGTCTAGTTCTCTTTAAACGGCCTGCATTAACGAGCACATGATCTGCAGTTCACACAGCCAGCATCACAGCCGGGCCAACAGCGCGTCAGATGGCAAGGCCCTGCCTGTTGCATCAACATTCTGAACCCAGCAAATTGTAGCAGATCTCCTACATAGCGTCTTAACGAGATTCAGACACTTCGCGATCTTCACAATACGTCATTTAAAACCAATGTTTTTGCAAAAATAAACTCAGAATGGATAAAGGACCTGAATATGAGACAGGAAACCATCAAAACCCTAGAGGAGAAAGCAGGAAACAACCTCCTTGACCTCAACCGCAGCAATTTCTTACTTGACACATCCCCAAAAGCAAAAGAATCAAGAGCAAAAATAAACTATTGGAACCTCATCAAGATTAAAAGCTTCTGCACGGCAAATGAAACAATCAATAAAACTAATAGGCAACCGACAGAAGAGGAGAAGATAGTTCCAAATGATATATCAGATAAAAGGCTAGTATCCAAAATCTATAAGGAACTCACCAAACTCCACACCCGAAAACAAACAACCCAGTGAAGAAATGGGCAGAAGACATGAACAGACACTTCTCCAAAGAGGACATCCAGATGGCCAACAGACACATGAAACGATGCTCAGCATCCCTCCTCATCAGGGAAATACAAATCAAAGCCACACTGAGATACCACCTCACGCTGGTCAGAGTGGCTAAAATGAGCAAATCAGAGGACTCTAGATGCTGGCGAGGACGTGGAGAAACGGGCCCCCTCCTACACTGTTGGTGGGCATGTAAACTGGTGCAGCCCCTCTGGAAAACAGTGTGGAGGTTCCTCAAAAATTTAAGCAGTAGCACTGCTAGGAATTTACCCAAGGGATTCAGGAGTGCTGGTGCATAGGGGCACATGGACCCCAATGTTCATAGCAGCACTCTCAACAATAGCTAAAACATGGAAAGAGCCTAAGTGTCCATCCACTGACGAACGGATCAAGAAGATGTGGTTTATCTATACGATGGAATACTACATGGCAATGAGAAAGAATGAAATCTGGCCATGTATAGCAACATGGACTTTGAGGGTGTTATGCTGAGCGAAATAAGTCAGGCAGAGAAGGACAAATACCATATGTTTGCACGTATGGGAGGATTAGGAGGAACTTAACGGAGGACCGTGGGGGAGAAGAAGGGGGGAAAGAGTGGGGGAGAGGGAGGGAGGCAAACCATGAGAGACTCTTGAATGCTGAGAACAAACTGAGGACTGAAGGGGGTGTGTGGTGGGGGGAGATGGGCATGGAGAAGGGCACTTGTGGGGATGAGCACTGGGTGTTATATGGAAACCAACTTAACAATAAACTATTTGTAAAAAACAAAAACAAAAAAAACACTGGTGTTTTTGGGGCACCTGGGGGCTCAGTCAGTTAAGCGTCCGACTTCGGCTCAGGTCACGATCTCACGGTTCGTGTTCGAGGCCCACATGGGGCTCTGTGCTGACAGCCCGGAGCCTGGAGCTGCTTTGGGTTCTATGTCTCCCTGTCTCTCTGACCCTCTCTCACTAGCACTCTTTCTCTCAAAAATAAATGAACATTAAAAAAATTTTTTTAAACTAGCGCTTAAACTCACGCCTGGCAGCCGTACAGACTGCCCCTGCTCACGGCACTCACTCACGTGCCAGGGCACAGACAAGCACCACGTCCTGGCCCACGAGCACGTGCCCGGGTCTGGCCGTGGCCCCGCAGCAGGGGTAAGGGCACAGTGGGCCGCGCCCTCCCTCGTGCTGCCCGCGAGAGCCGGCGGGCCCCACACCACCGCTGCCGGTCCAGGTGTTGCTGGACAATCCACACGAGATGAGAGCCCAGAACCTTCTCAGCAGGCCTGGAATGAGTGGGCTGGGGCAGGGATTTCCCCTCCACAGAAGAGTCAGAGGGCCGGGGACCCTCAAGTATAGAACTAGAACCTTCTTCCTGTTCTCCACGGGGTACCTCGCACAAGCCAGCTCTGCCCTCGGGTCAATGACTAAACAGAGGGCCTGTTCAGCTGCCATCTGAACTTCTTACCTGAAGAATTACTCTGCTTTCTCACACAACACGGGGACCCAGGGGATCCTGAGACCGACCGCGTACCCTGCTGCCCTGCACATCGCCACCACCAAACCGGGTGCCAGACGTCACCCAGGGCACAGGTGGCGCATGTTACACGTGGGTGTCCGCAGGCCCCCAGCCCGTCGCCTGGCTCACCGACTCTCTTCAAGCCTGAGGGTTTTCTCAACGTTTTAACCTATGATGATGTGTGAACGTATACGCAAGTACCAATTCCTATATTACAAAGCAAAACAAATACACAACGAAGACATGAGCAAAGGCTACAATGAACTTCCCTCCACTAATCTTTTTTATTTCTTGCGGTATTTTTTGCAATATCATCCTTAACTTCAAAAGAAAGTAACTTATGGCAGAGAGAAAATACAGAAACGGTCAGTTTTATTTTCTATTTGCAGAAGGAACAACAGAGCAGAGGTCTGTCTCCGAGGGCAGTGGGGCCGGGTGGGAGGCGGAAAGAGTAACGGCCGGGCTCAGGAGCCCTGGGGGCCCAGGCTCGTCCCTGGAAACCACACACAAAGAGCCAGCCTGGTTGGCGCTCTGCCCTCTGCACCCCTGCACTGAACTCCAGGACAAAGGTCTTGAGGCACCTGGGGTGGCTGAGCGGACACTGGGCAGCTGGGGGGGGGGGGGCAGGGAGGGGATAGAGCCGTGGGCGTGGACCCTGCTGCTGAGTGCCCGCAGGGCGGCCTGGAGACTTCGACCAGACCCCAACACCATCCGCACTGGACACCAGACCTGATGCGGCCGGTCACCTTCTCCCTCAGGGACACATTCCTCTCTGACCACAGCAGGGCGAGTGAGCTACTCCAGAGCGAGGCGGGAGTGACTTGGGTCCACCTTGGCCCCATGGTCACGGGCTCAGAGCAACTGTGCCGCCCTGTCCGTGGCCCCGCAGCCCGGCTGCATTCCACCTTCCCTCCCGGACTTCCTGCCTCCTGCCCTCCCCAGGGGGCCACTACACTCCACACCTCTCACCTAGCGCCCTGCACCCACAGTCCACCTGGGGGCGCCCCCACCCCCATGAGGGCAGCAGGCAGCATTCTGTCACTCTTGCGTCTCAGCACTGAGACTGCCTGGCAGGTAGAAGGCACTCAGATATTTGGTAAATATGCAAATCTCTAGTCTTTCCTCCTGTTTTCCTGAGTGGTGTCTTATGGCAAAATTCTTCCTGAAATGAAACTGTCTGAAGAAAAACCTTTCTGAAAACCATTATGACACTGTCATCAAAACCTTTTCAAAGTTCAGCCCGTGACAGGTTCAAGTGGACTAAGATTTATGGACTAAGATCTAAGTAACGTAACCCATCAGCTGAAAACATGGTCAAGAACAGGAGACGAGACGAGTGATGCGTGTGCCCTGCCCCGGGGGTGGTGGGGACGGCAGGGGATCGACGCCTGGGCCTGTGTAGGACTGGTTAACACGCACAAGGCACCTGGAAAGGTCCGCACCTGGCACATGCGTAAAACAAGGGTCACCACGGACGGGACAGCCCTGTGGGCTCAAACGAACAGACAAAGCCAGTACCTCTAAGCAGGTCTGCGGTCCATACATGTCCCAGATCTTCCTCCTTCGGACATCGATCCCTCTGCCTGGGTGCTGAAATAATTTCAGAGATCAAAGGTCAACATCAGCACTGTAGTATGAATCGGAGAGAACAAATCAAACTCTGCAGGCACTGCCACCAGTGTGAAGCCCGAGACCCTTAACCTTCACGGTCAGCCCCAGCGGCTTCCCAGCGATCTAAGCAGACACTCGCGGCCCTGCAAGACACAGGTTAAGGACTTGCACTCCACTGAGGGTCACCAGGTGTCTTCATGAAGGGAAATGGAGTCAAGGAGTGGAAACATGTCCAGGGCCCCTGCCCCAGGAGCCAGCTCGCAGCCCAGAGTCAAGTGCAGGCCCCAGCACATCTGCCCCTCTAGCCTGCTGGCAGACAAGGCCAGTCCTCCGTATACCGTGCCCATGCCCACCAGCTCCCCGGGGAGATGGGGATGCATAAGGCACCCCATCCTCCTCACCACCAGCCTGCAGGCCACCACCTGATGTGCCGACATTCCAGACAACTCGCGTACAGCTGTTACAAACTCAGTTTTCCTTTATTTATTTACTTATGTATAGAGTATTTATTTATTTATAGAGAATTCTCATTAATTAAAGGGCACCCCAAGCAGGCTCCAAGCTGTCAGCGCAGAGCCCGACATGGGGATTGAACTAACTTACAAACCGCAAGATCATGACCTGAGCTGAAATTAAGAGTCAAATGCTTAACCAACAAAGCCACCCAGGCGTCCTGAACTCGTCTTCTTATAAAGCTGTTAAAAGTGCACTGTAACAGCCCCGGTTCAAGTTCCCCCAACTGTGGACAGAACATCTCTGACACAGGACACAACGCGACCTTCAGAGGAAATCAGCGGAGGGGCGCCCGGGTGGCTCAACGGTTAACCTTCCGACTTCAGCTCAGGTCGTGATCTCGCGGTTCACGAGGTGGAGCCCCGCATCGGGCTCTGTGCTGACAGCATGGAACCTGCTTCAGATTCTGTGTCTCCCTCTCTCTCTGCCCCTCCCCTGCTCACACTCAGTCTCTCTTGCTCTTAGAAATAAACACTAAAAAAAAAGAAAGAAATCACCCAGGGTCCCCGTGACGGAGCCCGACGCTGCCGCACTAAGGTAACGAGTGACGGCGACTCCGCAGGAGGCTGACACCAGCCAGGCAGGTGGTGGCTCGCACTAACACGGAACAGCCCCCAGCGACAGGAGCTATTCTAAACACTTCCTGTCTTTACTTCACGGATCCAATAACGGTGCGAGACCCCATACGGAAACGTCACATCACAGCGGAGAAAGTGTCCTCCGAACGGACTTAAGCTTCTGCAGGGCAGAATCCACCTTGCCTTTCATCCCCTTACAGGGCCTTGACACCTTGACGGCAGGTTTCCCAGAGAAGCACCTGACGGCGGACACCACCATGCTGTGGCCTCTGTCGTTCTCCAGGCGCACCCACGCACGCCTGCGAGCCCTGTGCTACGCGGCACAACGGCCACCGGCTCCACTCAGTCACGAGTCCAACGGCCAGGCAGACTCTGGATCCGCTTGTACCAGCAGAGAAAGAGCCCAAGGACCCTTGTGATGGATGAGAAGAGACCTCAGAAAAGGAGCTAGAAGCGGCTAGGGGAGTGCACTTACCCCCTCGGTGCTCAGGATGTGTACCAGGAGACCATTTCCACATCCTAAGTCAACAAAGGACTGCTTGGCTGTCAAGCCCCGCTCAGCTCTCTCTTCTTCCCACAGAATCTAAGTAAAAAAAAAAAAAAAAAAAAAATCAGTTATGCATTCACTCCAAGAACAATTCAGACACAAGCCCTCCGTGGGATCACAGATAGCGTTTCCAGACCCGGTGGAGAGGCCAGGTCTGTGGCCTGGGCTTCTGCGCAGGTGTTGGGCAGGTGGGCAGAGGGAACCGAAGGGGTGTGGGCCCCTGCGCTCGCCTGATGCTGGGGGGTATCGAAGCTTCGTCTTCCATCAAGAGTCCACATTAACGTGGCCATCTCTGGGCGAGAACTTTTCAGATTATTGTCGGCGTCCTCACGCCTTCTCTACGTTCTTCAAGACTACTTACTTCGATAATCAAAGCAAATATGCTACTTATAAAAAGGCGAGGAGAATCACAGAGGAAACGGAACTGGAAATTATCTAGTCTAAAATCAAGACCGTTACGTCAAAGGGCACACCCAAACTTTGGAGCTGGCGAGCTAGCTAAGGAAAGATCCAGGACCAGAGAGCAAGTGCCTATCACGTGGGGCCCCCAGCAGCAAGAGCCACCCAGCGTGGCCATGGCGACGGTCAAGCAAGCAAGCACCTATTAGCCTGGAGCTCCTGTGCTCAGCTTCGCCACCAGACTCATTTCACAGCAATGAGTGTTTCCAACATAGCAAGCACTGGACACCCAAGTTAGAGATTCGATACATGCTGTTCCCTGCTGATTGCTTCTGCCAGGAGCAACTTTCCCCCGACCCATTGGAGCGGAGATGATGACACCGGTGCTTACCAGCAGGTAGGCTGCAATAGCCACATCCTCATACACGAACTTTTCAGGATCAGTTACTTCAGGCCACACCTGAGAAACCGTCAAGAGCAGAGGTAAATCGTTGCCCCAGCACCCAGCCATTTCCCTATCCTTAAAGTAACCCGTAAGGCACGAGTCTAAGTCATCAGGAAGTAAAACTTAAGAAATAAGCTCATTCCAAAGGCAGACACTCACAATCACTCTCTTGCAAAAGAGATGTGCACCAAGATACAGGAAGCTTTTACTATGTTAGGACCCATCAAGGGCAATGCCATCCAAGGCAGCCCTTTGCAACAACAATGACATATGTAAGACATTCAGATGAGGCAGCAGAACTTTAGGGGAAAGCTCTCAGCTATCCTGTCCCCATCGTTTATGTAGATGAGGAAAACGAACATGATGGGCAAGGAGAGAAAAAAGGTCAGGAGGCCAGAGCTCTAGCCCTGTGGTCTGATGGTGACTGGCTGTCAGCTGGTCCCCGTCTCCCTATCTGTAAGAGCAGGGAGAAAGCCTAAAGAGGAAGCCTCAGCCGCCACCCAGGACAACCATCAGGTGCTGCAGGCTGAGCAACACCAGCTGCACGGGCGTGACACCCCATCATCGAAACCAGCAACGTGCAGAGGTTATCTGGCAGGGGAGGGCAAACCAATGCCAAGGTTACACGTTCCGCTGTGTTCTGAGTTCTGTTTCCAGTCATGGCAGATTAGGCAGGTCGGACTAGGTCACCAAGGACAATTTTAAAGGGTTGAATAATAGAAGCCCTTTCCTGAAGGAACTGAACAGTGAGTGAGATAACGAAGGGCTCACAGACCAGCATCTGGAAGAGGAGGGCCCCAGTTTAGGCCGGCCAGGCTAGGACCACAGACGTCAGCAGGAACGAAGGGTCACTGCCTCCGGCCTCTGACCTGCAGGGTGCTCTGTTACATGACCACAGGCAGCTGGCAAAAAGCCACATATAGAAATGATAGACTGCGGTTCCTTCCAGGAAGAGGGCTGTGCCTGGCAAGGGTACAAAAGAAGTTCAGCCCCATTAGTAACGCTTTATTTCTTCCTCTGGGCATGAGCACAGGTCTGCTGCTACCTTCTTTTTATATCTTACACGTGAAACAAGGGACATGTTCTGAAATTTCTCTCTATTCTAAAAATATATGCTTTTGTACTTTAAGTTTTTATATATTTTCCTTAAACGTCCTTAAGCACATCCTAAGGAAATGTGGCAATTTAGTAACTAATGTTCAATTATTTTCTCTTTTTTTTTTAAATATTTTTATTTCTAGGAAAGAGAGAGAGAAGAGAGACAGCGTGAGCAGGGGAGGGTCAGAGAGAGAGGGAGTCACAGACTGAAACAGGCTCCAGGCTCCGAGCTGGCAGTCAGCACAGAGCCTGACGCGGGGCTTGAACCCACGAACTGCGAGATCATGATCTAAGCGAAAGTCAGACGCTTAACCGACTAAGCCACCCAGGCGCCCCATATTTTCAATTAAATATTCCCTTCTATTTGCTCAAAGGAAAATGAGCAATGCGCTGAAGAAAGGTCCTTCTCCGTGATACATCTGTGGCTATTTCTGCAGCTTGCAAACGTACAAACGTCAAAGTACAGCCTGCCGCGGGGGCCCAGAAGTGGGTACGTTCTGACGTGATGGCTGCGCCTTGATAAACTAGAAGATCTACTGGAGAGGTGACTTAACCTGCCAATGTTTGGTCAGTGTCACCCATCGAAACAAAGGGAATCACAAAGGTTTTCCTCCGAGTTACCTTGACCATGCCTTTGTATTTGTCCTTGAGCGTCTGGTAAGTCTTGCTGTACTTGACAATGGGGATGAGGGACAGGGTGCTTCTAAATACACTCTTCCTGCTCTCGACAGACCACCTGGCCAGCTTGGCCGGCAGCTCCTCTCCCAGCCAGGCGGGCGTGGGGTAAACACTTCCATCTGAATGCCATCTCTCTGGACAGAAAATTAAAATAGATATGAACCTTTAAAAATAAGAGAAATATGAATAAGCAAAGCTGGTTTCAATTCTTTTTAGGCTAAACACTTACCCAAAGAAAAGAGCACGTTAACACGGCTATAATTACCAACAATTTGACCTGAAACCCAAAAATCTGGAACTAGTTGCAGAACTTTCATCAAAAGGAGAAAAATGCATTTTTTTAGAAGCATAGAGAATTCTTCTCTTGCAAACACAGTTAAAGACACATTTACCCGCCCATGAAGCCCATCGGAAGGCCCGACGACCGACAAAGCCCCTTACCGCCTGCCTCACCTACGATTAGCCAGCTTCCCAACATCTACGGATTCTCCTCCCGTTCTGATCTTAGACGTTCTCACATGTGCAACTCAAATGCGAGCAAACTGGTCACAAAGACTCACTGGCTAAAAGCTGAGCGCTCAGTCACAAAGTTGAGGACATGCACAGTCCCCGTGCAGCTCAGAGGTTCACTTTCTCCGTGTGTCTCGGGCCCGGGCCAGCCGGCAGCTCCTGTGTGTGGTGACCCCCCCACCCCAGGCCGCAGAGCAGGCCCTCCTCGTCAGCGTGTTGAACACAGTGTTGTTGAACACAGCGGCAGGAGCTCACAATGCCCTGAGGCCGCACTGCCGGCAGCACAACAAAGGGGATGGTAGCAAGCGGGTCAGGCAGAGAGAGGCTACGGAGGGCGGCGGCGCACAGCGGCCCCTAAGTAGCAGCAGAAGCACAGGAAGCCGGATGAGAAAGGCAGGGCTGGGGTGGGCATGTAGGGGGCAAGGGCAAGTGGCCAGTCGCTCCAGCGGGTGCAACGACTTGCAGGCTTTTTGCCAAGTGCACCGGAGGGACACAAGTAAGAGGCACCGATTCCCCACTGACAGACGCACCCGTGTGAGGTCACGACGGGGCCAAAGCCTGGGCAGGACTCAAGCTGTCGCTCCCCCTCCCCCCACGAGACCACTCCCCGCTCTGCCCAGCGCTGAGCACACGGTGGGCACACGTCAACACTGCCACGAAGAGAGGTGCCGCTGGGGAGCACGTGTGGCGGCCCAGCCAATCCCCATTTAACTGGTGCTCAGTGTCTGGTCCCAGTGCCCAAGGGGACGTAAGGGACAGCCACCCAATGGGGAAAGGACAGGAAACGCCAACCTGGAAAGACGGGGAGCAGGCAGCCGAGTCTGAGACCTCAGGATGTCAGCAAAGGTGGTGGCTAGGATGCGTCGAATATGCTGGGCACTGCTAGGGCTGGGCCAGTGCTCTCAGGACAGGCCGAGCAGATGCCTTCACGGCTCACCTAATAGCTGTGCCATCAGTGCCCCCCAGGCGACCGCCATGGGGGACAAGGCTTCCCCCAAAGTGCCTGCTCCGGCTGAGGAAAGGGCCTGGGGCCAGGTCCAGACAATTCAAAGAGGCTTCACTGGGGCCCTAAGTATTCCCATCGAACTTCTCTGCCTACAATAAGTCCCTAGGAAGCCTAGGCCCCTCCTCAGAGGTTCAAGAATTATTGAACCCCTTTCACAGACGGAAAACTGGGGGCCTCTGAAGCGACATACCCAAGGTTGCACTGCTAGTGGGGAAACCCAGGCCTTTCTGACTGCAAAACCAGGCTCTGCCCCCTGTACTCCTCTGCTCTCCACAGAGCCGTGTGCAAAGCCCAGTGTGATTAAACAGACCCGATCCCCAAGGCTGTTCTGGGAAGTATCTGTACTTTCCAGATGTGGCTCTCAGGAAAACAGTGGCGGCAGGGTCGCAGGTGACTTTATCCTTCCTCTGACTCTGTCACCAAATAGAAGCACACCGCATTTCACACTTGCTGGGCGGGCCCAGCCACATGGAACTACTCAAGTACTACTTTTGTGATAAGCACCACCCAATACCCGCTACATCCAAACCATGTGAGAGCCTCGCAGGAAGTTAAAAAGGAAGCTTGTACTCTCTGCCCCTTTCCAAGTTGTAAGAAATAAAATAACAAAAGGATTTGCGGTTCTATGAATTGGACACTAAAACCAGGTGCTACCAGTGATCAAGGCTTCACAGAACATAAAGAACAGACTCAGCCAGGTGGTGACCACACCCCGCACACGCCCAGGGCCAAGAGAACAGTCACGTGGCAGAAAGGCCAACCAGAAACAGGAATCATCCCCACGCGGTAGCCCCCTTCGGTTCCTGCAGGGCCCCGATCCCTGCAGCTTTGCGAACATTCGAGTGAAACCAAAAAGCGAGGGAAGAGGCATCCAGTCTTCAGTTCTTACCACTCTTCTTCGTCTTCTTCGCTCCGGCTGAGCCGGATCTGATACACGTTGCTGGTCTCAACCTTCACACTCCCTTTGTCGTCTTCTTCCAGAGGTAAAAACGTTACAGCTCCGCTCAGGACATCTGGGGGGAGAAAGACAGGGATAATGAATTAAACTCGTTTGAATTTTATCAGAAGCGTTAATAAAAACAGTAATAAGTCAGCAGGCTTCCGCTCTCCCAGGGCTTTTCCCCCCTCTATTCCCTGCAGCGCCCAGGAGGACAGACGAGCTCAAACGTCCTGCCCACTGCTGCATCCCGAGCCTGCACGCCAGGTAAGACACGCTCCTAACACCAGAAGTCCTGGGCACCTGGGGGGCTCAGTCCGTTGAGCCTCCGACTTCAGCTCAGGTCATGATCTTGTGGTTCATGAGTTTGAGCCCCGTGTTGGGCTCTGTGCTGACAGCGCAGAGCCTGGAGCCTGTTTCAGATTCTGTGTCTCCCTCTCTCTCTCTGCCCCTCCCCATGCTCTGTCTCTTTTTCAAAAATAAATAAACTTAAAAAGCAACAACAACCAGCACACCTTGTAGAGGAGCACCACCTCCCCCCTGCGCAGAAGCCAATCTGGGGACGCTGAAGTCTCCATCTGAAGGCCTCAGGGGCCCGAACTCACACTAATCCTCTGTCTCTCGCTACTTTTCACTTCTCTCACTCTGCGAGCCCCCACCACCTCCCTACTCCCTCCCTCTCCCTTTCAAACGCCGGTCACCTCGCACAAATCTGCAGAAATGAGGTGGAGCTCATTCGGCCGACACCTCTCCCTACTGCAACAATGCTTGTTTAACTAAAATCGGCCTCTCCTTGCGCTCGACTGGCGCCCGCCTGGATCCCCCGCACCTCCCGCCCCCGGAAACGCCTACCTCGCACGACGATCTCTCTCCTCAGAGCCGCAAGCGGGCAATGCGCGCTTGTTTTCGGGATGACGGTTCTGAGAACCACCTCGAGCTCGCTCGGCGCCTCTGGCCGCGACGCCGCCCGGGCCCCGGTGACGAAGCCCAGCAGCTCGTGGCTGCCGCCCGCGAGGCTTCGGGACAGACCGTCCCAGAGAGCATCCAGATCCCAGGCAGCGAGGTCGCCCGCCCCGACTGCGGCCCTGTCGGGCTGCCCGGGACCCCCTGCGAGCAGGGGCGCCGCGGCTGCTTCCCCGGGGCCCTCCGCCTGCTGCCGCCGGTGCTGGGACTCCTCGGGCCCGCGACCCGGGGCCCCCTCGGGGGAGCGCAGACCCCGTCCGGCCGCGGCCGGTTCCTCCGGCTCCGGGCCCGTGTGGGGCCTGCGACCGCGGGGCGACACCCGGGGCAGGGCGGCGCCCCGGCAGGCCTCCAGGCGGACGCCACACAGCCGCTTGTTGGCCACCTGCGGCCTCTCCAGCCACACGGCCACCGCCGCCCAGAAGCCCCCCGGGAGCAGCTCCCCGGGGTCGCGCACCGCTGCCCGGCCCACCTCAGCCATGACCCACCCGCGCCTGGCCCTCGGCGGCGGCGCGCTGCGATGACGACCCGGGCGGCGCGGCCTGTGACGTCACGGGGCGGGGCGCCGGAGCCGCCGGGAGCGCGCGGGGGCGAGCTGCGGGCACGCGCCTCGCGCCGGCGGCCGCACCCGGGCTGCTGGGGGCGGCGGGTCCCCGGGAGGACTCGGCGGGGCGGGCCCCGCCCAGGAGGGCCCGCGTCTCCAGCACAGTCTGCAGCGTCTATGCAATCACCAAAACGCCCGGAAAGTCCTCATTCTCTCGGTGCCTTAGTCCCTCTGTTGGCATTTTGCCCTTCGCTGCAGAGTCTGTCTTCTGCTCAGAACCCAGAAGAAGCGAACCCCAAGCCAAAGCGTGTGATTTCCGGAGACAAGAGCACGCACCCGTTTCCGTGGGGTTCAGTGAGGCATCAAGCGGGGACGGGACCTCATCGACGCACCCGTTCACGCGGTCCCTTTGAGCCCTGGATCCTGTAGCTGATTTTCATGGTTACTGAATGATCAACCTTAAAAGAATAAATAGGGGCGCCTGGGGGGCTCAGTCGGTTAAGCGTCCAACTTCAGCTCAGGTCATGATCTCCCGGTTCGTGGGTTCGAGCCCCGTGTCGGGCTCTGTGCTGACAGCTCAGAGCCTGGAGCCTGTTTCAAATTTTGTGTCTCCCTCTCTCTCTGACCCTCCCCTGCTCACGTTTTGTCTCTCTCTCTCCTAGAAATAAAACATTAAAAAATTAAAAAAAAAAAGACTAAATAGCCAGCTATTTTACTAGCAAAACGAGTTTGCTCGGAACGGCAGAGAAATTGCACTTCCGGCCATGCAAGCTGTGGTGAGCCAGAGGAGGGTCTGGAGACACAAAGGAAAATTCAGCTTCTATCAGGGTTTAGAAGGAAACCGGGAGGGAGTGTTGAACAAAAGTTCAGTGGAGAACAGGAGGCTTGAGGTTGGACAGATTCTCCTGGGCTGCAAGCCATGCTTCTGGGGTGCTGGTGGGGGTGGGGAGGGATCTTCCTTCTTGTTCTTAAAAGTAGGAGATGAGGGGCGCCTGGGTGGCTCAGTCCTTAAGTATCCAACTTCAGCTCAGGTCATGATCTCAAGGTTTGTGGATTCGAGCCTTACATTAGGCTCTACCCTGACAGCTCAGAGTCTGAGCCTGCTTTGGATTCTGTGTCTCCCTCTCTCCCTGCCCTTCTCTCGATCGTGCTCTGTCTGTCTGTCTGTCTCAAATAAGAAAAAAAATTTAAAGTAGGAAACAAAATTCCCATTTGAAAGATGTCTCCTTGTTCGAATGATTCTTTTCTGCTGGTGACGTTGACTGGTGCCAGTTTCTTGTGTGAGCGCGCCCCCTTCAGGGCTGCCTCACTCCATTTTAATGAGGTTTTCTTTCTTCCTTTCTTTCCTGGGGCTGCGGGAACAAAGTACCACAAACTGGGTGACTTCAAACAACGGAAATTTATTCTCACAGTTTCTGGAGGCTCCAAGAGGCTCTTGCCTCTCCCTGGTTCCTTGGCTGTTCCCAGCAGCTGCTCGCATTCCTGGGCTGTGGCCACATTCCTCCAGGCGCTGCCTCCTTGGTCACGCAGCCTGCTCTTTCAGTTTCTCTGTCTTTTCTGCAAAGACCCTATCTCCAAATAAGGCCACGGGTACAGAGAATAAAGACTTTGACCTGGTGTTTCAGGTGGGACATAATCCAACCCCCAGCTCCTTCCAAACGGGTCTGTCATGGTCGGAACACCCATGATGATTAATTACAGATGTTACCAGTTGCTGATATGTGGTGGGGGGATGGGGGCAGACCTGAGCTAAGCACTGAGAATACGGGGCTAATTACCATCCTGTCTTTGAGAGCCCTTCAGGCTGACAGTGGAGGCAGACATCTACGACAATGGTTATGGAATATGAAAAATGCCACATTCAAGACAGGTATGGGGTTCAGAGGTTACAGAAAGAGGGACGTTTTCTATGATCTAAGGCTCTTCCTGCCTTGAGGGGAGGATTCAAGCCAAGGCGCAGCATGGCCCTCTCAGCAAGGCAAACTCGGTCCATGCACGGGCACCCACTGGAGTCTAGAATGCAATGGGGAAGCGCAGGAGGGTGGGGGAGAGGGCTGACCTCCCTCCTGCAGGCAGTGATCATAGGGATTTTGTTCCAGTGACGCTTCAGGTCACTTTTACACCGGGAACCTCTGACACATTCTGCATGTGGGACTCTAGCCAGGAGATGGGGGTGGGAGGGTTTTCTTGGTAACAGACCTTTGCTACTTTTCTAGGAGCATGGGAGCCTCTTCCTCGGTCCCCAAGGACTCCCTCTTAGGATGCCTTTTAACCCACCAGAAACAATTCAGATTACCAAATTTGGGAAAGGATCGATCTCCTCTAACACTGTGTGGCCTTCATAGGGATCCGGCAGTTCGATCTCTTCTGCAGGAAACCAGGCAAATAGACAGAGGTGCCCTAGGTCAAGGCCTTCATGCATGCCTCGAAATCAGGGCCTCAGGGCCTATTATTACCTAAACAGACCTCCTCTGAACAAAACCCAGATTGCCGGAGGAAACACAGGCCATCCCTGACAAAGGAGACGCCAACCCTCTCTCACTGTTCATCCTCCTAATAGATGTGGGGCTTCTCCCCCATTAATTTCCCGGGTTAATGGCTATAATTGGAACCAACTGTCTTTGGTAAGTCTGCCTCAGGATGAGGACTGTAAGCAGCTGCCAAAACTCACTTTGTTTTGGGGAAATTCCCTGTCTTTTCCAGCCCAACATGGACAGCATAGTTCCACTTTGGTGGAAAAAAGCATGGCGTCTGCTCCCCCATCCCAGCTGATTTGAAACCAGGAACCTTCTTTCTGCTTCCCTGCAGCACCTTCCCTCTTCTGTCTCCTCCTGTTTCCGCACCACCTGCATAACCGCATAACTGGTTCCATACCACCCTGGGGGCTCCATGCCTCTGGCACCATTGGCTCCTTCTCTCACCCTCGAGGTCAAGGAGCCAAGAGCACCCCCTTGGACCGCCCACTTCAGATTTCCCCACCGGAGTTCTCAGGTTTAAAAAAAAATTTTTTCTTTTACAATGGGGAACAAATTGATTGACTTTTTTTTTTAATTTTTTTTAATGTTTTTATTTATTTCTAGGAGAGAGAGAGAGAGAGAGAGAGAGAGAGAGCGTGAGCAGGGGAGGGTCAGAGAGAGAGGGAGTCACAGACTGAAACAGGCTCCAGGCTCTGAGCTGACAGTCAGCACAGAGCCCTATGCGGGACCCACGAACCGCGAGATCATGACCTAAGCGAAAGTCGGACGCTTAACCGACTAAGCCACCCAGGCGCCACAAAATTGATTGACTTTTAAGTGGACAGGTTGAACATAATTTGAATTCAAACGAATTTAAGTTTGAAATAGCCATGTCATTAGAGTTACCAGCATTGAATGTGAAACCTTTGTTCAGCCAAGGTTTGCTGAAGGTCAGATAAGATCGTGTTCTCTCTGTTGCAATTAGTTGGCAAAAGGGTGATAACATGCAATAGTGGATTCTGTCTCCAAGTTTTCATGGGTGGTTGTTAGGGTAGCTTTCCAAGTCTTTGGTAGCCTGAAGCATCAAAGTTTTGCTTCGATGATAAACTGGGGTTGAGTCCCTTGGACATCTATGTCTTTTCTAAATAAGATAAAGTGCTAAAGCATTGATTACTGAATATTACTGCTTTTGACCCCTTATTGCAGAGAAGCTAAGGATATTTAAGTCTGTTGGAAACATGCTTTGTGCTTAAGTGTAGTCATAAGTTTGCCATCTAAAGAATTCTGGTGTAACGGTTCAGGATTGTAATTTACTACTTAGTTTCCACTGGAGACTATGGTTTCTAAGAGTTAAAATTCTACCACGTGTAATTAAGACTGATGGAGTGAGGTATGGAGATGCATTTTTGTTGAAGGTAAAGGAAAGTAATCTTATCCTAAATGAGACTGGTTCTTTGGAGAGAAATGGCTTGGGGCAAAATCTGAATGCAAAGGAAAGTCATAGGAGCTTTGTGAAGGGAAATCTTTGGAAAGGAATTTTAGGTGTGGTCAGGATGGACTAAGGTCAAAATGAATGGATTTTAAAAGTATACTGGAATAAGATTGAAATTCTGCTTTCTCTGTTGAAAAGACAAATTCACTTTTTATTTATTAAATTCTTTAAAATGTTTATTTATTTTTGAGACAGAGACAGAGCATGAGCAGGGGAGGAGCAGAGAGAGAGAGGGAGACACAGAATCCAAAGCAGGCTCCAAGCTCCGAGCAGTCAACACAGAGCCCGAAGTGGGGCTCAAACCCATCAACCGTGAGATCATGACCTGAGCTGAAGTTGGACGCTTAACCAACTGAGCCACCCAGGCGCCCCAAAAAAGACAATTTTTTTTAGATTGTTGGTCTGCTCTTGGTAAGAAAATGTACATGGAATTGGTTTTTCGTTTCTTTGCCCAATTTCTGTGCTTTACATGTATCAGGCCTTTGATGATCCATAGTCTATACTTATGGTTGTGCTTTAAAACTTTCTAAAGTTTTCACAAACTCCCTCAAGATTTAAATCATAAATGAGGTCTCTTTCACTAATTAGCCTCATTTATTTGGTGTGTTACGTTCTGATACGAGGTCATCACTCCATATTCTGATTATTGAAGTGTTTCATGTCACAGAAATAACAGAATTTTCTTGTCACTTGCATCATAATGAACACTCATACCGGGATCATTAACAATGTCCACTTCTGAGTTTCTGTCATTCTGTTGTGCCCGAATAGTGAGTCCCCTGAGACCCCTAAGGAGCCGTCACCGATGCAAGTACATAAGGGTCTTTATTACAAGCTCGAGCAGGGGCTCACCCGTCTATGGGCACAGCGGCAGCAAGGAGAAGCCTCGAACAATGGCGAGCAGGGTTTTTATGGGGTAAGGGATGGGGGTGTTACAGTGCACACGTTGTACGTTTTGCATCATCACATAAGCAACAATCATAATTGTACAACACCCGTGGTTATAGTTTTGGCCATTCAGTATCCGCGGGGTGTCCGTTACTTTTGGCAGGACCCAATCATGATCTTTGAGAATCCTTTGAAAATGACCAATTATAAGGTGAGCTCAAAGGGCCTACCTGGGGTTTAGGCAAGCGGTGAGTGATTGGCTAGTTTGTACAGAGTAAATACCTGCAGTTCCCGGCCCTGACGCAGACCACAGGAATGTGACACATTTCTTTTGATTGGCAGATCCGAGCGCTCTGAGGGTGGCTTCAGCTGAAGCTGTTCCTGGAACTGGGCTACGTACAGCCTGAGGTTGCAGTTGCTCTTAATGGAGGACTTAATTTCAGGCTCTTCAATTCATAATTGTCCTTATTCTCTTGCGAAACATGTTTTATCTTCAAGGAGATTCATCAAGAGGACTTCTGGGACAACTACAGATATTCGATATCTTTAAGATCATAAAACTGACATGACTAAGAATTCCCAGAACTAACTAAAATGCTCCCTGCACACTGAACAAGAATTAGCAACCTGGAACTAAATGAATTGAGAAAAATGGTTAGAGTTTTGGTGACTGTTGTTTGAAACACTGCTGGTCCTCTAAGGTTTGCTCTTCCGGAGTAAGGGAACCTCCTCTTAAGGTATCTATGCCTTACAGAATGTGGTCAAGTATTCATTTGTGAACAAACTGAAGCATTGGACTTTTCTCTCCACCCGAACCCCCTGAAATCCAAAAGTCTCGGTGAGTGTTCTTTCTTCCATGGCAATTGTAGTTATTTACACAGTTCAAGAAGACCGTTCTCTTTGTCACAGGGCACCACTGGAAACACAAGGCTTTGACTGCAGTGTCCTGTTTGAGAGGGGCCTGCGGAGTCTCAGACAGGAGCAAACAGCCCTAGGGAGCTAAGATGGACTCTCTGACCGCACCCCAGGTCCCGGGTGTCTTAGAGATCAAAGGCCACCAATGGATGACCAGAGGCTGACATTAAATACCAGGCGGTGGTTATAAATACGCCTGAAATAATACTTAAAACCTGTCAAACTTAATTTTTTAGTATTTGTTTTTGAGAGAGAGAGAGAGAGAGAACATGAATGGGAGAGAGTCTGAGAGAGAGGGACACACAGAACCCAGAGCAGACTCCAGGCTCTGAGCTGTCAGCACAGAGCCCAACACGGGGCTCAAACTCATGAACCGTAAGATCATGACCTGAGCTGAAGTCAGATATCCAAATGACTGAGCCATCCAGGCACCCCAAATCTGTCAAACTTTAATCTCAGCCGCCCTTATGCCTGGGCCTGATGGTCATCCTTCTGTGTCAGAACATGACTGCTCAGGGGCACCTGGGTGGCTGAGTCTGTTAAAGCTTCCGACTTTGGCTCAGGTCATGATCTCACGGTTCGTGGGTTTGAGCCCCACATCGGGCTCTGTGCTGACAGCTAGCTCAGAGCTTGGAGCCTGCTTCAGATTCTGTATCTCCCCTCTCTCTGACCCTCCCCTGCTCACTCTGTCTCTCTCTCTCAGAAATAAAACATTAAAAAACAAAAAAGAGGGGCGCCTGGGTGGCTTAGTCGGTTGAGTGTCCGACTTTCGCTTAGGTCATGATCTCGCGGTTCATGGGTTCAAGCCCCGCATCGGGCTCTGTGCTGACTGCCAGCTCAGAGCCTGGAGCCTATTTCAGAGTCTGTGTCTCCCTCTCTCTCTGACCCTCCCCTGCTCACGCTGTCTTTCTCTCTCTCTCTCCTAGAAATAAATAAAAATTAAAAAACAACAACAACAACATGACTGCTCAGAGATGCTTAATCTTGTTTATTCTAGCTGATCAGCTGATGAAAAGACTTCCATGTTGACAGTGTCATGGAAAAGGGGGTATGGAAAGTTGGGGAGGCTATAGTCGTTCTGATTCTGACTGTTGAGGCCAAAGCCCTCCCAACACAGATGTCTGCCCAAAAAGCAGAGTTGATAACACTCATTCGTGCTTTACAGTTGGCAAAGGCCTCACAATTAGTATCTATACTGACTTCAAATACACCTTCATGGTCCTTCATGCCCACGGAGCCCTGCAGAAGAAAAGGGACTATGATCAAGCCCTAACTCCCCAAATATGGGCCTAAAGTGATTATTCTTCTTGAGGTTGTACCTTCTTGGGTACCTGTAATTCACCTCAAAGGACACCAAAAGGGTAGAACCTTGGAATCTGAAGGAAATAACTTGGCCGGTTGGGTGGCCAGGCAGACAGCACAGAATCGATATTAAGTCTTATGCCAGTCGTAAGTCCAATGATGTCCATCACTCCAGGCTATCCAGACAAGGACATTCACGTAGCCCAGGGGTGAGGATATTCAAAAAATGCACAGGACTGGCTTGTTATTAATCAGGGGGGAAAAGTTTATACTCCAAAAAATAACCAATGGAAGGTAATACAGGGCTTACACCAGGCTACGCATTTGGGCGAAAAGGCTCTCAAACGGATGGGTAGAAACACTTTTGATGCAACTAACCGCTCACGTAAAGCAGGTCTGTCAATCACCTGCTACTCAGAGGGTGCAACTTGCCTCTCCCACCTTGAAGGCCAGTCCCCGGGCAGTGGGCATACCCTGGGGACCGCTGGCAATTAGATTTTACACACAGGCCACATCGTAAAGGATCTAAGTACCTACTGCTTATGCAGATGCCTTTACTACACGGATGGAGGCCTTTCCTTGTAGAACAGAAAAGACGGCTGCAGTGACAAAACCCTTGCTAAGAGAAATTGTCCCTAGATTTGGACTCCTTTGGTCCCTTGGACCGTCTTTTTAAATTTTTTTTAATGTTTATTCACTTTTGAGAGATAGAGACAAAGTGTGAGCGGGAAAGTGGCAGAGAGAGAGAGGGAGACACAGAATCCGAAGACAGGCTCCAGGCTCCGAGCTGTGAGCACAGAGCCCGACGTGGGGCTCGAACCCATGAACCACGAGATCATGGCCTGAGCTGAAGTCGGATGCTTACCTGAGAAACCCAGGTGCTCCCTAACGGACTTTTATTGCACAAATAAATAACTCAGCAAATAGCTCAAACCTTAAAAATTAATTGCTATTTTATGTTCAGCCGGGCATCATCCACAGTCCCCTGGAAAGCTGGCCTCCAGAACTGAATGACCCTTGATATCCTCACTGCAGCTCAAGGAGGCCCAGAATCAGATGGCTGCTCCCAACAGGGCCCAGTGGCTGTGCGGCTGTAACCTGTGGCCATGGCTTCCCCCAGGCCACACAGGCTGCTGTATTCTGAGTTTTGTCTGGGTTCATGGACCCGTTATTAAAATCTTTACCAACCCAGCTAACCTTCCAAATGTAAAGCAACCGTGGACACGCTGTTTCTATGGCGTGACCACCTAGCGTCTGCCCTTGTTCCCTCTCTGGGACTTGTTTGGCACACGGAAGCTCCTACATGGTCAAAGTCCTAAATGCTACAGAGTAACGTTTCCCTAATAAGTACAGAAATAGCAGAAATGCTTAAGGCCGGCCAGCATTACACGTCTGAACTGCTACACAAGGCGGAACTTGTACTGTCATAAACACAGAATGCTGTGTGTACATTCCAGATGACCACACACGTATTTCTGGATTTCTAACTGACGTAAACACTGAAATTGGCGCTTTAGAAGATCCCTCTCTTTCTTTTAATGATTGAGTAAACTCCTGGACTGGAAAGGATTTTTATCAACCACCAAAGGACTCTTATTTGGGTTTCTTATTATTTTATTTTATTTAAACATTTTTTTAGATATTTATTTACTATTGACAGAGAGAGACAGAGCATGAGCAGGAGAGGGGCAGAGAGAGAGGGAGACACAGAATCCAAAGCAGGCTCCAGGCTCTGAGCTGTCAGCACAGAGCCCGACACGGGGCTCGAACTCACAAACCCCAAGATCGTGACCTGAGTCAAAGTCGGTGGCTCAACCGACTGAGCCACCCAGGTGCCCCTCTTATTTTATTTTAGAGGGAGAGACAACACACAGGTGAGGGGGGAAGATGGAGAGAGAGAATTCCAAGCAGGCTCCATGCTCAGTGTGAAGCCCAACACGGGGCTCCGTCCCATGACCCTGGGATCATGACCTGAGCGGAAATCAAGAGGCCGATGTTCAACTGGCCACCCAGGCACCGATGAACATCTTTTTCCTTTTGTTATTCAGATGCTGTTTTGCTCTTTTCTCCCTGGTCTCTCCACCTGGTGCCAGGTCTCCTTTGCTGCCGTAACTTCAAGCCTACACATGACCCCTTCCCCTCAGGAGGACCCATACATGCATCCCCCTTGGATTCGGCTTCCTCTGCCTTTCTCCCAAAATCCTTGGAGACTTACACTGTCCCTAACCCCATCCAACTTTGAAGTATATAATCAGTCCCGTCACACCCCAGGCAGCTCTCTCCTGCCCTCTTGCTTGGCCGTCAGCCCCGAACCCCGACATTGGCCACATCACCTTCAGCTCCCCGACCCCGTCCCAATTCTAAGTCTGGTTTGAATGGGAGTAACACTGTGCAGACGCGGTGTCACGGAGCAAACGAGAAGGTCCTTCAGCGTGCAGTGGGGGCAAAGAGGGACTTTCCGTCAGCTAAGCATCTACACAAGCCGCCTGCCCCCCATCTTAAATGTCACGCATCTCAACCCTGAACTTGTCATCCTCTCTTCCCACCACCACACTGCCCATCCTTCACCTTCCGACTTCTTCCTTGTTCTCTATATGCGGCGAATTGCCAAATCCACTTGATTCCGATGTGATTTGATGTGATGCGGGATCTAGGAGCCAACGGTCAAGGTCAAGAAAGAATTCCTGAGATGTTTGTTGTGCATAAAAGGGGGGGGTATTAAGGCTTGGGGACAGGGCCCACAGGCGGAAAGGGCTGCTGTCCTGAGACTATCAGCAGCAATTGAGTATATACTTTTAAGTCGGGAGGAGCGGGGACAAAGGGAGTTTCTATAAAGTCTTTCCTGTGAAGGTGACTCACAGGGTCCTGGAGGCCTGTTGGAGCTAAAGCGGTTTCTCTGCTGGCAAAGGCCTTAACTTTGAAACCACGTGGAGTTCCTGGGGGGACGTCATACCCTGCCTGCCCTAAGCATTTGTCAATGGACTCTCGTTAGGAGGACGTTTGATTTTATCTACATCTCCTTTAGCCTCTGATCGCCCCATCAGGCTCCAGCTCTGCGGGCCTCACGAGCCCTGCGTGTCTTAGCTTGGAGACCCTCCCCCCACCCCCACCAGCCGGAGACCAGGATTCGGGTGCAGGTGTCTACACGCGCAGCTGACCCCGGAGGCAGGGTGGGTGGCCGACGGCGGGGTTGGGGACTAGCGCGCGCGGCCTGGGCGCAGCTCCCCGGAGACCCTCGGGGGGCCTGGGTCTCAAGCTGTCTTGAGCACCTGCTCCAGCTCGGTCACTGGAAAATGCCCACGCTCCGCCTGGGGTTCCGGGGCCGGCGCTCCGGAGCTGCTCCCGGAGGCTACACCTTAAACAAACACCCCGATTCTGAGAAACGCAGGACGGGGACGCGCCCCGGGGGGAGCGCGCACGCGCGTCCAGGGACCACGCCCCTCGCCGCTTGCCGCATTTCCCCTGCGTGTTTTCCCTGCGACGCGCCGGGCGCGGGCGGCGCGGTGTGATGACGTCAGCGGGGCCGCGGGTCAGAGCGGGGGCGGTGCGCGCTCGCGGCTGGCGCGTTCGACCCTGCGTGCTGGCCGCGCTCGCTCACGGACGTGCGCGCGCCCCAGAGGACGTTTATTTGGCGCCCGCTGTGTGCGGTGGACGGCGCGGGGGCCCAGCTGCCCCTAGAGCGAGCGAGGTCCAAGGTCGGATTCCGCGGGGCCGAGGGGCGCGGAGGGCACGCGACCAAGTGCCTGGCCTGAGCTGGGGCGGGGGGGACGGGGGGCGGCAGGTGCAAAGGCCCAAGGGCACAACCCATTCCCAACGTGGGGGTGCTGGGGGCGAGACTGCAAGCGCCGGGGACCTGGCCACTAAACGTGCCAGACGGTCTGAGGAGTTCAGACATTGCCCCCGAGGTCACCACACAGGTGTCACCTACAGGGAGAATGACCAGAGCAGATCTTCTCTTCTGCCCCTGAGAGGAAACTTGAATGTGGACCGCTGTTGCTCTTGCAGTGATTCCCTGCTGGGGGCCGCGCCGGTGACCCCATGAATTGCAGCAGCCTAGATAGTAGACAGCGGAATCGCCTTACCGTGGGGTCACCCTGACACACAGAGGTGAGGTGACAGGCCAAGTCCACCCAACTCATAGCGCTAATTTTGGCATCTCACCCCAGGCATTGTGGTTGTGCTATTGGTGACCACCGGTAGCGTGGGACCTGGGGATCTTAGTGGCGGCTCTGGGTCACGGGATTTGAGACTGGTTGCAATGACAGCTGTAGGTCTTGGGCCACTCCACTCTGACCAGCCCCAGTTTGCTCATCTGGAAGATAAGGGTGCTGATAATACTTGGGGTTAGCGGTACTGTTGATTTCATGTAACTGCTTGACATCCACCTACACTCCGTGATTGCTCCATGACTGGACGGCATGGTGATTGATTTAATCGTTGCCGAGGGAAAGGATTCAGTAGCAGCCAAAGAGGTGCGGAGGAGGGCTTGGTAACCAGCTAGGTGTGGGGGCAAGGCGGAGCAGGCGAGTCCAGCGAGGCACTCAGGCTTAGCAGCTCCAGTAACCCGTGGGAACTGGCAGTGTGGACCTGGCTCTGTGCGAGGAAAGGCTGGGTCACGGAGCCCTGGGTTTGGACATTCAGAGCCGGATAGCACAGAGCCCGACACAGGGCTTGAGCCATGAGCTGTTGTTGTGCCCGATTGGCGAGTCCTCAGAGACCCCCAAGGAGTCGACACCGATGCAAGTACAAAAGGGTCTTTATTACACGCTCGAGCAGGGGCTCACCCGCCTACCGGTGTCGTGGCAGAACGTGAAGCCCCGAACAATAGCGAACAGGGTTTTTATGGAGTAAGGGACGGGGGTGTTACAGTGCACACGTTGTATGCATAGCATCATCACATAAGCACCAATTACAATTGTACAGCAGCACCCATGGTAACAGCTTTGACCATTCAGTATCTGTGAGGTGTCCATTACTTTTGGTGGGACCCAATCATGACTTTTGAGGATCCTTTGAAAATGGCCAATTATGAGGTGAGTTCAAAGGGCCCACGTGGGGTTCAGGCAAGTGGTGAGAAATTGGCTAGTTTGTACAGAATAACTGTTTGCAGTTCCCAGCCTTGACTCAGACCACAGGAATGTTTTTTTGATTAGCTGACCTGAGGGCAGTCCGAGGATGGCTTTAGCCTTGAGCAATCTGAAGAACCGCGGCTCCGCGCAGCCTGAGGTTGCTCTTAATGGAGGCCTTAATCTCAAAATGATGTAACTTAGGCTCTTCACTGTGAGATCATGACCTGAGCTGAAGTCAGACACTCACTGAGCTCCCCAGGTGCCCCATGTGCCTTTCTTTCTTTTAAAAAAAATTTTTAAAACATTTATTCCTTTGAGAGACAGAGAGAACAGAGCGTGAGCAGGGGAGGGGCAGAGAGAGGGAGACACAGAATCTGAAGCAGGCTCCAGGCTCTGAGCTGTCAACACAGAGCCCGACGCGGGGCTCAAACCCACAAACCCTGAGATCATGACCTGAGCTGAAGGTGGACGCTTAACTGACTGAGCCACCCAGGCGCCCCGTGAAGTGCTATCTTACTGTGGTTTCAATTTGCACTTCCCTGACGGCCGGTGATGTGGGGTGACTTTCCATGTGCTTGTCGGCCATTGTGGTATCTTTGGGGAAACTACTTGAGGCCTTTAAATCGGGTTATTTGGCTTCATTACTAA
>NW_024080695.1:2099728-2122722 GCF_003009895.1 Hyaena hyaena
GGGCTCAAACCCACAAACCCTGAGATCATGACCTGAGCTGAAGTTGGACGCTTAACTGACTGAGCCACCCAGGCGCCCCGTGAAGTGCTATCTTACTGTGGTTTCAATTTGCACTTCCCTGACGGCCGGTGATGTGGGGTGACTTTCCATGTGCTTGTCGGCCATTGTGGTATCTTTGGGGAAACTACTTGAGGCCTTTAAATCGGGTTATTTGGCTTCATTACTAAGATTCTCCATACAGTCTGGGTACAAGTCCCTTATCAACACCAGATTTGCAAATAACCTCCATTCTCTGGTTTGTCTTTTCACTTACAGAAAATTTTTTTTAAGTTTATTTTTGAAGGAGAGAGACAGAGTGTGAGCAGGGCAGGGGCAGAGAGAGAGGGAGACACAGAATCTGAAGCAGCTCCAGGCTCTGAGCTGTCAGCACAGAGCCCGACGTGGGGCTTGAACTCACGGACTGAGAGATCATGACCTGAGCCAAAGTCGGACGCTTAATGGACAGAACCACCCAAGTGCCCCTCCCCCTTTTTTTCTTTGATGAAGTTTAATTTGGCTACTTTTATAGCTTGTGCAAGAAGGCTTTGGCTAACCTGAGACTGTAAAGATTTACGTTTTCTTCTTAGAGGTTTTAGTGTTAAATTTTACATCTAAGTCTGTGTCCCTTCCGAGTTAAGTGGTGTGAGTGTGTGTGTGTGTGCGTCTAAAGAATTGGCCCCCATTCCTTTGCACGTGGACATTGGGGTGCTGGCACCATTTGAGAAAAGACTGTTCCTTCCCCAGGATATCGTCTCGGCGCGCTTGTCCCAAAGCAGTCGACCCTCCTTATCGGGGTTACGTAGGTCTCTCTCACGTAGGCGTATGCCGGACTCTCAGTTCTGTTCCGTCCTACACGCGTGTGTCTTTATGCCGACACCGTGATGTTTTCATCACTGTCACTTTGCGCTAAGTCCTGAAGTCAGGCCTAATGGATTCTCCAGCTTTGTTCCTTTTCCAGGAGGTTTGGTCTCCTCCGGTTCCTTACATTTCCATATGGATTTTAGGATTGGCTTTTTACTTCCTGCAGAGGAAAGCCCGCTGGGATTTTGTCTGGGGCTCCAGGGGCTTTGCAGATCACTTGGGAAGTGTCGGCTTTGTATCGAGCCCTCTGATTCCTGAGCGAGGGGTTCCTTTCCATTTTTTTCAGGTCTCAGGTTTCTTTCAAAAATGCTTTGTGGCTTTTAGAGGGAGAGTCTTACACTTTTTTTGTTGAATGTATTATCTTTGATGCTGTTGTAAATTGAATTTTGTCGCAATTTCGTTTTGAGTTGTTTATTGTTACAGTCTGGAAATACAGTTAATTTTGTAGCCTGTCAAGTGACTTAACTAATTTGTTCTGATGGTTTTTTAGTGGATTCCTTAGGATGTTCTGTATGCGAATTCGTGTCATCTGCAGATAAGAGGTAGGTTTCTGATGAGGCTTTTGATTTTATTTTCTCGCGTAACTGCAGTGGTTTGAACGTCCACCACTGGGTTGATCAGGAGAGGCGGAGCGGACATCTTTGTCTCGGTCCTGATGGTCAGAGAAAGGCGATCAGTCCTTCTTACTGAAGCGTGAGAAGAGCCCTGGGCATTTTGTAGATGTCTCTCACCAGGTGGGGTGGGGAGTTCCCTCCTGTTCCCACTTTGTGGAGAATCTCACAAAGCATGCGGGATTTGGTCCAATGCTTTCCCTGCACACGTGGACACAATCGCGTGTGTCTCTCCTTTATTCTCCTGGCGTGGCGTCGAACGCCAAGTGACTTCCAGGTGTTGGCCTGGCCTTAAAGTCCGGGGGCATGTGTCCCTCGTCACCATGTGTAGTCTTTCCTGTGTGTTGCTGGATCCCGTCCGCCCAAACTTACCAAGGATTTTTGCATCTGTGTTCGCCAGGGATGCAGGTCTGGTTTTCCTTTCTCAAGGTGTCTTTGGTTTTGCATTTGAGGTCCTGCTGGCTTTAAGGGACACCCTGCTCCTGTGTTTTGGAAGACTTTGTGGACAATTGGAATTTTTCTTTAAATGTTTGTTAGAATTCACAATCGAAGCCCTGTGGCTTTTCTTTGTGGGCAGTTTTTTAATTTTTTTTTTAAACATTTCTATTTGAGAGACAGAGAGATAGAGCATGAGTGGCGGAGGGGCAGAGAGAAAGGGCGACACAGAATCTGAAGCAGCTCCAGGCTCTGAGCTGTCAGCACAGAGCCTGACACGGGGCTGGAACCCATGAACCATGAGATCATGACCTGAACTGAAGTCGGACGCTTCACCGACTGAGCCCCCAGGCGCCGCAGAATCGTTGTTTCTTAGGCTCAGTGGTAATGCCTCCTCTTTGATTCCTCATTGTAGTAATTTGTGTGTTCTCTCTCTCTTCTTTTTAATGTTTTATTTTTGAGAGAGAGACAGAGATAGCGTGAACAGGGGAGGGTCAGAGAGAGAGGGAGATACAGAATCTGAAGCAGCTCCAGGCTCTGAGCTGTCAGCACAGAGCCTGATGCTGGGCTCGAACCCATGAACCGTAATATCATGACCTGAGCCGAAGTCGGACGCCTAACTGACTGAGCGCCCCAGGCTCCGTGTGTGTTCTCGCTTTTTGATCGGCTCAATCAGGCTACAAGTTTGTCAGTTTCGTCAGTCTTTCTAGAGAACTGGCATTCTGTTGGTTTTCTCTGTTCTCCTCTTTTCTGTTCCAGTGATGTTCACGCCATCATCACGTTCTTCCATCTGCTTGCATCTGGTTGAGTTTGTGCTGATTCTTCTCTGTTGTCAGGTGGTACCTGTTGGGGTTGGGGGGCTCGGGCTCAGGAGCTGCCTCTCTGCAGCCCCAGGAGCTCCAGGCTGTCCATCCCTCAGCAGGGACGGGAGCACAGGCTCGCACCTTGGGGGAGGGTTCCGGAAAAGACGGTCCCTGCCCCCCAGGCAGGTGCTTGGAAGGCCCCGTCCCAGCTTTCCCCTCCCACGTGGAAGCACCGGGTTCTTTCATCAAGAGGTCAGGTTCCACTGCTTATCAGCAAACTTGAGCAACTGTCCTCAGAGTCCAGCGTCCGGGATGGCGGTCAGCTGACATGTGCAGGCGTCCCGGAGGCTCACAGCGCTCAGCGCGGGTCCGTGCCCAGGGCTCTCTTGCCGTCCCTCCGGATTGGTGCTGGCAGGTGCCTCCCGTCCGCCCCGGCCGATCAGGGCGCTGTGAGAAAGGAGTAGTCCCCTGTGATCGGTCAAGGGGGCTGGGCCGCAGGGCCCCCGCCTGACATGTGGGAAGCCAGACACATGTTTGTCAGGAGAGGCCAGGGCACCAGAGCCTGTTCAGAGGCTCCCTGGCAGAGGTCCCGCGTGCGGGAGGGCTGCCTGTGCGGCCTGAGTGGACCGGCCAGTGCTGGTCGGACTCCAGAGGGAGGCTCTGTGGACCACGGGGGTGGTGGCCCTCGGGGATGGGCCTGGTCGTCCTGCGAGGGCGAGTCGGCCCCTTGCAGTCGGCCGCCTCCTGACCGTCTCTCTGGGGAAGGTGGCTGTGAGCTCTCGTGCGGTGACTCTGTCTTGCGGGCCCTTCCGAGTCCGGCTGCGTGTCCCCGGCCTGTCGCACGACTGCTGTGGGCAGATGGGTGGGCAGAGGCGACTCGGTGTCTGCCTCCTGCAGGCTGATACGCGGCGATGGCGCCCCCGTTGGAAGGCAGTGCTGACGCCCTGTTCCCGGACCTGCCCCGGGGGCCCCTGCAGGCCTACCGCGCCCGGGCCTCCTTCTGCTGGAAGGAGCTGGCGCTGTTCCTGGAGGGAGAGGACACGCTGCGCCTGAAGGTGAGGCTTCGGGCGGCACGCCGGGTGCCTGGCCCGCGGGCATGGGTGGGCCACGGGGTCCCCGGAGACCCCTAAAGACCCCAGCTAGGCCCCAGTCTGGCCTGTGTCCCGCGAGCCCCCGGGCGAGCCATTCCAGCCCTGGCAGGGGCACAAGTGGGTGAAGCCCCTGAGGCCTTGGTCCCCTGCCTGCGACTGGAGGGCCTGCCTCTGGCCCCGGGTTTCCGGGCCGGTCCGTGTCCCGCGGCACCAGCAGCCCCGAGAGGAGCTGGAGCCACGGCGCAGGGGGCGTCCGTCCTCCGCCTCCAGGTGGCCCAGTCCCCGTCTTGCATTTCCAGAAGACCATCTTCTCGGCTCTGGAGAACGACCCCCTGTTCGCCCTCCCCCGCGGGGGCCGTCTCTCCCTGGAGAAGTACCGAGAGCTGAACTTCCGACGCTGCAAGTGGATCCTGGAGCGCAGCCTGGTCCGCGTGGAGGACATGGTGCAGAGCCCTCTGTCCACCCTGACGCTGATCACCTGCCTGGGCACGTAAGACTGGTCGCTGGCCGTGAAGGTCTTGCTGCACTTGCTGGTGAGTGGGCAGCGCTGAGCCCGAGGGGGCCGTGCCCTTCCTGTGTCACGTGAGGGCGGAGGCCAGCGTGCCCGAGCTGGGCGGGAGGAAGAGGTGCAGGAAAGGAGGTCCTCGTCCCCGTGAAGGAGGCAGAGCGCTGAGACGCAGACACCGCCCACGGGTGCAGGGGTTTGCTCGCCCGTTGGGCTTCGCATGTGCGTTTGGGAAGCATTTCTTTTAAGAGACCTTCTTGGGGCTTGAACTCACGATGGTGAGACGAAGAGCCGTGTGCTGGACTGACCGAGCCAGCCAGGCGTTCCTCTTTTAAGAGGTTGCTGAAAAATAACATAGGAGGGGCACCTGGGGGGCTCAGTGAAGCGTCCGACTTTGGCTCAGGTCAGGATCTCACAGTTCGTGGGTTCGAGCCCCACATTGGGCTCTGTGCTGACAGCTCGGAGCCTGGAGCTTGTTTCGGATTCTCTGTCTCCCTCTGTCTCTATCTGCCCCTCCCCTGCTTGTGCTCTGTCTCTCTGTCTCTGAAAAGTAAACTTTAAAAAATAATAAATAATACAGGACACAAAAACAAAGATTAGAACGTGTAGGCAGATCTTGTGACATTTGAGGGGAAAGTCCAGCTTTTTCAGCTGTGTGAGCAAATTTGCACACGTGAGTCCTCGACGAGAGTACCATGCATGCGAAAACCCCAGAAGAGGGGGAGCGTTGGGGGACTTTTTTGCTTTATGCCAAAAAAACTTAGTGTTCCCGCTGCCGGCACACAGGCAGAGGTGGGGGGATGTGTGCGGCCAGGGGGCGGGGGATGTGTGGCCGGTGGCACCCTCGTTCCCTCCCCTGCCTGGCCCCTCGGGACCCCATGCAGACATCCCAAGTGTGCAGAGCTTCTGCCGAGCTCACTGGATGCGAACTCCCCCTCCCTCCACTTCCCCACCACGGGTGTCAAAGGGCACGTCGCTCCCGAGGCCCCAAGACCCCAGGACTCGTTAACCTGCTTATCCAAGGACTTAATATTTTCAGATTTTTGGGTTCGCGATTTACAACTCTGGTTCCGAAAGACATTTAGAATACCTTCCCAAGATCTTCAACATGGAGGTGAGTTCAGAGTCCTGGTGGGTCGTGAGCCCGCGGTCCCCGGATGTCTGCCAAGGGCTGCGTGCAGGAGGGGTCCCGGGGGGCCGTGCCTGGCTCTGCGCCGCTCTGGCGAGGCCGCCGCCTCCGCTAACCCGCCGTCCTCACGGGCTGGGGGACGCAGTGTTCCCGAGACCCTGGTGGGCTGGGGCAGCGGGGATGCAGTGCTTGGGCCTGCGGTTCCAGCCGCCGAGGAAGGGCGCTGCTGCGGGTCCTGCTGGAGCCTGTCTTGCCTGACACCGTTCTGTGCTTCCGCGTTAGATATTTGGATGTTTTGCTGTGACTGAAGTGAGTCACGGGAGCAACATCAAGGGCATCCGAACGACCGCTCACTACGACCCGGCCACTGAGGTAGGTGCCATGCCCCCGTCCCCGCGGTGTCCGTATGCTGGGAAGCCCGTCCGCGTACACGTGTGCTTCTGATGCGCACGGTGAGGCTTGTCGCCCCGGAAGGTGGAGGCCTGGGGGGGTGGGGAGAGGGTTTCTTTTTTTGTTCACCGGGCGGCCCGCCTGCGGGGTTTGCACGGCCCAGTTCGTTTACAAGGCAAACAGCGTGGAGATGCTTCCCACCCGCCCTGGTGCCTTGCTGGCTGCTGTGTCCCCGTCTGTGGCTGGGCCTGCCTCACTCACTCCTGCCCCCGCAGCTGTCCCCTCCGGCCCCGCCGCCCTCTGCGTCCCGTGGCCCGTGTGCAGACCCGTGGGGTGTTGGCGCTGCCGCCCGCCGCCCGCACGCTCCAGCATCTCTGTGAGCCCAGCCGTGCGCGGGTGCCGTTCTCGGGCTGCGGCCCCAGATGGGCTCGTGGTTCACTGGGTGGCCGGTGCTGTGGAGGGAAGCGGGGGCAGGGAGAGCATGGGCGCAGGGGTCCGTGGCCTCTGTGGCGGGCACTCCCGCCTCATGGCCCCCCTCCCATCGCTGGGTCAGCCTTGTCTGCTCCTCTGAGGACACGGCCTCTGCTGCTCTTTCCCTACCTGCATTTCAGGAGCCCTTCCGCCCCCTGTTGGAAGTGTGGTTTGCAAGAGTCTGTGTCCCGGGAAGTAAGGCCCTGTGCTTCTGTATTCGTGCTCCATTCATTCATTCATTCAACGATGTGGGCAGCAGGCGCTGTGGGCCGAGGGGCTGCGTGCCGGCAGTGCAGAGAGGCGTGAACCCGAGGGGAGCCCCCGGCGGGGTGGGGGGGGGCTGTGGTCCCGCACACCAGAGAAAGGTGGACGGAGGGCTGACTGGCGACAGCCCTCTGGGGTTTTTTATTGGCTTTTCAGCCAACAGATACCTTTTTATTTTTTTAATTTTTAAATGTTTTTTATTTCTGAGAGAGAGAGGGGGACAGAGCATGAGTGGGGGGAGGGGCAGAGAGAGAGGGAGACACAGAATCTGAAGCAGCTCCAGGTTCTGAGCTGTCAGCACAGAGCCCGACGTGGGGTTCGAACCCATGAACTCTGATATCATGACCTGAGCCAAAGTTGGACGCTTAACCGACTGAGCCCCCTGGGAGCCTGAAGCCCTGTGGCCGCTGGTCAGGCACCATTTTCAGGGATGGGGCACCTAGCAGGGAAAGGGACGGGCGAATCTCTGCTCTGGGGGATCCCTTGTGCCAGAGGGGAGACCTGGACAGATGGCAGCAGGGAGCAGTTGGTGTGCCAGGGGTCTGTGGAGACGGGGAGGGGGGCAGTGTGCCCCGTGCAGGTGTGACAGGCTGGGACTGCGGTCCCCCCCACATTTATTTAGTGGGGCGTCAGCATCTGCGAGGCAGTCATGTGGGGCACTGGGAATCCACGACCCCGTGCACACTGGTGGGCAGCACAAGGGGGACCCTGCCTGTGGGGAGAGGGGCACCCCCTGGCGTCTGCCTGCGGTGGCCTGCGGTTACACGGGAGGTGGCTGCCGTCACGCTCCGGCTTCGTCCAGCTGCCGAGCACCCCCAGCCCTGGAGTGGCTCACGGGCTCCCCGGCCCCCAGCCCTGCCCCCCCGTTCCTCGTCCACTCGTCTCCTGCCTCGCCGAGCAGCCAGCGAGCCTCCCAGCCCCTCTGGTGGCCCCCGGTTCATTCACCCTGACATTTTGAGGGTCTGCCTCGTGCTCCTCATGAAGCTCGTGGGCTGGGGGGTAGAGGGGGGGAAGAGAAACAGCGCTTCATTTGTTAGAGCCCAGGGAGGGGTCAGGGAGGAGCACACAGTTGGGGGGGGGTCCACGCAAAGGCCGCGGCAGGGAAGGCTCACCCAGAAGGCCGGTGTCACGGTGGCTGCTCCCCGGGGAAGTGTGCGTATGCTTCGTCATCTGACACCGGAGTCCCCATTTCCCACCTGCGTGTCTCCGTGAGGTCCCGACCCCCAGGGATGCTCTCTGTTGACAGCTCCCCCCCCCCACCCCCGGGCCACGCGGGAAATGGAGCCTTCACTCCGTTCTGCCCTTCCTCGGGGGCTGTGAGCAGAGAACGTTGAGTTCTGCACGTGTTTCACTTGCTAATTAGAACTTGGACCACAACTCGAACCCTTCTCGTTTCTCTCCCTCGTGCAGGAATTCATCCTCCATTCCCCGGACTTCGAGGCCGCCAAGTTCTGGGTGGGCAACATGGGCAAGACGGCCACCCACGCCGTGGTGTTTGCCCAGCTGTACACGCCCGGAGGGCACTGCCACGGCCCGCACGCCTTCGTGGTGCAGGTGAGGGGCTCTCGGTGGGCGGGGTCGCCCTCGGCAGTGAGGTGGTGGTGGCTCTGCATCCCAGCGGGGGGGTGGGGAGTGCTGCTGGCTTCCCGTGAGCCCACCGCAAGGACGAGGTGGGCACCCTGTAACGCACAGGACGGCTGCCTTCCCCCCGAGGGGCTTACCCAGGCCCCGACTGCAGGGCTCGTGGCCTTGCTCGCTTCCCGGCCCCCCTTCCTGAGGTTCTGACCCAGCACGTGTGAGGTGGCCTCCAGGTCTGACGTCAAGTCTGACTCAGGGGCCTCGATGTCCCCTGCTCCCGGGTCACACACAGGAAGCTACTGCCAAGGGGGCGCCTGGGACGATGGCCGGGCCCGGGCTGCTTGCCTCCCTGGTGAGGCCCGTCTCCCGACCGCCTGGGGCCCCTGCGGTGTCCCCGAACCTGGAGCTTGCGGAAGCCCACCCAGGGCCTCTTTGTGCTGGCGCCCCAAATCCCGACTGCGGCCCCACTCCCTGTACCCCTGACCCTGCTGGCATTCTTGTTAAGACCTTCCCGGTGAGGGGCTCTCGGGAGAGAAGAAAGTCAGCCGTATCTTTTTGTCCTAGTTGAGGTGAAATTCACGTAACACCAAGTGAACAGGTTGGGGGTGTTTGGCACGTCCCTGGTGTGGGGCGTCCACCCCCATCCCTAGTCCTAGAGCGTGTCCATCTCCAGAGGCCGCCACGCACCCCTACCCGCCCCGCGGCCCCCACAGCTGCTCACCTGCCGTCTGCCTCGGCACACTCACCTGGGCTGCACACCCCACAAGCAAGGAGCCCCCAGCGTGAGCTTTGGTGTCTCAGCCTGTGTCCTTGAGGCCACCAGTGTTCTAAGATGTGTCAGAACTTCTTTGCTTTTTAAGGCAGAATGAGCTGTCGTGTGGACGGACCACAGTCCACGGACCCGCTTGTTAATGGAAGTTCCGGGTGTTTTCACCTCCTGTCTGTCATGAAAGTCTGCTATGAACGTTCATGGGCTTGTGTCTGTCCACGCGTGTTCTCAGTGCCTGGGGGCCCACACCCCGGAGTGGACCTGCCGGGTCCTGGGGCCGCTCCGGGTTTGAGGAACTGCCGTCCAGCTTCCCATGGTTCTGCCAAGTTACATGCCCATCGGGAGCGTGTGAGGGTTCCGACTGTCTCCTATCCTCACCCACACATTTTCCTTTCTGTCTTGAATACGCACGCTGGTGGGCATGGGTTAGGATTCGTTGTGCTTTTAATGTGCATTTCCTTTTTTTTTCCCCCAGAGTGCACAGGGGAGAGGGGCAGAGGGAGAGAGAGAATCCTCAGCGCGGAGCCAGACAGGGGACTCGATCCCATGAGTCGTGGCCTGAGCTTAAATCAGGGGTCAGACATTCAGCTGACTGAGCCCCCAGGTGCCCATTGATTTCCATTTTCTTAATGACCATAATACCGAACACCTTTTCCTGTGCCAGAGGGCCGCGTGTGTATTTTCTTTGGAGCGACGTCTGTTCCAGTCCTTTGCCCCGTGGAAGTACGCCAGGACCTCCCCTGCGGGACAGCCACAGGCTGTCTGCTGGGAGCTGGCTGGCGGGGCCAGCTGGGCCGCTGTCCCGTGGGCGGTTGGGGCAGTAACTGAGTCTGCTTAGGGGAGTGGGCTTGGCTTTCTCAGGCTGGTCCCAGGCTGGCGGCAGGATGGAAAGTGGGGACACTGTCAGCCACCCGTCCGGCCCTGACCGACGGTCACGGGCTTCTTGCACGGACTCCTGCGCTGCTTGCTGCAGGCGGCGGGTCAGAGTCCCCGTCACGCGGTCAGGTAGCCGTCCATTGGTATGGTGCGTTTGGTTTCTTTTAGTCCATTTCTTTCTTTTTGTTTTAAGTGTATTTATTTTGACAGACAGAGAAGGCGAGTGTGCACACGCAGGAGAGGGGCAAAGAGAGAGAATCCCAAGGAGGCTCCACACTGTCAGTACAGAGCCCTGGGGTCGTGGGTCCCTAGCACAGAGCCCACTGGGTCCCTAGCACAGATTTGGGGGGAAAGCTCCGGGTACCTAGCACGGAGTCGGGGTGGGGAAGCTCCAGGTACCTAGCACGGAGTTGGGTGCGGGGGACGCTCTGGGTCCCTAGCATGGAGTCGGGGGGGGAACCCCGGGTCTCTAGCACAGAGTCAGAGGGGGTAGCTCTGGGTCCCTAGCACAGATTCGGGTGGAAACTCCAGGTCCCTAGCACGGAGTTGGGGCAGGGAGAAACTCTGGGTCCCTAGCACAGATCTGGGGGGGAAGCTCCAGGTCCCTAGCATGGAGTCGGAGGGGGGAAGTTCCGGGTCCCTAGCACGGAATCGGTGGGGCGGGGGAAGCTCCGGGTCCTTAGCACGGAGTCAGGGGAGAAGCTCTGTGTCCCTAGCACAGAGTTGGTGGGGGTCAGGCTCCGGGTCCCTAGCCCAGAGTTGTGAGGGGGGAAGCTCCGGGTCCCTAGCACGGAGTCGGAGGGGGGAAGCTCTGGGTCTCTAGCACGGAGTCGGTGTGGGGGGGAAGCTCCGGGTCCCTAGCACGGAGTCGGTGTGGGGGGGAAGCTCTGGGTCCCTAGCACGGAGTCAGGGGGGAAGCTCTGGGTCCCTAGCACGGAGTCGGGGCAGGGAGAAACTCTGGGTCCCTAGCACAGAGTTGGTGGGGGTCAGGCTCCGGGTCCCTAGCCCATAGTCGTGAGGGAGGAAGCTCTGGGTCCCTAGCATGGAGTCGGAGAGGGGAAGCTCTGGGTCTCTAGCACAGAGTTGATGGAGGAGGGAAGCTCCGGGTCCCTAGCACGTAGTCGGGGCAGGGAGAAACTCTGGGTCCCAAGCACGGAGTTAGTGTTGGGGGGAAATTCTGGGTCCCTAGCACAGAGTCGGGGGCGGGGAAGCTCCGGGTCCCTAGGATGGAGCCGGGGGAGGAAGCTCCAGGTCTCTAGCACGGAGTCGGTGTGGGGGGGAAGTTCCGGGTCCCTAGCAAGGAGTCGGTGGGGGAGAAACTCTGGGTCCCTAGCACGGATTTGCGGGGGAAGCTCCGGGTCCCTAGGAGGGAGCTCACACAGTGGGGAGCCGTCGGCCAGCCGCACCTGTGTTTGGGTAAGCGTGTTTGCCAGATGGCCACAGCTAATGGCAGGCAGGCTCTCCCCCGTACGTACGTCCTGCCCCGTCATGTCACTGCAGCCCGGCCCCAGCCCTGGGGCTGACCTGTATGTGACGTGGACGTTCCTGATGGTCTCCGGGCTGCAGGGACCCCTCAGCTGCTCGCCAGGCACTGCCGGGACCCAACCGCACAAACCGGGGCCCTAGAACAACAGGCATTTATGGTCCTGGAGGCAAGGAGTCTGAGATCGTGTCGCAGCCCCCTGCCCCCCCCCCCCAGGCTCCTGTTCCTGCCTCGTCCAGCCCCTGGTGGCTGCGCCTTCCTCTGCCCACGTCGTCTGCTCCTGTGTCTCTTGTAGGACACCTGTCGTTGGATTTGGGCCCAGCTGGGTATTGGGGGGCGCCCTCATTTCCAAGTCCTTCTCTTAATGACAGTTGTGAAGACCACAGATGAGGTCGTGGTTTTGAAGGACGCTGCTCACCCCCAGCAGATCCACGAAGGGGGCCCACGGCTCAGTCCCTGGGGTTTTGTGACGGATTCGTTGTGATTCTTTTTTTAAATTTTTTATTTATTTATTTATTTATTTTAATGTTTTTATTTATTTTTAGGAGAGAGAGAGAAAGACAACGTGAGCAGGGGAGGGTCAGAGAGAGAGGGAGTCACAGACTGAAACAGGCTCCAGGCTCTGAGCTGGCAGTCAGCACAGAGCCCGACACGGGGCTCGAACCCACGAACTGCGAGATCATGACCCAAGCGAAAGTCGGACGCTTAACCGACTAAGCCACCCAGGCGCCCCGGATTCGTTGTGATTCTTGTGTGGCCTTAACACTTGCTGTTGGCTGTCCTCTGTGTCATGTACAGATCCGGGACCCCAGGACCCTGCTCCCCATGCCAGGTGTGATGGTTGGCGACATTGGCGAGAAGCTCGGGCTGAATGGCGTTGACAACGGGTGCGTGTGCGCCGTGGCCTCGATGGCCACTGTGTCCTCTGCAGGGTCGCCGCCGGAGGCTCCTCGTCGGGACTCTGGTCCCTGCCAATTCCAGCATGTGAGCTCACCGGGACCTCAGTGCTGTCCCCACCCTCCTAGCCTGCGGGGACAGGGGAACACGGTGGGAACGCACACCTCACCTGTCACTTGAGAGCTGTGTCACACCCCCCCGTGTCACACACACCCTGTATCACATGCACACACTCATGGGCACCCCGTGTCACACACCCTGTGCCCCACACACCCTGTCACAATACTGTGTCACAGGCACACACCATCTCATGGACACCGTGTGTCACATATACCCTGTGACTCACCACCGTCACCCTCCCACCCGCAGCCTGGCCGCCGTCTGTTTCTGGAACAGCTTTCGTGGCCTATACGTGCTCCAACAAGACTGTGTGAGATGTGCTCTCACTTAAAGGCCAGCAAATCCTTTCACAAGTAGACATGTGTTCCCACTCACTCCAGCTCTGAGCAGCCCAAGGGGGAAGGGTTTCCATTGCTCAGAGGGGCACTGGCAGTTTACAGCTGTGCATGAAAAAGCTTTCCTCGGCTTCCAGGCAGAAGCCGGGGCCCTCTAGGGTGCTGGCGCCCAGTCTGCTCTTAAAACGTGGGTGTCTGCACTCATGGCCCGGGGGGCCTCCTTGGGCCCCCCGCGGCCTCCCCCGAGGCCAGTCGGAGCCACCCACCGAGGCCCAGACGCAGCGGCCGCTCCCGGTGGGGCCTCCCGGGCTCCCAGGCTCCCGGCCAGACCTGCCGCAGAGCCCGGCTGCAGCGGCCCTGGTTTCGTGCGCGGGACGGTGGCCCACGGAGCTTGGATGCGCCAGGGGCCCAGCGGCCGGCCGAGCGTCCCTCACCTGCCCCTGCCCTTGGTGCCTCCTAAGGAATTTGGGAGGGGGCCCGCCCTGCGCGCAGCCCCCGCCTCTGCTCTTCCCCGGGGCCCTGGCAGGTGCGCCACCTCTCTCCCGCGAGGCCGGCCTGGACGCAGAGGGTGGCCCACCGCGTGGCTCTCTGTAGGCATCCGCCCGGTGCCAGGCCTGACGGCCCCACCGTGAGAGGGTGATTCGGACCCATGGAAAGTGGCCCGGAGAAGTAGGTGGCTGAGTGAGGACGTGGATGGTGGGCAGTCACCTCAGAGCGGGGTGGGGTGTGGGGAGACCGCCGGTGCCCACTGAAGGGGGTGAGAGGGGAGTCCCGACGGGCTTCTGGAGGAGGTGGTGGGCCCTGAGGGCCGCCTGCGCAGGGCCGCGGGAGAGCCTGGCCTGGCCTGTCCAAAGGCCGCAGCAGGCAACCATCTTTCTGTGGGGCTGGGGCTTGAAGGGACTTGTGCAGGGCGCCCCCGTTCCGGTCCGTTTGGAAAGGTCTGTGCCCCAGGGCTGCAGAGCTGGCCCTGTATGGAGCCCCGCGGTGGTCGTCAGGGTGAACTGGGCCGGAGGGGGGTGCGCCAGAGGAGGATGGACGAGGGAGGAGCGGCCAGGACCTGCTTGGGCAGAGCTGGTGCCTGGCTGTGGGCGGGTGCTTGGTCCCCTCTCGGGAGCGACCGTGACTCCAGCAGGAGCCGGCATGAGCGCACAGGGGGCTCCCCGTGTCCGCCTTGGCGATGCCGTGCTTTACACTGCGGGCTCCCATGGGTGAGCCAGAGAACATTCTGGATGGTGTCGACAGTGCTCTTGGTCACCGGAGGAGTCGCCATGAGAACTCTTGATATTTCTTTTTTTTCTTTTTAATATTTTTATTTATTTCTAGGAGAGAGAGAGAGACAGCGTGAGCAGGGGAGGGTCAGAGAGAGAGGGAGATACAGATTCTGAAATAGGCTCCAGGCTCAGAGCTGGCAGACAGCACAGAGCCAGACGCGGGGCTCGAACCCACGAACCGCGAGATCATGACCTGAGCGAAAGTCGGACGCTTAACCAACTAAGCCACCCAGGCGCCCCAAGAACCCTTGATATTTCTAAGATGGTTTTGGGGTTTTGCTCAGTTTGCAGAACATCCCGTCCTTTGCCTGACTGTGTCCGTTGGACTGTCGTGGATCAGGCTCTCCCTACCTGACGGCCATGAAAAGTAGCTTCAAGTTCTGACCCCTAAGTGTATGTGATGACGTGTGAGTGAGTCGGCTCTTCTGAGCTCTTCAGAAGAAATGGATTTGTTTACCTGGGGATTACTGATTCGGCGACGCTGTTCTTTTGTTTGACATGAGTTTTCAAAACCTCAGTCTGTTGATTTTTCACATCGTATTGTGGATTCTGGTATGAGATTGAAGGGTGAGAACCTTAAAAAAATCCGTTCTCTCCTTTTTTGTTGACTAACCAGCTTCTTCCCAGTGGGGTCAGGAACCTGGCTCGTGATTCCCAATACATGGCCGTGTGTTTCCACACAGAGCCCCGCCTCACGCACACCACGTTTTTTTATTTAACCTTTTTTTTTTTTTAATTTTCTTTTCATGTTTATTTACTTTTGAGACAGAAACAATGAGAGCAGTGGGGGGGGCAGAGAGAGAGGGAGACACAGAATCCGAAGCAGGCTCCAGGCTCTGAGCTGTCAGCACAGAGCCCGACGCGGGGCTCGAACAGTGAACCACGAGATCACGACCTGAGCCGACGTCTGATGCTTAACCGACTGAGCCCCCTAGGCACCCTTATTTGACCTTTTAAGCTAGAACACTCTGTTGGAATTTCTTACCTCTGCTATCTTCTACCGTTTCCGTTTTCTTTGGAGGATTGGCACCCGTTTGGCTTCTCTTTGCTCTTATTCGGCTGGGTTTCCGGAGGGAGAGGAGACCGGCACCTGGGCCAGAGCCCTGTGTAGCCACAAGTCCTGCCGTGTCTCCACACAGATTTGCCATGTTCCACAAGGTGAGGATTCCTCGCCAGGCCCTCCTGAACCGGACTGGAAACGTCACCCCTGAGGGTACCTACGTCACCCGCATCAAGGTACAGGTGTCTCCAGGCGGGGAGGCTTGAGGGTGGAAAGCCCTCGGCTGCACAGGATGCTCGCTGGGCTTGCACGGACGCCCGCCCCAGCCGGGCTGGCCCGGGCTGAACCCTTGGGTCACGTTCCAGTGCCACTGACAAGGAGGGTGGCACTTGGGCCCCTGCACCCCGGGGTCCTGGGCCTGATGACAGACGCCCCCACCCCCAGCCTCCCAGGGTGGGTTAGGGAGGCTGCCCCCTGCTGGTGCTGTTTCTCCCAAAGGGTTTAAGGGTGTAGCCGTGTGGTGGCCGTCCCCGACGGGGGTGGTAGTGTTCTCTGGCATCCGGGGCACACCGCATCCCGACATCCTCTGAGCAGTAGCACACGATGGCCAGGGGCCACGTTGGAGCAGCCAGCCGCCTCCCAGGTCCTGAACCCACGTGTGCCCCTTGGCAGAGGACTCTGTCTAACGACACGCACCACGTGACTAGAGTCAGGATGGCAGGACAGGAAGCGAGTGTGGCAGGGGCGCCGGAGACGGGATGGAAGTCAACAGCGTGAAACCAGAGTGTCTTAAAAACAGAAAGAGCGACCTCGACTATTCGTTAGTCGGTGACAGGACAGTGAGGGAATGGAAGGCACATGACGGACAGACAGAGCCAGACGGGTCAGAGGCCTGGAAGCCCGTGGAAGGGGTCCTCAGAGGACGCAGGAGGGGCTGAAGCAGAGCGAGAGGGGGCGGCGTGGGAGCAGCAAGCGTGGGGAGTGTCTGAGGAAGGGAAGACGACCCCACCGAGGGCCCACGTGGTGCCAGGGACGCCCCGCGGGAGCGCACGCAGCACACATGCGGCGGAGGCTTTAGGGCGTCTCCCGGAGGAGTGTCCAGGATCTTCCAGAAAGAGTGTGCCGCTCTGACTCCAACGGAGCGAAGCTCCCTGAGCCTCCCGCTTCTCGCAGCTGCACGCAGTGTGTGAGGAGGAGGCGGCGGGGTAACCCCACAAACCGCCCTTCGTGTCTGGGGCATCAGGAATGCCCTCCACACGCGCAGGCCCACCGCAGGGCCGCGCCAATTCCACGGTGGGTATCGCTGCAGAAGAAAAGTCAGAATGGAAGAAATGAAGCCAGGAGAGGCAGCAAGGGGTGAGGGAGGCCGGGGTGCCCGGAGGACTGAACACTGGTGGCGGGAGGTGCCCCCAGCGTCGCCACTGTGGACCCTTCTGCCCGGGGCCCCGAGACCTGTGGCAGAATGACACGGATGCACACGAGGCCACAGTGAAAGAACACGACCGATGACCAGCAGGGAGGTCGTCTTCCACGGGGAGAGAGGAATGTGGGGGACCAGGGGTCATGGGAACGGGACGCTGGCACCAAGTGGCAGCACCTCAGCCCGGGGTCCCCACTTCGTGCCCGGCGTGGCTAAGCCTCGGGGACTCCGGGTGGCTGGGAATGGCACCCTGTGGGCCACCGTTCCCTCCGCCTGCAGCCGAGTGTCCCCGCTGGGGGCCTCACAACACCCACGCCTCTGCAGCCCAGCCCTCCTGGCGGTCCCGGCCCGGGGGTGCATGGTGGGGGACCCCTGGGGACGCCGGGTATTGTGCTCACCCTCAGCGCGTGTCCTTTCCCTGTAGGACACCAGGCAGCGCTTCGGAGAGTCCCTGAGCAACCTGTCGTTGGGCCGGGCCACCATCGTGGCCATGTCCATCGTGAACTTAAAGCTGGCCGTTTCCATAGCCCTTCGTTTCTCAGCCACGCGGTGTCAGTTTGGGCCCCCGGGTGAGGCTGAGATTCCGGTGCTCGAGTATCAGCTACAGGTATGGCCGTGGCAGTGCCCCTGCCTCTCCCTCCCATTCGGGCGCGCCAGCCGGGCAGGCGGCTTCTCGAACGTGCGTTTTCAGCTGGGGGAGTGTGCACAGGAGCCAGTTAGGCCCCCGGCAAGAGCGTGAGTCTCTCGCTGGTTTATCGCGCAAGCCCTGCGGCTCTGGCGGTGGCTGGACTTGTTCTGGGCCCGCGCTCTCTGACCTCTTCACCGCCTCCCTCAGCAGAGACCCCATGGGGATGATCCGCCGCACACCCGGGGCTTGGGCCGCTTGTTGTGACGTCATTGAGAGGAACAGGAGGGACACTGGTCCTGCCGGCCCTTGGAGAAGAGGCGGCCCGGACAGCAGAGGGGGAACCTTGGCCACACACCGATGGCCGCTTAGCTTCTGGCAAAGGGAGACCAGACCAGCTTTACCCTGGGGAACACTCGCAGTGCTTGTGGGGTCCCAGCCCCTCCTCCCAAGCCTGGCCTCCGCGCCTCCTCACGCGCTTAGCCTTCACGCCTCCTCACACACTTAGCCTTCACGCCTCCTCACACACTTAGCCTTCACCGGGTCGGGCGGAGTTGCGGTTCCCAGTCACAGGTGGGGGCATCAAGGGTCTAATAGGCGGCTCCCGTCCAAGTTCAGCAGCAAGTCTGGCCCCCTCTCGGGCCGAGCGCTGTGTAGGCACAGGTGTGTTTGACTGAGAGCCTGAAGGGAGCCTGAGGGGATCTCGGGTTCTTTGAACACCTCCCGCCAGGCCGCGCGCCTGCTGTAATGACCAGTAAATGAGGAGAAGCCAGCGGTTCGGTCACGACTGTGGCACACATCGTTCCTTCGCCTGCGCGTCCGGGGCCTTTGTGAGGTTGGCGCACCTGACTGGTCATCACGGGCAGCCTGGCGGTCAGAGAGCCCACTCGGGCCCCTGTGCTCGGGCCCCTGATCCAGCGCCATCCTGCTGGCTGTGTGGCCTCGGGCAGGGCCCCTTGTGGCACCTGTCTGTGGTCTGGTTTTCTCATGGGCCACAACCAATAACACCTCTTTGTGGGGAGACTGAGGATTAGATATGTTAGTCCACGGGGAGCAGCGGGCAGGATGTGTGGCGCCCTGCGCTCAGTACGTGATAGGCGGTGGTGGTGACAGTTGGCGGGGTCCTTTCCTGCTTTCTCCTCCACCCCCTTCTGTCCGTGCGGTGCTGAGTGTGCAGACACCCCCTCCCTGCGTGGGCGGGACTCCTGGCTCCCTGTGGGCCTCGCTCCCCATGTGGCTGCGGGGTGATCACTTGATCCCTGGTGGGAACACAGCACAAGCGATCACCTGTCTGGCCAGGTGCCAGCACAGCTGGCGGCCGTCCCCGGTCCCGGGTCGGCTGATATTCACCGTCCCTGGGGTCCCTTTGGTGAGACCGGTGAGCGTTGTGCACAGAACGCTTTTGAGCGAGACTGGGCTGGGTTCTCTGTGGGGGGTGGGTTCTCTGAGGAGGAGCTGGTTCTCTGCCAGGGGACGTCTGCCAGGGTGGTGGGTTCGGGAGGGGAGGAGGAGGGTGTTGTCTGCGAGTGGGGGGTGGGTTCCCTGGGAGGGCTGTGCTGTGTTAACGTGAGTGTCTCATTGATTTTAGCAATGGCGCTTGCTTCCCTATCTGGCGACAGTGTTTGCCTTAGACCACTTTTCCAAGTGGCTCTTCCTGAACATGGTGGAGTTTCAGCAAGGCTGCATGGGGACGGACCGAAGCCCCAGGCAGGTGAGAGGTGATTCTCATGTCTCCGTGCCTTTGAACATTGTTAGCTGTCACTGAGGTTGAAGGGCACAGATTTAGCCCGTCTTCCCAAACAGCATCTATCCGTCCACGGCAGCCTTATGGGGCGAACGTGACGCGTGTCCTTAGCCATGCACCACCCCCCCCACCCCAACTCAGGACTCTCAGGATCGGCGCTGTGATACGGCCCCCTTGGGTGTGCGTCCGCATTCCCGCTCCTCATGGGTGTGCTCCCGTGACTCCTAATTCCCGTCCGTGAGCTCAGCTGGCCTAATGTTCTCGAAAACATGATGATTTTTCAAAACCCACATCGCTGGCCCCGCCATAGATTTCATGGTTCTGAGCCTTTCGTAAACAATCCTGAAAAGGCCCAGATCTCTCAGGCCGGATTTGAATCGACAGTCAAGTATTTATGTCAGATTTGAGCGTCCACGGAGCTCAGGTGCTACGTAAAGTCATCCTTGGCTGAATTCTGTGTAAACCGTTTACGGCGGGCTTTCTGTAGTCCCCTATGTTGCCTCCTGGGCACAAGTAAAAACGTAAATCATGAGAAATGGGTTTGAAAACAGGTTAGAAGTCCTGCAGATGGGCGTTACATCAACACCCTCAAAAGCCTGTATCAGATTAACATGTTTCAGAATCCTCAGCGGCGTAAACATCCCGGAGCCAGCAGGCGGTGGGTGGGGTGGGGGCCGCCGGCAGGGCGCGCTGCGGGGCCGAGCACAGGCCCCGGGGTGCCGGGACGGAACATGTCCCCCCCGCCGCCCCCCCTGCCCCCAGCATGAGTCACGGAGGCTCCTGCCAGCCAACGTTGGACTCGCTGTCCTGTTCATGACGTTATAAACAGCAGTCATGCTTTGTTCTTTCTGAAACCCAGTGGCTCAGCCGGAGCCCAGCAGGGCCTGGGAGTGGCCCTGGGCTCAAGCTGAAAACACTGGAAAAACGGACCATCTTATCTTGCAGGGGGTGTATTCGTCCCTCTTGTTTCTGTTAAATGTTAGGGGGAAGCAAAGGAAATTTGCCCTGAGACGCTGGCCCGGGACACCCTCACAGAGATGACTGTGAACCGCCGTCACCTGCGTGGTCTCCTGGGCCCCGGGCCCCCCGCCCGGCTCTATCCTTAGAGGGGAGCACCCTCTCCCCACCTCGCATTTGGATCTTGCTTTTTTTTCCTCACACAGCATACCGCTCCATTTCGGGTTCACGAGCTTCATGGAGAGCGAGTTGCTTCTTGCTTCACGGACTCGTCGCTTGTGTGCTTTGCGTCTGTGATTGTCCTTAGGCCCCCTGCGGTCAGTCGCCACACAGGGCTCTGGTCTGTCGGTCGCCGTGAAGCTCTCTGTACCACGGCGTCTCCACTCTGAGGCGAATCCCCCCCATTCAAGCTAAAATTGTTTTCCCCCCTTTCTCCTGCAGTTGCTGGGTGTCTTGGATTAGGCTACAGGGGACATGAGCCCTCGACACTAGGGGTGACCTGACCTCTGACCTCTGGTGTCAGAGCCTCTTTTCATCTCTTCGTGTTGGATTTCCCCTCCTAAGGTAGAGCTTGGACGTGAGATCCACGCCTTGGTGTCGGCCGCCAAGCCCCTGGCCTCGTGGATGGTGCAGCGGGGAATTCAGGAGTGCCGGGAGGCGTGCGGAGGACACGGCTATCTGGCGGGTAGGTTTTGGAGAAGCGTGTGACGGTTTCCTGTCTGCAGGCCCTACTTTTGACTCGAGGGGTCCGCAGACTACAGCCAGGGGCCCAAAGTCAGCTACCACCAGTTTTTGCAAATAAAGTTTTATTGGAATGTGGCCATGCCCGTTCGTCCGTGGATTTTCTGTTGCCGCATTCGCACGATGAACAGAGATGAGAATCTTGTGTCGAGCCTGAAATCTTCACCGTCTGGCCTTTCCCAGAGCAGGCTTGCCACCCCCCTGCCCTAGACCGACCCCTCCGCTCTCTGATGACCCCACGTGTCCATCTAGAGATAATGAACTGGGGAGAGACAAGGTGAAGGAGCCAGCAACCAGAGCGGAAAGTACACGACCCCTTCACGGGCTCGTAACTTTCTGGTGAATGACGGCATTAAAATAGCCCTGAGTTTTGTTCTGGTGAAAAAATTCACACACTTAGTAAAAGAGAGTTTTTCTTGGCGTCGGCTGTCATTTGGGCAGCTGGCGTGCGGCAAAGAGAGCCAGCGGCCCGCAGCCTGTGCGCAGCTCCTGCTCTGCCCCTCACGAGCTGTGGCCGGGCCAGCTGGCTAACCTCGCCGGGCCTCAGTCTCCTGGTCTATAAACCGGGCTGACAGTAGTACCGCGACACAGGCGCGTGCGATGCTGACGTGAGTTACTATGGGTAAAGTGGTCAGCACGGCGTTGGCCTATGGCACATGGCTGCGGGCTTTTACCTGTTGTCACTGTTGGAACTTTTAGTATTCGCACAGGTGCCATTATCGTGGGCACACGTCCTGTGTGTCACTCTGCAGTAATTAAAAAAAAAATTGTTTAATATTTACCCATTTTTTTGAGGGAGAGAGAGAGGCAGAGGAGGAGCAGGGAGGGGCAGAGAGGGAGGCACAGAATCCGAAGCAGCTCCAGGCTCTGAGCTGTCAGCACAGAGCCCGATGTAGGGCTCAAGCCCACGAACTGCAAGATCATGACCCGAGCCAAAGTCGGATGCTTAACCAACTGAGCCACCCGGGCGCCCCCAACTCTGCGATAACAGACAGGTAAAATCTAGGTGCCCCCAGAAGGCCACGCACGCCTCCCAGCAACAGAACCACAGCAGCCTCGTTTCAGCGGGTATCCCTAGAAGTGTCATGGGCTCTGCCAGGTTTGAGCATCTCAGTGACGGGTCGTGGATAATCACGTGCTCTCAGTGAGGCTCTGTCCTGTTCCTTGTCATGCGAGCGGCCCGCAGCCATCCCTCAGCTCCCTCTGCCTCCCCGCTACCTGCTGACAAACCGGTGACCGTGGCTGGGCCTGCGTTGCTCACCTGACTTGTCTGTGCAGTGTCCTGTGGTCTCCGTCTGTTGTTACGCCTTCTGCAACCGTTGTTAACAGCTGGCCGTTTGGGGCCGTTAGTAGGCTAACGAAGTTGAACGTGTAGCAGTGCAGACAAGGAGAAATACCTGCGTGAGGCGTCGTGAGCACAAACGCCGGGCCGGAACCCGCACGACCTAGCTCAGCGGGGTGGATGTCACGGGCCCTGTCTGGGTTCAATGTCAATTACAAGTTGTTTCTCTGTGGCCTCGCCCAGCTCTTTCTGAGGGGCGTGTCACTATGGCACCGGGCACCGAGTCAGGGGAAAATGATCAGAGTGGCACAGGTGACCACAAGCCCGGCAGAAGCTCTCACACCCTCTCTGGCTCTGTTCCCAGCAGCGCGTGAGCCTGGGAGTCCCCCTGCTTTTCCCTCCAGGCCTGGCCTGGTGTGGAGAACATTCTCAATCAGAGGGTGGAGACCCAGACGGGAGGGTCTAGAAAGCATACCTTATAAAACCGGCAGGGGGATGAAGTCCTGTAACTGGCAGGAGAGACAGCAAAACAAGGTGGAGGTTTGTCTTCAGATACCTGACATCTCTGGACTAAAAAGATGGTTCCCCCCTGGGTGGGCGGCTCTCCCGGGGGCCCCGTGTCTGTCAGCGACCCCCGAGAGGCCCGAGGTCAGCAGGGGAGCCGGCAACGCCAGGCCTTTCTCGAGCGCCGCGCCGTGGGCGTCAGGGCCCTGAGTGCGCGGCAAGCGTGGCTCCTGAAAGACGGAGCGGCCAGGTGGGGAGGCCTCAGCCGGGAGGAGCTGGGCCTGGGCGGCCTCCCAGTGCTGCGTCTCTGTCGGGCCCGCTGGGACGCTCGGGTTCCCGGGGTGGGGGCGGCGGGAGCCCTGCCTCACGAGCCCAGGACGTGAGGAAGCACGTGGCTTCGTTGCAGTGAACCGCCTGGGCGACCTCAGGAACGACAACGACCCCAGCTGCACCTACGAAGGGGACAACAACGTCCTGCTGCAGCAGACCAGCAGCTACCTGCTCAGCCTGCTGGAGGACCGCCGCCAGGGTGAGGCCCCGCCCCCGGTGAGGCCCTGCCCCCACCCCGTGAGGCCCCGCCCCTGCCCCGTGAGGTCCCGCCCCAGGGTGAGGCCCCGCCCCCGGTGAGGCCCTGCCCCCACCCCGTGAGGTCCCGCCCCCGGGTGAGGCCCCGCCCCTGCCCCGTGAGGTCCCGCCCCAGGGTGAGGCCACGCCCCCGGTGAGGCCCTGCCCCCCCCCCCGTGTGGACCGCCCCCCGGGGAGGCCCCCCCCCCCGCCCCCTAGGGCCCCCCCC
>NW_024080695.1:2122761-2141293 GCF_003009895.1 Hyaena hyaena
CCCCCCCCCCCCCGCCCCCGCCAGGCCAGCCTGTTCCCCCTCGCCCCCTCGCGTCTGCAGGGGCTGCAGGGGCTGAGGCGGTCACTCTGTGCCCTGGGTGTACTCATAGGTGGCACTCGCCTTGAGAGCCCTCTGGGGACCGTGGACTTTCTGGAAACCTATCCCGACATCCTTGGCCAGAGGTTCACGTGCTCCAGCGTCGAAGGCTGCCTGGACCCATCAGGTGAGCATGCTGTCTCCCTGTCTCCCTCCCCTCGTGACCCGAGGGAGCCAGCTGTGCTGCTGCGGAGGTGGAGGTGGGGGGTGGGAGGGGCTTTGATGGGTCCTGCCGGTGAGTCAGGCGCTGACCCTCCCCCTTGGGGTGAAGAGGGAGAGGATCTGGGTCCCGCCCCTGCCTCCCCAGGTAGCTGGGCTCCTGCCCACTTGGGACTGAGCCATCTTCACAGGAAGCTGGGGCCCTTTGGCCCAGGGCCTTTGCACATGCCAGCCATGCTGGCATCACCTCTGTGGCCCCCACCCTGCAGTGTCCTCGCCCCTCTCAGCCCTGCACACCCTCTGCCAAGAGCATTGGTCCCTGCGCTCATTTTGCGAGGCGGCAACAGCCTGTCTGGGGGCGGAGCCAGGCAGACCTGGTTCCTGCTCACACTTGGCTTTATGGTCCAATTGGGGACAGAACTGCACGGAGGAGCGGTGGGGGGGGTACTGTGTGGCAGGGACCCACGTGCTGGGCTTGGCTGGCAGGGACAGCCCGTCTGAGGGCTCAGTGACAAGGACGGGGCAGCCACGGGGGCTCCGCGGAGGGACGTGCTTGGCGGAGTGTGTGCATCGCTCTAGGGCTGAGGGGACACCGGGCCCTGAGCAAGAGAGCGGCTGAGGGTCTGTGTGTGCCGTGTGACGATTCGCTCTAAGATGTGCGGGCGGAGGCCACTCTGGCCACCGTGGGAGCAGTGGGACCTGAGAGAAGATGGCATCCTGGATGGGGGGTAGCGGTGGTTTGGGAGGGGGCAAAGAGTGGCACGACTCTGGTCCCGTCTCCGTCCCCTCCGTGTCCCCTCTTTGTCCCCGCGCTCCTCTGCTCCAGTACCTGGGCTCAGGGAGGTCCAGCGGTGCCTCTGCGGTGTAAGCGCAGCGCCCAGGGCCAGCCTGGCCCGTCCCCCCCCAGCCCCCGGCAGCGCCGGGAGGGGAGGGACTGGCACAGGAGCCGGCCTGGGACTTCTGCCCGAGCCTGCGCCCCCCGCCGGGTCCCACTCACTTTTTTGTCACATCCCATATCGAACACACGGTACCTGAAGCCGTGGCAGAAACGTCCCCGATCTCACCGTTGTCTGAGCAGCAGGCACCGTGTGCACCTGCTTCACTCCGCCACCCCAGACGCCAGTTTCTGCGCCCTCGGGGCTGCCTCTGTGGCTGGTGGTGAGGTGACCGCGGAGCCGCGTCTTGGGGGCTGGGACCTGAAGTGCAGCCCACCTACCAAGAGCGTGAGAAGGCACCTGGCCGCCTGTCTGCTCCCGGCCCCTGCCCCACCTCAGCCTGCTGGCCGAGATGTAGGACTGGGTACCTGACCTCTCCGAGCCTCAGTTTCCCTTGCAGCACACGGCAGGGATGGGGTCGTCTGCACGCTGCCGTAGTGCACTCACTGGGCACCCCTCTGGGTGGGACAGCTGCAGGGGAGCTCAGCTGTCCCCCCGCGGCCGCCTCCGCGGTGGGTCTCGCGGGTTTAGAGGAGCTCGTGTGGGGGCACCAGGAGTGGGGGCATGGGGAGAGGGCAGGCCACACCCAGACCCGGGCCGTGCCAACCAGCGAGTGGGTGCCCGTTGGCCAAGCCTTGCTTTCTGGGCGCCCTGGGGTCGGAGCCCCGTTTCAGAAGGGGAGCTCGGCCAGGAGACGGGGACCTAGCAGAGGCAGGGAGGTGGCTGGAAGGCGGCTGGCCGGCTGAGGGGGGCTCGCTGGGTGGAGGACCGGGTGAGAACAAAGCCCGGGGGGGGGTGTCAGGGAGGGGACATGTGATGACACTGGGGGACACTGGTGTGTCCAGAAGCCCCAGGTCCAAGAGATGGGCAGGAGCCAGGGTCTGGAGCCACCGGAACGCAGTGGCAGCGACCCTGGTGGGGACCGTGGGAGGGGCCGGAAACAACAGTCCCGTTCTGTCTGGACAAGGGGTGGGCAGGGCTGCGCTCCCTGCAGAGGCTGGGGCTGGGGGTCCGTCCTGCCGCCCCCAGCCTCCAGGGCCCTGGCTCTCCTGGGCTGAGGGTCACATGCTCCGTGTGTCCTCCACGCCCTAGGCCCCCCCGTGTGTGTATCCCCCCTCTGGCCCTGATAGGACACTTGCTGTTGCATTTAGGGCCCCCGCACTCCAGGGGGAATGTCTAGAGAGCCTTGGCTGACTACGCCTGCCTTCTCCTGTGAAAGACACTCGCGGGTTTGGGGTCAGGACGTGGGCCTGTCTCTTGGGGGTCCCCGTGGAGCCACCATGCCTGGCAGGACGTGGCACGGGCTCGGGGACAGCTGTGCAGAGGAGGCAGGAACCGGGGCTGCCGTGTGCGCCCGGCTCTGTGACTCCTGGGCCCCGTGCCTCAGTTTGTCTGCTCCTTCACGGACTTCTTAGTTGTGCAGAGGCGGGCGAGTGTCCGCGGCGGGGCCCCAGCGAGTGCCGCTGTCACCCCGGGAGTGGGCTGTGTGACGCAGGAGGGATGCAGGAGGGATCCCAAGCACCTTCGCCCAGGCTTTGGGGCTGGAGCTGGCATGGCCAGGTCCCCATGGGCCCTCCTGGGGGCTCTGCGCCAAGGGCAGCTCTGAGCAGAAGGCTCCCAGGCCCGGGGGGCTTCCGGCCCCTTCCAGCACCGGCCTGTCTGTCCACAGTCTGTAGTGGCACCTTCTCTCCCCCCTTAGGGCTCCTTGGGAGGAAAGCTCGTGGGCTGAGGCCCCGGGAGAGCCGGCGAGACCACCCCCTCCCCTCCCCCCCTCAGCTGCCCACTAGCCCCGGGGGGCCCCAGCCGTGCTGGCCAGCCACTTCCTCTGCCGCTCACCCGCCATCTCACGTCCGTGCCGATCCACAGTGACACTGAGGGTGTGCGCCCCGTCCCGCCACCCAGAATTTGCCGCCATCCCAAACCAGGTGTCACCCAAAGTGGCTCTGTGGCCCCGTGAGAGCCACAACGTGCCCTCGCCTGTGCCCGTCCCAGCCTGGGGCTGTGCCCTCCCTGGGCCTTCGCATCCGTGAACTGGACCCGCCTCGCGCTCTTGTCATTAAGGTCACTGTGTGCACAAGGCGCTCTCGGCGCCTCCTGCCCGGGTAGGCGCTCTGCACGCGGTTGCTCTGTTGTTACTTTTAGTTCTGTTTCTTGTTCTGCAGCCCCGCTGGCGGCGTACGAGTGGCTGGTGTGCTACCTGCTCCGAGAGAGTGCGCAGAAGTTAGATCGCGAGAAAAGATCGGGAAGCGGTGACTTCGAAGCGAGAAACAACAGCCAGGTGGGTTTGCTTTTAAAGTTGCTTTTGCATCGGTTTTGAATTTCTGCGCTGCCGTGTCCCCCAGAGCAGATGTCCTGCTGGCGGCCGGCCAACCCTCCTGCCCTGCGCCCCTGGTGCCCGACCGTCTGCACCTTGGTTTGCTGCAGGGACCTTGCTGGGCTGTGGGTGTCGTGTTTAAAGTGACCCGCGTCCAGAGCTGTCACTGTCGGAGCTGGGACGCTGGGCTGTGGGGCCAGGCCCGGCCCTGGTCCCTGCGGGCCGACCGGCAACAGCCTGTTGACCTCCGTGGAGTCCCGCTGGCCCCGCACTTGGTTTCCCTCAGGTTATCACTGCCCTTCTCAGGGAGCCTAGGTGGGGACGGTCCCAGGGTGGCTTTGGGTCTCGCTTTCGGTCGCGGCCAGCTCCCGTGTTCCGGAATCCACGGTGAAAGGCAGCCTGCTCTAAAACGCCTCCTCGCCTCCTTGCATCAGGAGCTAGCCTGTTGTGACCCAGACAACCCGTGTACCTGGAGTGAGGGGCGCTGCCTGGGAGGCTGTGCATGAAGGAAATAAGAAGTTTCTAGAACTGGTGGCATCCCCTCTCTTCGGTCTCGCCTTGTGAGGCTCTGTGTCCTTTGAGAGCTCGGCATCCCTGGTCTGCCTGCCCCCTGCACGTGCCCCCACCCCTCCCGTCACTGTGTGCCGGTGGCGTCAGCGCTTGGGCGAAGCGGCCAGAACCACAGCCAGTGGCGTCTCTGGGACCTGCCGGACACACCCGCCCGGTGTGGAGGGCAGGGAACGGGATGGCGTCTCGTCTGGAAAGGCCTGGAAGAATGAACCCAGGTCGGCCACAGGACTTCACAGAGGCCAAGTCAGCAGGTGGTCGTAGTTAGTAAACTCAGTATCATGGCCACCAAAAGCAGGTGGCGTGGAAGTGAGCCTTCTGCAGTGGCTGGGGCCACGGGCCACGGCAGGCTGAGCGGTCTGCACGCCGACGGCAGCACGTTGGCTTGTCCCTCGCCCCTCCCGTCTCTGCTGGTCAGGCCGGCGCTGCTGAGGTGACAGAGGTCCTCCGTCTCCGAAGAGCTGGGGGGCACAAAAGGCACGCATCCCCACTCCGGATTTCAGAGAGCTGCCCAGGGGTGGTGGGGGGTCTCCACACTGTCCCTCAGCCCCCGTGCCGGCCGGCCGGCCTGTCCCTGACACCCTGACAGCGGGCCCTGCGAGCAGGGGCACTGCCATTCAGAAATAATTTTCCCGTAGACCTTCGTTAAAGGTCACTCAGCTTCTCAGTGAGCAGCACGGCTGCAAAGGACAGAGAAGCCAGCTGACCCGCCTGGGTTCTAGGTCCGGCAGAGACGGAGTCCCTGGGGACAGCTGCTGAGCTGACCGGCCTCAGAAGCTGGGGTGCAGCTCGCGGAGCGGCTGTGAGGCCTGGAAGGGAGACAATGACCCACGAGCAGTCTGCTTTCCACACCTGGCCTGGGTCACGGAGCGTTTTAAGAGCGAGCACTGGGCCATTTCTGACAGCCGAGAGCCTCACGGCCTGGGCTGGATGCTCACGGGTCCAGGGAAGACACCGTCCCTGCCCGTCTGGTGACCAGAGCAGCAGGAGGGCGTGAGAAGAACATGTCAGGACGTGTACGCGGCCTCGGCGGGACGAGCCTTCGTGAGACAGGAAACAGAAGCCACGAAGGAGAGAAAACTGTCCAATCAGACAACGTACACTTGCACGTTCCTATGAACAAAGCAGCAGACAGACCACAGACTAGAGAACGTCCCCGGTAGGGGGAGGGTCCTCGGCCACGGAGCCGGCCCCTGGCCCGAGGCGGCAGGCACAGGAGTCACTGAGCCTGACCTAGGGCCTCGCAGGTTGAAGGACAGTAACCGACCGGCTGTGGAGGAGTGACCCTGCTGTGTCCTTGGGGGCAGAGACCGGCTGCTTCGTTAAAACACAGAACGAGCTTCGTTAAAACACAGAATGTAGGTTCTGTCTGCAAGCCGCCTGCACATAGGTTCTCAAATAGATGCGTTTGTTGCCTCTTTCAGCTGAGCACTCCCCTTGCGTGCTCAAAATGGGGAAACGTAAGCGGGTGGGCGACAGAGTCCCTCCTCCCGGAGCCCTCCCCCCCTCCCCCCCACCAGCCAGAGCATCTGCCTCGGAAATGCAGACGACCATGCTTTCCCCACCCGGCCACACGGGCTCCTTCCCCCGGTCCTCTCGTGCCATCCCCTCTGACGCGGAAGGAAACGAGGCCAAGAGAAGGGCCCCGGGTCACCCGGCTCAGCCGTGCCGTCCCCGGAGCCGGGCTCTTTTCCCCCGAACGGGTGTCCGAATGGGGACAATTAGGAGTTAGTCTTTCACCTGAAGTTTCCATTGTTCATTAATGTGCAGATGTCCTCAGCCGCAGGAGCGCAGCAGAAATGAATGCCTGGATCCGATTGGTTCATACGTCGTGGGGGAGAGGAGCCTGGCACGGGGGACCCCCGGAGGGGGAGAGGGCTAGGGGCAGGGGCCACCCCTCCTGACTCAGCCCCCCCCACCTCTGCCCACGAGGATGTCGACACCGCCCCGAAGTTTTGAGAACCGGAGATGTGTCTCAGGGGCAGATGTCCCTGGGGGCAAACTGAGCCGAGCAGCGAGCGCCCCGCAAGTGCAGAAGGCCTGGGGTGGGGTGGGGGTCCGGAGCCAGAGCCAACAGAAGCAGACCTGCCCCGGACCTGCCCGCTGGCTCACGGAGTCTCAGGGGCCACAGGCCTTCCCCGCCAGGCCGCGCCTCCCCGGACAGGCGTCCCGCCTCTCTGGCCCAGCGCACCTGCCGCCCCAGGCCCTGGGGCTGCCTGGCCGTCCAGACCCAGCAGGTGCGGCCCTCACACCATGGGCTCTACAGCTGTCACTGCACAGACTCTCAGGTGACACGCAGGGTGGCTGACCCCAGGTCCCAGAGCCGTGCGCGTAGACGCGGCCCTGCGGCTGCGGCGCAAAAGCAGCACCCACTCGTCATGACAGGTCAGGTGGGGCCAGTGTCATCTTTCTAGTTAAAAAGAAATCTGGTAAAATGATCGTGTGGAAATGGAGAAAGAAAAGCTAACGAGTCAAGCTAACGATAACCCGCGGGTACTTTGGTTGTTGAGTAAGAAAGAAAAACTCGGGTCCAGAGGCCTGCGGTGGCTTCCTGCTGTCACAGACCCAGCCGGTGTCCTCCTGCCGTTGACCCCAGCCGCGAGCGGCCCCAGCCTGGGTGCTGGTCAGCCGTTCCCGCGCTTCCGGGCAGATGAGTGAGCACGCAGGGCAGGGGAGGGAGCACAGCCTCACCCCGAGGGGCCGGCCTGTGGCTCCAGGCACAGAAGAGGACCGACTGCGTGCCCTGGCGCCTGCTGGGGGCGGAGGCACACTTGTGGCTGTGTGGCCACGCGGGGCCCGGCTGACCCGGCTTCCCAGAGGCCTCAGAGAGCGTAAACGCCGGCTTCAGGCCGGGCTGTCACCATCCCCAAGGCCAGGGGAGGGAGTCCAGGGCCTGGGAGCTCAGACCTTCGTCTGTCTTCCCGAGGGCTCTTCCACCGGAAACCGCGAGCTGCAGCCGGAGCCCTGGCCGCCTGCTCACGGGGGCCGGGGCTCCGTGCCCTGCTCTGTTCAAGGTGTACCACTGCCGCAGCCTGGCCCTGGCGTTCCTGGAGCTCACGGCCGTGCGGAGTTTCCACGAGCACGTGCACCAGCCCAGCGTGCCGCCCCCCCTGCGCGCCGTGCTCCAGCAGCTCAGCGCTCTCTACGCCCTATGGTCCCTGAACCAGCACACGGCCCTGCTCTACCGAGGTGAGGACCCTGCGGTGGCCCAAACCTGCCTCCCTCCCTGCCCCGCCCCACCCCTGCCCTGCCCAGGAGCGCAGCCTCCTTCTGTCCAGGAGAGTGGCCATCACAGGAGCTCAGACCCCGTGGTAAGAAAAGTGGCATCAGGACAGTGTCAACGACATAGTTTCCCTTTCATTAAGGTCCCTTTGAAGTCCGTTTCCAGGCCAGAGAATATTTCCAGAAGGCCCACATTAGCCGGACAGGGAGCTGGTCTGGACAGAGCTGGAGCCCACCCCTCCAGTCCCATAGGTCCAGATAGACACGAGCCCGGGCAGCGGGAGGAATGCCTAGCCTGTGGGCCCAGGAGGGCTGCCTGGAGGAGGTGGTGTGTGGGCTGATTCCTAGGAGATTGGGGAACGTGGGGGAAGGCTGAATTTCTCAATCTGTTTTCATTAGTGTTCTTTTCCTTTTTTTTTTTTTTTAATGTTTTGTTTATTTCTGAGAGAGAGACAGACAGCGTGAGCAGGGGAGGGTCAGAGAGAGAGGGAGACAGAGAATCCGAAGCAGCTCCAGGCTCTGAGCTGTCAGCACAGAGCCTGACACGGGGTTTGAACCCATGAACCGTGAGATTGTGACCTAAGCCGAAGTCAGACGCTTAACTGACTGAGCCCCCAGACGCCCTTGTTAGTGTCCTTCTAAGGAGCATCTTGAGACTTTGCCCAGCCTCCCTCGGGACGTGTTAATGCTGCAGATCGCCTGCGCACCTGTAAGCGTCCTGTGCGTGCATCCGGCCTGCTGCGGAGCCAGACCGTGTGCCCTGCTCCCTCGTCCAGAGCCGGGGTCCCCCTCCGGGGCTGGTGTTGCCTCGCGGAGGCTGTGAGAGCGCACGCGAGGCCCACGGAGGGGACAGGGGGCTCGGAGGGCGGGGCGAGTACAGGGCAGGGGACCATGCACTTCAGGCACGACTCCCAGTGATGGGCAGCTTTCATCACGAAAGTCAAATGAAAGAGTCTGCAGCCAGCGTGCCCTCAAGTGCCCAGGCTGCGTGCTTGGCCCGCCGGGCAGCACAGCGAGCCCGCCGTGGTGGTGGCCGCGGCCTCCTGGCGCGTGTGCACTGATGGGGCGGGGGCACGGCAGGGGGACCTCAGAGGACGGGGCGCGGGGCCCACGTGGGCCAGGGCCCCTGGGCCCCGTGTGACCGGCCCTGTGCTTGCAGGCGGCTACTTCGCTGGTGAGCAGCCCGGTAAAATGATCGAGAACGCCATCCTGGGCTTGTGTTCCCAGGTGAGTCTGCGGTCACCCTCCTGAACATCCACCCGCGTCACGTGTAACCGCAGCCCAGAGACGCGCACGCTCGTGTGCGTGCAGTGTGGGCGAGAGCAGGAAGGTGTGCTCACGTCAGAAACCGCAGGGAGTGGTTTTCAGGGAGTTTCCTAGAACCTGGACTCTGATGCGCTTTCCTACAGCTGCGCTGGTAATTCTCTGGAGCCTTCCAGGGTGCTCAGCCTCCAGCTTCATTTCATTTCATGGGTTATTGATTGATTTAGTGCACGTGGGCGAGCGGGGGAGGGGCAGGGAGAAGGAGACGGGGGTCCCAGCAGGCCCCGGGCGGTCGGGGCGCCGCAGAGCCCGACCCGGGCTGGATCCCACGAGCCGTGTCCACGTGTCCCACGAGTCTGTCGGGGCCGGGTCCTCATTCTCACTCGGGAGGCCCGGGTCAGGCAGGGCGCGGGGCACCGGCCGGTCCAGCGGTGCTCACGGGTGTCGTGGGTGGGCGTGCGGCCCCGGCAGCAGGGCGCGGTGGGACGGAGACCCCACGGTCCCCGGGCGGACCGTTTCCCGTCTGCCGTCACGTGCAGGCTTGCTGCCCTTGTCTAGATGGGGCTGCGCTCCGATGACGCCCCCGCCTGGAGCGGGCGCGCTGTCCACCTGCGGCCCGAGCGGCAGACGAGCCGGAGTGCTGAGGAGCAGCTCCGAGCCCCAAGGGCATTGTCTCCTCTCCCTGTGGGCTCATACTCCGGGGGAGGGGGCTGAGGGTGCCCCGCTCCGGGGCCCCAGGCCGCGCAGCGGTGACCCCTCGCTCAGAAAAGACATTTCTGCATTTCAAGAAAATTCTCGGCAGCTTCTCACGTAGATTCCGCGTGTCCGGCTGATGATGACTCCCACGGGGGTGGGGGGACCGTGGAGCCGCTGTGCACCACACAGCCTTCCCAGGCCCCATAAGCACCTCATCCGTCACATTGTTTCCTCTGCCGCGGCAGCCGCTGCCCACGAAGGTCAGGGTTCAGCCACAGGCCTCTGAGCCGCCGCGCTGCAAACCAGTCAACACGCTGTGTCCTTGAGTGACGAGCGACGTGGTGAGAACCTTCAGACGTGCCCTCAGGGGCCTGCAGCCCGGGCATGAGAGGAGGACGCGTTACTGGGCGAGCCGCGCACACGCCTGCTGCGGTCACGGTGGCCAGTGGGTCGTGGCGCAGGACGGCCCCAGGCTCTGTTTCTCTGAGGTCGCCATGGAGATTCCGGGGGTTGCCAAGTGTACGCGCTCTGTTTTCCAACAGCTGAAAGATGACGCCATTGCCCTGGTGGACGTGATCGCCCCTCCCGACTTTGTCCTGGACTCACCGATCGCCAGAGCCGACGGCGAGGTGAGCGCGGCCATCCCCCAGGGCCAGGTGGGAGCGTGAGCGGGGCCGCTCCGAGGGCCCATGGTGGTTACTGCCAAGCCCAAGATGGTGACAGGGGCCTGGAGCACCCTGGCGCCCTCTGGGAAGTTGTCACCCTCGGCCAGCAGTGGAGGGAAGGCGCCAGGTCAGCAGCAACCCCTGTGAAGCCCTGGTGCTCACACCGCCGGGGGGCCCGTTCCCCATGCTGGCTCCTGGCCCCTTCTGTCAACCAGCCACTCAACTGGCCATGTCAATGCATGGGCGTCGCGGAGCGCCAGGACATGGTGTCCTGCGGGGCCCTGAGCACCCGGGCGGCTGACGCCTTCGAGCCCTATGCCCACGTGCCCGCCCTGCAGAGGCAGCTCAGCTCACGAGCAGGGGTGCAGCCGGTGCCCAGGGGCGCATGCCCACGGTGCGGGGACTCTGCGGTGGGAACCAGAGCTGCCCGAGGCGGCAGCTGATGGGAGGGGGCAGTTTCCGTGCGCACATCTGAGCCGGGCACTGCCAGGTGAGACGTTCGTCTTGAATGAATGGGCACGGCTGCCAGAGGCTATTTAAGACGATGGTCCAGAGATGCCCAGGGCTGCGGACTGCCGGGCGCGCCCTGTGCGGAGGAAGCGAGCCTGAGGGTCTGTCTGGGCGGGGGCAGGGCAGGCTGTTGCAGGCCAGTTGCAGGTGCTTCATGAAAGTTAGAGTGGTTGGCCCCAGCCAGGCACGAAATAGGTTCCTCGTCTCCGTGGACTGGAGGTCAGCCTGGGGGCCGGGTTTGGGGTGAGTAAAGGACCAGCCACCAGCTCCTGCGACGCCCACGGCCTTTCCTCCGGGACAGCAGCCGCTCTCCTTTCCCGGGGGCTGCCCGGCGGGAAGCAGTTGAGTGTGGAAGTCCTGGAGGAGGCGGCGAGCTGGCCCCAGGGAGATGGAGGGGGACAGAGAGGGACAGCGCATGCCAGGCTCCCACCCACGGGGCACGTCAGGGCCGACGGCTGGCGCACTCGTGCAGAGTCCGTGCAGGCCGCCCCCTACAAGAGTCCCCCGAGACAAGGGTGCATGTGAAGCGGCCATCATAAACGTGTTCCGCCCTTTGCTTTCAGTTAGAGAAAAAGATTTCTGTGAATTCAATCACCCTAAAATTTTCTAGAAAGTGACAGAACGTCCTGTGGTTTCAACAAAAGCTAACGAGGGGGTTGCGTCTGGCCCCTCGGCCGCTCTAAGAGATCTTGCTTCTTGCTCACGTATGTGCTTACCGTTTGCAGCTGTACAAACACATGTGGGCCACTGTCCTTCAGGAGAGCGGAGTTCTGGAGCGGCCATCATGGTGGCCCGAGTTTTCCGCCACCAAGACCCACACGGGAAGTCTGAACTCGAAGCTGTAGAAACACCGGCGCGTTCGGCTAAGTCTGAGTACACTCATTCAGCTGATGGGAATCTGACCTCAAATTACAGTTCCGGAAGATACTAGAAATCACCACCACTTTCTGAACGCACGTCTGCCAGTCCTGTGTGGTCCCGCCTCCCGACTGCACCCGGGGGGCTCAGCGGGAAGAGGCCACCGGGCTCACAGTCTGAAGGGAAGCTCTGTGTGATCACCTGTGCCTGGGGGACTGTTCCTGTGTTTGATCATTAGGACGTGGCCCGTGCTGTGTCCACACGCCGAATGGGAGGCTGGCTGCTCACGGTTAGAGGTTAATGATCTTTCACATTCTGAGATTTTCTACAAAGCTCTGCTTCACTGAATGCTTGGTGGTGCCAGTCTGACGCTCTCTAACTAATGCAACCTCACCATGAAATTAAACTCTTATCTTAATCATGCCTGAATGATGTAATGTAAGATGTTTTAGGAGAAGCAAACCCACTTCCCGACTTCCTTATGTGAAAATAGAAGTTTCCATCAAGGAAACGTTTCCAAAGAAACAAGATGCGCGACGCTGGTCAGGTCGGTGTGAAGTCCTGACCCGCGGGCCGCGTGCGCAGTGCCTCCTGGTGCCTGCCGCCGGGGCGTGCGCTCCGCAGCCAGCGCTGCCCGGACCTCCCGGTCTGTGCGTGAGCGCGCACCCCTGCCGGCGGGCCCAGGTCAGGTTGCCGGCCAGCCGCCCGGCTCTGTGTGTCCCGGCTCCAGAGAACGGCTTCGGGGGCCCCTCTCCGTGTCTGGGGTCTGCTTGGTCCTGACGAGCGCAGCAGGCACACAAGACCCAGGTGCCCGCGGAGCCCGAGCTGGTACCACGCGGATGAGGACAGGGTCTGACCTTCCCGAACAGCCCGGCGCGCCCCCAGGCACCCTGACTTCCAGCTTCGGAAATCACCGGAGCGGTAGCCTGACTCTCAAACCTCGGACGTCAGGCCTAGGAGAGTGGGCCTCCGCCCCACCCCCGACCCCGCAGGGCTGCCAGGAGCACGTCAGTGGGTGACGGGCGACGTGGTGAGCATGCGCCGCACACAGGGGTTGGTCATCCGCACCTCCTCGGACGCTCACGCAGCCGTGGGGGGGAGTCCCGTTACCGTGCCCGCTTGACCGAGGAGAACGCTGAGCCCCAAACACCTAAAGCACTGCCACGGGCCAAACGTCTAGGAAGTGGCGGGGCTGGCTGTCCCCACACCCGTGACCCAGCCTGGGGCTGGCACAGAGCAGGCTAGTGTCAGTGTCCTGCTTTTAACCAGGGAGCGATCTCACCCGAATTTAATGTATCTCCCAGTTGGGGGTTTCCACCTGTGGCCCGAAGATGCCGTCCGGGACTGGGTGCTGCATCCAGGGACACGACTGGGCTCTGGTGTCACGCGTGCAGGTTCCCCTCACAGAAATGGGGACTTTCCTGCTCAGAGCCGTGCCTCACACACTCCCCTGTCGAGCAGCACGAAGGTACAGGAGGCGCAAGCCTCCCAAGGGACGCGGACGTTAGGGTTTCTGCTCCGAGCAGCCCTGCGCACGGGTCCGCCCGGGACCTCGATCGCTGGGACCAGCACTTGGGGGTGGGGTTCCTGATACCACGCGGAGTCACAGGCCGGCTGGGTGGACGCACATGGAAATGAGAGCCTGAAGAAGACCATAAAAACCCGCCACGCCCCATCATCATTTGTGGGAGCCCAGTGACATCCTGGGATTGAGGCTTCGTGTGGCCACCACGGTGGCTGCTGGGCCCTCTGTTATCACAGGATGTGTCATTGACGTTTGGTGGCCGTCACTTTTGATGTGCTCCTGAGAGCCTGGCCTCCGTTGAGTCACCTTTGCCCCAGTCTTTTCTGTCCCCTCAGGATGCCCCTTCCGCGCAGTGCGTGCACCCAGCACCCAGCCGCACCTGCCGCCGCGCAAGGGCCACGGCCGTGCTAAGCGCGAGCACCCTGTTCCCAAGGCCCCTCCTACGAGACTCGGCGCTCACAGCTGCTTGGACGTCCCCCAAACTCCGTGGGGAGTGTGTCCCGCCAGACAGTGGGCCCTGTCAGAGACACGGGCCACACAGCTTCAGGGGGTGGCCTCCAGGCACGTGGCTACCTGACGGCTCAAGGCAGGCGACCTGGGCCGACAGACCCCACACGGGGAGCGCAGCGTTAGAGGGGCCCCTCGGGCACCTGCAGGACAGCCCTGCTCGGTGGCTCCTGGCTACATGTGTGCGAGGTCCCCTCTCCACGGGGGGCGGGAAGACGTCCTCAGTCTCCGCATCAGGGACTCCTGGCTGCGTGGCGCAGCCCAGCGATGCCGCGCAGCCCCTGGTGCGTGTTCACGTTCGCCCCACAGCCACCTGCTACCACTGAAACTTCTGTGCGGTCGGCTGTGGGCACTGACCCTGAGTCCGGGGGTCCGTGAGGCCCTGCGAGAGCCCAGGGCTCCTGTCGGCCGCCAGGAAGGCTCCCCTGCCCCCTACCCTTCAAGCGCAAGGACTGACCTCAGCTCGGTCCTATCTCGCTAGACTGCCCAGCGGCCCGGGGAGGTGGCCCAGCGCTGAGAGCCCCCGAGGAGGGCGCGCGAGCACGGTCACCGCCTTCGCACGCCTGCTCGTAGGCCCAGGTCTGCCAGTCTCTTGGGCAAGGAGGCTCACGTCATGCTGAACTGTTTACTCTGTGAGAGGAAACTCGAGTCTGTGCTTACAAAAGCCGGAGGCTCGGGCGTGAAAACAAGACGCCAGAACGGGGCACGTGTCCCGGGTGCCTGGATCTGGTTTGCAAACATTCCAGACATCTCTCGAGGTGCTTCATGTTCGCCCCTAAGCAAGGCTTGCGTAAACACAGTTCTCAGGACCGTTTTCTTCGGGCATCGTCCTTGAGCGCCCTAGCCAGACGTTCCTTCCGGCGGGCTGGAGAGGGCGGTGGCGGCTTCTGCAGAGGACCGGCTCCGCAGGTGGGTCCAGGCTCAAGGCCCGTGCAGTCGCTGGCCGTGAAGCTGTGGGCTGCCTCAGTTTCCTAAGCATGTTTGCTCCTTTGTGAGTCACGATGCCCGTTTCTGGCGGCTGATGAATTACCGTGTCGTGTAGCCCCAGGCCTGCGGAAGGTCCGCAGCTCACTGACCGGGACCCCCGTGACTGGGCGCTGTGACCAGTTGTCATGTGCAGAGGCTGAGGACCACGACCCCTGTTAGGGGCCTGGGTTCTGGGGAGAACGGGGTAGCCGGTGACCCTGGGGACAGCGGAAGGGCCGTCCCTCGGCCCTTACAAAGATGCCAGGAAGGGGAGTGACCACGTGTGGTCCTACCAGCCGCCCGCACGTGCCCAGGGGCCAGCTCTGCCCTTAGCCTCCAGCTCCCCCACCCCCACCCCCACCTCGGAGGGTCTTTTCCAGGGACCAGGGTCATGTGGCTCCAGGCTGGCCCTTCTCTGGGAATCCTGGGCCTGCACAGAGGGCCACCCTTTGGGAGAGCCCTGGTTACGTGCTCTTTGTCTCTGTGTGGGTCCCTCAGCACCAGCCATCAAGGGCCAGGGGCCCAGTGGGCATTTCACTCCATTCCTGGGTGCTGCCTGCGGCCGGCCGCTCACACAACTTTTCAACCCCAGGACAGCCCTGGGCACCACACCTGACCTCGCTCTCTGGGTGCCATTCCTTGGGGTTTCCGTGTGGATGTGGGTGGAGTATTGGCCACAGCCTTGCTTCCCACTTGGCGTCACAGCTACAGCGGCCCGTTACGTTAGCCAGAAATGACTCCATGACATTCCTCCTTCACCACGATGTAGCCCAGGATTCCCTGGAAAACACTGACTGGTTTGTGGTCAGTCTTCCCACCAGTCCGGAAGCTCACTGAAGTCAAGGATTCGATCTGAATCCTCTATGGCCTTCAGCACCCAGCACAAGACCACTCATGGGAAGTGCTCGGCGAGCACTGAGGGGAGGCATGGATGGACAGATGGGTGAGTGGGTGAGTGAATGGGTGATGGATGGGTGGGTGGGTGGATGGGTGAGTAGTAGCAGGATGGATAGATGGGTGGATGGGTAGGTGAGTGGGTGCAAGGATGGATGGGTGAATGGTGGATGGTTGGGTAGGGGAGTGGATGGATTAATGGATGGATGGATGGGTGAGTGGTGGGGTGGATGGGTGGGTGGAGATGGATGGATGGGTGAGTGGTGGATGGAGGTGTGGGTGGGTGAGTGGTAGATGGATGGGTGGATGGAAGGATGGGTGAGTAGTAGAAGAATGGATAGATGGGTGGATGGGTAGGTGAGTGGGTGAATGGTGGATGAATGGGTGGGTGGATGGGTGAGTGGATGGGTGGATTGATGGATAGATGGACGAGTAGGTGGTGGGTAGATGGGTGAGTGGATTGATGGATGGATGGGCAGATGAATGAATGTGTTAATGAAAAAGATGAATGAGTAAATACATGAATGAAATGAATGAATGAGTGATTTGGGTGGGTCTAGATATTGCAGAGGGAAGGAGGACCATTTTGGCCCCCCGCCACCTTTCCAGCTCCAATGCAGGCTGCAACTCCTGGTTAGCCCCCTGGGTGGGGCTGCCTCCCCTCTGGACCCTGTGACCAGGGACAGGAGTCTTGCTGAGCCCCGCACAGAGCCCCGCCCATCAGGGGCTGGGAGGAGGGAGGGGTGAGCAGAGGGGTGGACACACCCTTCACCCCAAGGACGGACGGAGTCCTGTCTCCAGCAGGCACACCCTGTGGGCAGCCTCAGAGCTGATACTGGAGCCCGAGGACTAGACGGAGCTCAAGAGCCAGTGAAAACTCCAATTTTCATCTTGCAATATCACTGCAGTTGAAATTCTTTAAAAATCACCCCAAGGAGAAAAGTATAAGTCGCGGTTCTCCAGTCCTGTTAAGTGAACAAATGCTGTTTCCGGAGATGCTCACTGGCCGGTTGCAGTGACGGAGGACTTTACGGCATGCAGGTCTGTCCCCGTGGAGAATAGCCTGCAGGTGACAATGCGGGATGAGGTTTCTGAGCACAGACTCCTAACGTGCCCAAGGGGACTGCAGTCGTGCCTGCTCGGCCCCTGCCACAGGGTGCTGACCCTCCCTGGGCCCACGTGCGGGAGGGGACCGGCTGCCACGCAGGGCGAGTGGAGGAGGGGAGCTCAGCGAGGACTCCGAAGTCCCGGGTCTTGTGGCCCTGGTGCTTCCAATCTCAGCGTTTATGCCCTCCTTCCCCGAAGTCACAGCCACCCACGGTGTTACGGCTGACCCGTGTCCCCGCAAATCTACACGCGAAGACCTCACCCCCAGCACCTCACAGTGTGACTGTGTTTGGAGATGGGGACTTTACGGAGGTGATGATGGGGTCACATGGGTGAGTCCTGATCCAGTGCAACAAGTGTCCCCGTACGAAGAGGAGAGTAGGACACAGACGTGCGGAGGGACGGCCGTCGACACGCCAGGCAGAGTGGCCTCAGGGGGACCCAGACTGCCCGCGCCCGGATCTCAGACTCCCAGCCCCCAGAAGTGGGAGGAGAGAAGTTTGGATTTCCACCCATTTCAGAGAAGGAAACTGAGGCAGTGAGTGGCTGGGGGGCTGGTCCAGGGTCCCTCTGACAGAGGGGCACAGGCACACAGGTTCTGCTGCCCAGAGGGAAATAAGGGGAGGTGTGTGTCCAGGGAATTCACGGGGCAGGTGGACACTGGGTGAGAGGGCCGTTCACAGCGGGGCGGCAGGAGGTGCGTGCATGACGCTGGCTGGGGGGTCAGGGTCTGCTCGGGGCCTGGTGCACAGCCTGCGCAGGAGTGAGGGCGTGGGCCCTGAGGTGGGGGCAGTCCGCGGGTAGGAGCGGGTTGCAAACCCAGCCCCCCCACCCCACCCCGATGCACAGTGCATTGGGTCGCCAGCAGTTTGCATCCACCTGTCACCAGATGCAAGAGGTGGGGATCGTCCCCATTCTCCAGAGGAGGACACTGATTGTTGGACAGCCCGAGTGGCCAGCCTGAAGCCACCTGGGGAGGGCTCCCACGGGCGGGGGCTAGTCCAGAGGAGGCTCCGGGACCGCTGTGTGCCAAAAAGAGCAAAAGGAGACTTGCCGCCTTGTGTTCTGTCTAGGTATTCTGTGGTAAGCTCTTCCTTCTAGAAGGTTCCTTCCCTCAACCCCCTCCTCAGGCGCTTCCAGCCACGTTGGCGTAGCAGGGGTCACAGGACACAAGTTCTTTCTGGAGTGTTTGGGGGTGGGCAGGGGGTGATAAACATTTCAGAAGACTCTGAGGAGTTTGGGATGGCCAGTCCTCACTGGACCGTGAAGAATGTGGGTGTGTGGTTGGCGCCTGTGCCCCCCACCGAGGGCTCACTCACCTGCAGGCTGGGGCCCTGGGGGCGCGAGGAGCTGGGTTTAGAGCCAGGCAAACCCAACCTCCCAGAGAGGGTGGTGGTTCTGAGACGGTGCACTCGGGGACAGGAGGCCACAGAAGCCTCACCTCTGTGCCCCTCCTAGTTCCCGTCTGCCCCCACGGTGACGGTGACGGTGATGATGACAGCTCTGTGGACGGTGCTTGCCCCTGCCCTCATCCCAGGGTGCCCCACCCCTGCCTGGCTGGCTGGCCCTCGGTGGGTCCAGGCAGCTGGGACCTCGCTTTGCTCAGAAAGCTGTGACAGCGGCCCAGCCAGGGGGACACACAGCCCTTTGTGGGGACAGGAGGGAAGCAGGCGTGGTGTCCTGCGCAGCTGGTGGCATCAGACGGGCGTCTGGTCTGTGTTTGCTCTCTGTCTTCCCGCAGCCAGGCTGGAGAAGTGCCCCCTCCGCCGGCTGGGCTGCCGGGGAGGGGTTATGTCCTGTCCCCGCTGTGCTCCAGGACCAGGACCACAGCGGGTTCCACAGAGCTCGTCCTCCGACCCGGTACCGCACTTCCCCAAGCCGCCTGGAAAACGCTGGAGGCATGGGGGGCTGCGGCCGCCAACACCCATTCGTGCCAGGTGCTTGCAGCCCCGCGCACCTCCACCAGTCCCTCCCCCGCCTCCACCAGTCCCTCCCACCTACACACAGCCCCGCCCACCTCCACCAGCCCCTCTCACCCCCACCCAGCCCCTCCCACCTAAATACAGCCCCTCCCACCTCCACCAGCCCCTCTCACCCCCACCCAGGCCCTCCCACCTACACACAGCCCCTCCCACCTACACACAGCCCCGCCCACCTCCACCAGCCCCTCTCACCCCCACCCAGCCCCTCCCACCTAAATACAGCCCCTCCCACCTCCACCCAGCCCCTCTCACCCCCACCCAGGCCC
>NW_024080695.1:2142330-2151796 GCF_003009895.1 Hyaena hyaena
CACCAGCCCCTCCCACCTATGCTTAGTCCCTCCCACCTACACCCAGCCCCTCCCCCATCTATCCAGCCCCTACAGGCCATCCACCAGCCCCTCCCACACTCAGCACCCCCTCGTCCTTCCGGCCCCTCCCCCCCACTCACCCGGCATCCGCACACTCAGCAAGGATGACTCTTCCCTCGCGCCAGACGTCCGGGCGTGTCCTTCCTGCCCCCCTGCCCTGTCCAGCCGCTCAGGGTTCTTACTGAGCGCGCTCTGCCCAGCTGCACACCTCCGCTGCGTTCCCAGCCCATCCTTCCGGCCCAGTCTCCCCGGGACCGCGTGCAACACAAACCTGAGCCCAGCCGCAGCCCGGAGTCTTCGCGGGGTCCCCCCGCCCCCGCCGCCGCCGCCGCCGCAGCCCCTCCCCGCCCGGCTCGGCCTTGGGACAGCCGCCCCTCGCCTGGACCGCCCTTCCTGCCGCCCTCCGCGACCTCCCCTGGGCATCCAGACTTCCTGGAAAGCCACTGGCTCTCGCGCGCCCCCCAAGCGCCTGTCCCCGCTGGGCACATGCTAGGTGCTCAGTAAACACGGGCGGAGTTTCAGACGGCCGGGGCTGGCTCCCCGCCCGTCACGCCTGTTACCTCTGCAGAGACTTCCACCAGCGCAGAGGCAGACGGATACCTCTTCCAGCTGAGGTCACCGCATCGCAGCAGACGCCTCAGGCTCAACAAGTTAATAGGAAGCCTTGGGGACAGAGGGTGACAAGACCGCGGCTGGAGCAGTTGTGGTTTGACCAGCCCTGGGCCGGCGCGCAGGCCTGTGCGTGTGTCCCGCCCGCGCTGCACCAGCTGGGGTGCCCCCCCCTCCCGCCCCAGGACCTCAGACGTGATGTGTTTGGACGTGGGGTCTTTAAAGAGGTGACTAGGGAAAAGTGAGGTGACCAGGGCCGTGTCTCCCGTATAGAAAGGGGAGATTAGGACACAGACACACACGGGCACAGCCACGTGAGGACGGGGGAGAGGATGGCGGCGGAACCTGCCAAGGAGAGGGGCCTATGCCTTGACCTTGGCCTCTGGACTGTGTGAGAACAGAAGTCAGCGTGCGGCTCTTTGTTACTGTGGCCCCAGGAAGCCAGAAGGCCGCGCCTCCTGGGCCCGGGCAGGGGTGGGGGCGGTGGGGCTGGCGTGTCTGGAAGGCGTTAAGGAGGCGACAGATTCTGGGAAGCCCCTTTGCCCTCCCGCACCTCCTGCCTGGAAAGGCGGCACCTGCTTTGAGGCCGTGGAGGATGCCGGGGACAGTACGGGGAAACCAGGGACAGCAGCAGGGTGCCTGAGTGGCCGCCTGAATCCCAGGCTGCTTGGCGATGGGACAGAACCCCTGTTTAAGCCCCTGCGGGGTGGCTTTCCTGTCCCTTGCAGCGCTCCTGGCTGAGCAGCAGAGGCCCCGGCCTCTCCGTCCTCCCCTGTAGGGGGCAGGCTCCTTCCCTGCCCACACTTGACACCCCCCCCCCCATCTGCGGCACCCGCACCACAGGCCCAAGGCCACAGAGGCACCGAATCCAGAGGACCTTCCTACCTCCCGCTGGTCGTCAGCGGTCACTTCTGCCAAGCTGGCCTTCTTTGTGACAGCTGTTTGGGGAAGACAAATGTACTGACGATGTGTCCGGGCCGTGACAGTCCTCCTGCCCCCTCCCCGCCCGCCCCCGTCTTGGCTCAGGGCCGAGGCCTCGAATGCTTGTCATTGGAACCCCAGTGTCCTGAATCGGCAGATGGACTCAGGGCCCAGTTCCCTGCTGTGTGGTCTGACACGAGTTCCTGGCCCTTTCTGGGCCTCAGTTTCCCCATATGCAGGCGGTGGGAGGTCCAGGGTGTGAGTGAGTGGACGCAGTGGGTCGAGGGGCAGGCGGCTGTTGTCCGTTTCCGGAGGCCTCTGGGAGCCTCCCTCCCCCAACCCGAGCACCTCGTGGATGCGCGCCCTTTGCTTGCAACTGGTGAAAATCATCCTAAGCCGACTCTTTAGCTTCAAGCTTGTTTCCAACCGCATCTCCCCGCCTGTGCTCCAGGCCAGCCAGGGTCCGGCTGCCAGGAAGGGGTGGTGGGGGCTCCAGCCGGCCCTGACGCCCGCCTCGCCAAGCTCTGCGGCAGGGGTGTGGCGGGCTCACAGCGCGGGGAGGGAAGGGGAGTGACCCGCTGCTCTGCTGCCACAGGCTTCTCTCCCTGCTGCTGACCCTGTTTCTGCAGCGAACTCTACGGCTATCCTCAAAGCCCTCTGGGCAGCAAGCTCCGAACACAACATCTCTAGGGCGTGCATGGGGGCCCCGGGGGTGGGGCCTTACAGGGGCCGGCCGCCGCACCACCCTGGCCTTGGAGATGGGGCCATGGCTGACCCCCCCCCCCGCCCCAGCCCTGCTGGCTGCGTCTCTGCCGGGGCCTTCCCCGCAGCCCCTCCTTGCTGAAGTTCTCCACCTCGGACCTCAGCCCCCACTTCCTGTATGGCGTCCGGCCCACAGGAAGCTGAGCACGACGGGAGGGCAGGCTGCTCCTGGCCATCCCACCCGACCCCCCAAACTCTCCTGGGAGGGCCCGGGGGGGCAGGGCACGGAAAGCCCTGTCCCTTTCAGCAGGTGTCCTGAGGAGATGGGAGCCCAGAGGATGCTGGGACCACAGTGCACAGCGTGCCCTCTCCCCAGCCCGCTCTCGGCTCCTGTGTGTGACAGACGTCCAGCAAGGTGTCCAGATTCACAGGCTCATACTTCCCGGGCTGTGTGAGCAGAACCCGGCCTGCTTCCTCCCCTCCCGCACCCCTGCCGAGGCACTGCGCCGCCCAAGGGGGGCCACTCGGCGTGGATTAATTTCACCGGCTTCCACGGGTGCATCCGTGTGGCCTTCTGTGTCACTCGGCGTTCACTCGGCGACGCATCTGGGAGAAGCTCCGGCAGACGCGTATGGCTGGAGATCATCCACGTTGCGCCCTGTGGTCTCCATGTGCGGCTGCACCTCAGTTTACCCTCGCCCCGTGGGAGGGTGTCTGGCGGTGTCCACGCGGCTGCGAGCGCGGCCTCTCTGAAGCCGTCCCGGGTCTCTGCTGGGAGCTCGGGGTGGGGGGGGCACCACACGCAGCCTGCACCTTGGCCCCGAATGTCGACACCGCATCCTCTCTGGCAGCACAGAAACATCTCACCGCGGCTTTGGTCTGTGGTTCCCTGATGGCGGATGAAGCTGAAGGGGGCAGGGACCCCTTCCCGGCCATACCTCAGTTTCCCCAGCTCCTAAACAAGCAGGTTTGAACCCAAAGCTCTAGCACAGGCCTTCCAGCCCAGAGCACCTCTCTTGGCTAAAACCATACAAACCACACAAACAGACTCTACGAAATTCCAAAATCAGAGGGAAGAGCCTACAGCCTCGCCCAGGCACACAGACAAGTGTCTTTCTAGGGGGGCTCTGCGCACCCCTTCCTGCAGTGAGTCTCCTGGGCTGACCCCCACCCCCGGTGCTCAGATGATCCCTACCTTGTTTCTTGCGTTCACAGTCCACTTTCAGTGTTTCCCCGGGCGCCGTGGACTCGTGCAGGCCTTGTGAATGGCTGCGTACTACTCCGTCCGGCAAGCCCGGCCGTCCCTCGGCCCTTCCCTGCGGCTGGCCCCGAAGCCTGGGCGCTGGTTCCTGGCCAGCGGCACAGCAGGGGTGGACGAGGCGCCTCCCTGCCCCTGCGTATTTGGGGCTGTTTCTTTAGGATACGCTCCCAGAAGCAGTTTCTGGGTTGCGGTCCACGAACATTTTTGTTGTTTAATGGCTCCTATAAGGATCCATTTCAAGCTCATTATCCCAAGTTATAAAGTCAGCAGCAGAGCAGGGGACGCGGCTGCCAGCTCACCCCCCCGGCGTCGGGCTCTGCTTTCCAGAATGTTTTGATCTCATGGCTGGAAAGAGACCCCCCATGGGTTTAGCGTGCGTGTGCACGTGTGTGTGTTTCCTGGCAGGGGGGACAGCCCTCCACTGGGGCGGCGCCTTAGGGGAGCGAGGCTCAAAGGAGGTTTTATTCTCTGCTCCTCAAGGAGGCCGAGCCTCAGAGGGAAGGGCTGCCGCCGCGGGAGAACCCTGGGCAGGCGCCAGGGCCCTGAGTTCCCGCCTCACCCGGACCAGGTAGCTACAGCCAGGTCCCGGGGAAAGTAGCTTATCCCGGCCCCTCCTCCCCAGGGAAGGCGCACCCTTGGGATCCCCAGCCCAACTCCCAGTGGGATCCTTGGCTCCCTGGGACCTGGTCCTGTCGAGGCTCAGGGTGCTGCCTCCCCATGGGCCCCCGCATCAGCGCGCCCCCCCCCCTCGAGCCAGCATCCAGGCCACCCGGGCCCTGGTGCGGCCCCCAGGCTCCCACTGCCCTGGGGGTCCAGTGGTGGCGCCTCGGACTGGCATTCAGGGCCCTTCACGTGCCGGCCTCCAGGGACCTCCCTGTGTCCCCTCTCGGCCCTGGCACCAGGCACCAGGCACCAGGCACCACGCTGCCTCTGGGCCCTTTCCTAAGCTGGACGCAGGTGTCCGGGAGGGAAGGGAACTGGCATTTGGCGCCCGGAGCTCATGACGCAGGCCCATGGTGCCTCAGTTTCCTCATCTATGAAATGGGACGGCGTCTCCTATGTGGCGGGACCCCTTCAGGGTTCGAGGAGAAGGCGGGCCCGGCCGGCGTTAGAGGTTCAGGGGCCGCCGACCGTCACCGCTGATGCAGCGAGCGGCTCGAGTGTGCGGGGGCACGCTGAGCGCTGAGTGGGCCCGCGTGAGAGTGCCACCTGCAGGGAGAGCTCCCGTCGTGGCCGGAGGAAGGTCGCTGCCCTGCTGGCCTGTCGGAGGCCACCTCGATGGTGACCCCCGGAGGGGGAGGCTCGGTTCGGCCCGTGCGTGGGGTCGCGGCAGCCGGACCGGCCGGAGGAGGGTGTTTGGGGGCCTGGCCCCAAGTTTCCAAGCTGGGCTTTTGGCATCAGAAGTTTCTCCAAAATACCCATGAGCTCTCTGCCTTGCAGCTGTTTTTCCTTAAAAAGAAAAACACAAATCAAACCCAAAACAACGAAGTGGGGTTTCGGTGGTGTGCTTGCCAGGTTGCTGTCGGAGAGTGAGCAACATGAACAGCTGTGCTGGCCAATTCCGGCTTAAAGGAGCCCGGCCTCCCTGCCGAAGTCGTGCTGCGGAGGGCCAGGCCCTGCCCACCCAGTCCCATCAGGCCCCTCTGACAACAGAGGGGCAGTGGGGGGCCTCGTGCTCAGAGCCTTGGCACAGGCTGTTCCCTCTACCTCCAACATGGTTCCCGCCCCGCAGTTCCCCTCGTGGGGGCTGTTCCCATCCACCCCCACTCCCCGCCCCTCACCCATCCGCGTGATGCATCTGCTTGCATTCCACGGACGTGCTCTCCCGTGGATGTGGGCTGGGCCGCGGCTCCGTGGTTCTCCTGCGGGTCTCTGAGTCCTCTCTGCGACGACAAGTATCCAGTTAGGACCGGTTGCATGAAGGCCTCGATGGACCGGGCACCTGCCGGTTCCCGGGCACCACAGTGCATCACCGCGGCCTCCGCCCTCCGCGTACGCCTCTTTACAGCTTCGCTCAGTTAGCAGCGAGGTAAGGTGCCCCCCACGCTGATGCCGTCATGGCAACACACCGTCTCCAAGTGTGCACAGCCAGGCAGACTCGACCCAGCCACACCTCCTCCAGGGAGGCCTCCTGAGCCCCTCGGTCAGTGCCCCTACTCCCTGCTTCCCTCCATCCGAGCACACCCTGCCCCGCAGCTGCCCACTCTAATGGCTGTTTCAGGATGGGGGTGCACGGGGGTAAAGCAGGGAGCCCCACTCCTGTGGCCCGGACGTCCCCGGGGGAGAGGTAGAGTCAGGCAAGAAGCCATAATGATAAGTAATTGAGTAAATACATAAAATGCCAACAGCAGTAAGTGCTGCGGGGAAAGTGAAGATGGGCAGGGTCAAGGGCAGCAAGGCAGGCGCAGGGAGAGGGTCAGAGGCTCCCCCAGGAACCTCCCAGCTGTTGCGGGTAGTTCAGAGCAGCAGAGGCAGTGAGAAGGTTCTCGATCTTCGGCAGTGGCACCTTGCGGGTGGGTTGCACACACTGCCGAGAGAGGAGTGACAGCCACGGTCCGGTCACATGGAAGGAGGGGGATCGTCCCCAGGATGGAGACCCCAGCCGTCAGTTTGACTCTGAAGGTGGTGGGGACCCCCTGAGAGACGGGCCTCTCCGGAGCCGCGACCCAGAGCGAGTGACAGCTTCCCGAGTCCTGCTTCCCAGCTGTGCAAGGGAGACGCAGCCCCGCCTGGCAGCTGTGGGAGGGCGGCCTGCACGCGGAGCCTTCCACCAAGGGGTCCCGGTGGCCACGGGCCTCCGAAGGCGTGTCCTGAGCACCTGCTCCCTAGAGCCCCCAGGAGTCATCAGGGGACACCGACTCAGCGGCCACAGGCCGCCCTCGCTCTGCACACGCGCTCTGCCTGCGGCTTCACGGGCACGGCGGTTCTGGCCCCTCGTCCCTGAACCTGGGGACCCCTCCACGTGGACATATGTGGGCGAGGCCCTCGCCGCCGCAAGGGTGGGCCTGAGGAGGGGGTGCCCGCGAGCCGGGGTGGTCTGTGGGGACCGGTACTCCACGGACAGAGGGCAAGCTGTGTCCACGGCAGCCTGGGACCCCTCCCGTGAGCCGAGCCCATGGACGCAGCCCTCAGCGGCCAAACCCCGAGCCCGGCTTCACTTCTCGCCAATGTCCTTCCCTTGGCTCTTTCTAGAAGACAAAATAAGCTGGTCGGAAACATCTCCTTAAGGTTCATTTCAGACTTTGAGGACGGGGGTCCGGCCCCTTCACACCCTGCACCTGCCCCGCCGGGACCAGCCCCCTGTGCACCATCCTGACGGTCCCGTGGCCTCCTGGCTCCCCGCCGGGCCCTCACCCCCGCTCCCCCTTTCCCCCCTGGCCTCGGCCTGGGGTGTCCTCCGGGGAGCCTCCCCTGGGCCCCTCCCCCATCCCCTGTCCTTCTCCCTCCAGCTGACCCTGGCCTAGCACCTGTTTTCTCTAGCGTCTGCTCAATGAATCTAGAGAACTCGCCCCATAACGGACTGTGTTGCAGACAGTCACGTGCTCATTCCCAGCTGTTCTCTTCTCCACGGAGGAGGAGACCCGGAGCACAGAGAGGGCCGGAGTCTCAGCCAGGGTCACACAGCAGGCAGGGGTGGGGCTGGGATTCCGGCGAACGTGGGCTCTGGTAGGTACTCGTGCTGCCTTCCGCCCAGGTCTTCCCCACAGCGCCTGGCAAGGCTGGGCCTGCCCGCAACACACTGGGGGCTCATAACAGTATGCACAATGCAGGAGCGCTCAGATGCCATTCTCCCCACTTCCCAGGGGAGGAAACTGAGGCCCAGGCAGTTAGCGTGGCCCTTGCATGTCCTTAGCGGCTGTGACCAGATGGGAGCTAGCAGTCCCCTGAGCCCCAGCTGGCCTGGCCCTGGGTTTGAGGCCGGAGAGCTGACTCGGGCCTGGGCTCGCCCTGGGCTCAGTCACTTAACCTCAATGAGCTTCATTTTCCCATCGGCAGGTGACACCCCAACCTTGTGTGACTGGGGTGGGAACGAAGTCCTATAAGCCAGAGTGCCCTGAACTTTAACCTCCCCGGTGCCTATTGGATGCAGATCCCAAGTCAGTGGGACCCCCCCTTACCATCGGGTCTCGGGGGACACCTACGCTGCCCGACTACAGCCCGCACGGTGAGCAGCAAGGACAGGACCAAGCACACGGAGCCCCCCTGAGCCAGCCCTCACCCGTGTCCCTGCCTGGGGCACACGGGGCTTGGGGCGGATTCAGGGATTGGCCAGCTGAGTCCTTTGTGGGCTCACAGGGAGAAAGCAGTGTTCACGGCTGTTGTCATAACTGCAGAACTTGCCAGTAATTTGGAGAGAACTGGCCGGAGCGCAAAGGACAGCTGCGCCCGTGAGCATGGCTCTGCATCCCCTCTTCCCCGAGCGAGGAGTTGTTTGTTCTCGCGCTGGGGGCAGAGGCACCAGACGTTGTATTTTTCTCGGAATATAAATGAGTCTTGGCCCTCGCTCCTTTGTCCTTCAAATGGGAAAAACTTCGCGTTGGCCCTACATCTGGCGGCAGAATCGGGAGCGCCAAGCCCCAGCATGGCATGGGGGCTGGCCACGTGGGCTCACAGCACTCAGCACCAGCCGGCCCCCAGGCCTGTGCCCGCGGCCCCCGCACTCGAGGGACTGCAGTTAGTACGGGAGGAGGCAGGAGCAAGGTGCCGGAAACCCCACATCCACTCGGCCTCTGCTGCTGTGACTTTCCTGCTCATCTCAGGGTGTGAGGCCACATGTCTTCCTCCTACGCAGCACATGCCGCTGGGAAGGGGGACATGACCCCACATAGAGGGGACCCCTAGACTCACCTGCTGAACTCCAAAGTCCATGCCCTCCATCAGGAGCCTGTGGCCCTGAGATCTCCTGTCTCCCCTTCCTCCCGTCTCTCCAGCTAGGATGGGTCCCTGTGCCCCTCCTGGGATACACTTCTTAGGCCACCGTCCCAGCTGTCCTTTTCTACGGCTCACAGGACAGCTTTCCTTCGGTCTCATTTTAAATCAAAGCTGTCTGTACTTGTGATCTAAGGAATTAAATCATTCCCAAGGCTTGTTATGAAAACCAATAGTACCCTGCCCTCCACCCACCAGCACTTGAACTGTCCTTCCCCAGAGACAACCACTTCCTTTTTTTAAAAAAACCAATTCTTTAGGTATTTAGGTCTGTATTCCAAAAAAGCCTTCTTGTGTTGCCAATTCTTGCTTTTTTTCAGCTTAGTCAATAGAACTGACTTCCTTTATGGAGGAGAGGCACTAGCTTTCTCTCATCCCTGCCCCCACCCCACACACCTCCTTCTCATCATCCCCCCCAATCACAGAGGATGTGGTTTGGATTAGATTCATATGACCGTGTAAACGTAACTCATAGCAGAGCCAGGTCAATACTATGATCACTTTACCTGCCTTACATTTTTTCCCTGTAGTTATCAATTGCTATGTTATTTTATCTTTTTTTTTTTTAATTGTGCTTATTCCTAATTCAACACCAAATTCTTTGTTTTGTCTAAATCTCCAGACTTTTGGGGCACCTGGGTGGCTCAGCTGGTTAAGTGTCCAACTCTTGATCTTAGCTCACGTTTTGATCTCAGGGTGGTGGGTTCATACCCCTTACTGGGCTTTATGCTGATTGTGAAGCCTACTTTAAAAATAAATAAATAAGTGCCCAGAACTTCAGACACACCAGGCATTCTGTATCTTGCTTGGTCTGAACTGACTCCCTTGTTAGCTAGAGCTCACACTCTGTTGGCTTTCTAATAAGAGTGCAGGAGAAGCAAACATGTGTGGTCTCAGCTATCTGAAAATGCCCCATCCTGTCCTCACACTTGACTGGTAGTTTGGCTGGCTATTTCAGTACCATATACTGGGGGGGGGGGGGGG